>NW_015505222.1:301010-304870 GCF_001515645.1 Sinocyclocheilus grahami | reverse complement strand
GAGTGCTGAGGCAACATTTATATAAGTTTTTATATATATATATATATATATATATATATATATTAGATTTTGAATATATTTTATTTCAGATTTATTTTAATCACCAAAAATGATTTGTATTAGTTGTAGTTTTAGTTAACAATAACAGGTGTAATAATAACAATTGTAATGTATGTATGTACTTTTTAACCAGGCATACTGTTTGAAATGTAAGAAACTCGACCTGATGATATTGGCAATTTGAGTCTAATCAGACCCATGCTGATAACAAAACAACATGATAATCCCGGACCGATAGTGATATTTTATTCATATTTCTCTCCATTGTGTAACGAAGAGCTAGTTCATTTTAAAACATGCCAGAGTCATTTTCTCTGCAGGAAATAAGAAGCAGCGTCCCCTGCTGTGTGTCTCATCTGATGAGTGTGTGTGAATGAGCAGAGCTTCTACCAGACTCATTTTAATACTGGATCATTCATGCATCTCACACACACAGTCAGATAACAACAGCTTTTATTAGAGATGATTTGTGTGTGTGTGTCTGTGTGTGTGAGTGTGTGAGTGTGTGTGAGTGTGTGTGTCTGTACGCGTTTTTGTGACAAATGAGGACATGTGTGTGCGTGTGTGTGTGTGTGTGTGTGTGTGTGTGTGGCTGTATGCCAACTAGAATGGTCTACAGCTAAAGACTCTCCAGCACTGAAGTCTGGGCACAGACCCTCTCCATATAACCGTCATACTCTGCTTTAGCTCATATATAGTCTCTTTGTCATTAGTTTAGTATTTAAAAAGAAAAACTACTTAATTTTTTTTGGCCTGTTTTGATAAAACTGACATAAAAAGTCAAAATCATGAAATAAAAAACAATTATAGCATAAAAAGCTGAAATTATGACAGTCATAATAATGGCATGTCTCAATTACCAAAAAATCTACTTTTTATATCATAATTTTGATCTTTTATCTCATAATTTTGACTTTATCATTGTAACACAGTTCGTAGTTCGGGAAGGAGGCGGGAACCGGCGAACATTCAAAGAAAACTTTAATAATAAAATAAACACAAAATAGCGCGACAGCCCCTCGCGGATGACTGTCGCGCACAAACAGAACCAAAACACAAAATAAAGTCCAGGCCTGGTCCTCTCTCGTCCAACACTGTCGTCACTCCTCCTTTTATCCCTCCGGAGCTCCTCCGTGAGACTCGAGGCCGGTGAGTGGCGCAGGTGTCGCTCATTAGCAATTACTCCACCCGCCCCCCACTCGTCACAATCATAATTAGCCATTTTTTATCTCAATTATTTGTGTCGCATAATTTCAACTTTTTATCTTAGAATACATTTTTTATCTCATAATTATGACATATCTCAACATTTTGACATGTATCTCATTATGGCTTAGTATCTCATAATTGTCAAAATTTGTCTTTTTGTCATAATTATGGCTTTTTATCTCATTATTTCAACTTTTTTTGTCATAATTTGACTTTTTGTCATAATCATGGCTTTTTATCTCATTATTCCAACTTTTTGTTTCATATTTATGACTGTCATAGTTGTGTTTTTATCATTTTATTTTTCTCAATTTCAGCCCGTTATTATGATTTAGTATCTCAATTTTATCAAAATTTAAAAAAAATTATCTCAAATTTGGCCTTTTATCCCATAATTTTGATTTCATAATTTCAGCTTTTTATCTCATTTGGACATTTGTCTCATTATGACTTTATATTTCAATCAATTTTGACAAAAAAAGAACATTATTATTTTATCATCTCATAATTTTGGCTTTATCTCATAATTTCAAACATGTAATAGTTTTCTCATAATTATGATTTATTTTATAATTATGATTTATCTCGTTATGACGTAGTATCTCATAATTTAGGTTTTTTATGTCATAATTTTCCAAAGCATGATGTCTTGTTCTTATGTGGCAGAAGACCCGAGCCAGCAGACAGAAAGAGACACTCAAAGCTCAGAACAACCCCCACAACACGCTAACACTGAGGCACCACGGTTTTTTACTGGCAAGAACTTCAGAAAATTTAAAAATCAGCTTATTTGTTTGTTTTTTGTACCGTATTTTTGTTGTTGAGGGGGTTCGGTTTGCATCATGATCAGGTTCATATGCGGATCAGCTTGACACAGAGCCGTTAGCGTGAAGCGCTCCAGCGTTAGAGATCTCACTGCGCTGGTGATTGAAAGAGCGCTGATATGAAGGAAACACGTGTCAGGACGATCCTGAGATCATGAAAGCGTCTGGCATTTCTGCAGCTGTGTGATTGATTCAGATGATGAAGCTGACAGCCATGCTGCGCTGGTGATTGAAAGAGCGCTGATAACGAAGGAAACACGTGTCAGGACGATCCTGAGATCATGAAAGCGTCTGGCATTTCTGCAGCTGTGTGATTGATTCAGATGATGAAGCTGACAGCCATTGTTTCCTCCAGAACTGTTCTCTGGACCGAGATGTTCATATCTCTGACCTTCAGATTTGTAAGGCTTTCACGCTGAACCCGCTGAAAGCTGAAGCTAAATATGGCACATGAACACCTCGTTCTGGAGATTTCCTATCGATTGCCGTCAGACACACAGACTGTGCCAGAAGAGAAATGCCACATTAATCAAGTGTCTTTATTGTCATTCTGTCAGTCACCATCTTTTCCAGTCTGTGCCACCTCTTCCTGTCTGCCACTTCCTGTTTGCACTCTTTCTTATTCTTTATTCCAGAATATCTGAATGTTGTTTCATCAGATCAAGTGTCTGTATCTGTCTCTTTTCTCTCCCGAACTTCACTTTTCTTTTTCATGACTTTTAACTAAACCACTTGTCTTTTTTTTTAAATATATATCTTAATAATCTCTTATCTCTTCTGCTCACCAGTATCAAAAATACAGTAAAAGAAATAAAAGATCAATAAGTCATGGCAACATATTTTTTCCCATTACTTTAACTTAAATCAAAATAATTGAACCAATTTCAACTTCATTTTTATGTTATGCAAGGTTCAGCTTCATTTTTTATTTAATTTATTTAACTGATTTAAAATATATTATATTTTAAGTCAATTTAATATAATTAATAATAAGAAATTAAGTTGAAATGTCTTGAACAGCCAATTTTATTCAACATAATTTAAGGCAGCAAGTAACTATACAATACAATACAATACAATATATTCACATAGAAATCAGTTATTTTAAATTGTAAAATGTCATTTATTGCTGTGATGCAAGGCTGAATTTTCAGCATCATTCCTCCAGTCTGCAGTTGTCTCATTTCTGTCGTCATACTGTGTAATGTTTTTGGAGCCAGTGTCTCGTATTACTGTATTGTGTCTAAATATCCTCTGAGAGTCCCATCATCTGTGCGGGACAGTAATGATGGTCCGTCAGCAGTAATAAAGTGAGAGTGAGTATGTGTGTGTGTGTGTGTGAGTGTGTGAGTGAGTGTGTGTGAGTGAGTATGCGTGAGTGTGTGAGAGTGAGTGAGTGAGTGAGTGAGTGTGCGTGAGTGAGTGAGTGAGTGAGTGAGGGTGTGTGAGTGAGTGAGTGAGTATGCGTGCGTGTGCGTGCGTGTGTGTGCGTGAGTGAGTGTGTGCGTGAGTGAGTGAATGTGTGTGAGTGAGTGAGTATGTGCGTGAGTGTGTGTGTTTGTGTGCGTGAGTGAGTGTGAGTGAGCGAGTGAGTGAGTGAGCGAGTGAGTGAGTATGTGTGCGTGTGTGTGTGAGTGAGTGTGTGAGAGTGAGTGTGCGTGAGTGAGTGAGTGAGTGAGTGAGTGAGGTGAGTGAGTGAGTGAGTGAGTGAGTGAGTGAGTGAGGTGAGTGAGTGAGTGAGTGAGTGAGTGAGTGTGTGAGTGAGTG
>NW_015505222.1:263704-300929 GCF_001515645.1 Sinocyclocheilus grahami | reverse complement strand
TGTGTGTTTGTGTGCGTGATTGTGTGTGTGTGTTTGTGTGAGTGAGTGTGTGTTTGTGTGAGTGAGTGTTTGTTTGTGTGAGTGAGTGTTTGTGTGAGTGTGTGTGTGAGTGAGAGTGAGTGAGTATGTGCGTGAGTGTGTGTGTTTGTGTGAGTGAGTGAGTGTGAGTGAGTATGTGTGCGTGTGCATGTGCGTGAGTGAGTAAGTGTGTGTGAGTAAGTGTGTGTGAGTGAGTGTGTGTGTGTGTGGACGCGTTTTTGTGACAAATGAGGACATCAATTTGTATAATGACAAAGGTATAACATAGGTATTACAAGGAGAAGGTGACTTTTCAGGACATTACCCCTGGTCCCCACTTTTCTAAACGTTTATAAATCACACAGAATGGAGTGTATTGAAAATCTGAAAATGCAGAAAGTCTCCTGTGAGGGGTAGGTTTAGGGGTAGGGTTGGTGTAGGGCAATAGAATATACGGTCTGTACAGTATAAAAACCATTACGCCTATGGAGAGTCCCCACTTTTCACAAAAACAAACCTGTGTGTGTGTGTGAGCGAGTGTGCGTGCGTGCGTGTGAGTGCGTGAGTGTGTGTGTGTGTGTGTGTGTGTGAGAGTGTGCGTGTGCGTGTGCGTGTGAGTGAGTGTGTGTGAATGCTGCTCATTGATGAATCTGCGGGTCGGGTCATTAATCTACAGCAGTGGCTGCAGGACGAGGATGAAGGTGGTTAGTGGTTCCTGATGCCCGCGGCGCTGCTCCGGTCAGGCTGGCATCTTTATTTTACGCTTCTTTGGCTTGATTGGGACGCTGCGTTCCAGCTGTGGCCGTTTCTCTGTGCTGTCGGCTGAGGATTGAAGATGTGCGGCTTTGTTCCAACATCAGTGTCGTACCTCTAAACTCCAACCCTGAGCTCAGACGCTGGCTTTACTGTTCTAATCATCTTTCTCTGACTGATTAATATATACAGTATATAATGTAGTGTAAGTTTACTGCATTACTTTAGCATGAATATACAGTGGTGGCCAAAATGATTAGAACACAATGAATGCATTAGAACAAAATTCGTGTTTGGAAATGTAAACTGATATTTCCTACTGACACACTACAGCAAAATATAGAAATAACTGACTTCAACCATGTTTTAACTGCTGAGAATACTAGTGTTTTAATCATTTTGGCCACCACTGTATGTACTGAAATAATGACATTATTTTCATGATAATGTAATAGCCTTAAATTCATTCAAGTAGTACTGTAAACTAAGAAATTATACCTTTGAGTGAAATTAGAAATTCACTTTGTAAATAAATAAACAAATATTAGAATAATTAATAAAACAAATAGAATATAAAAACCCTTAGAAAATGGTAATTTATATAATAATTGATATTCTAGTGTTTGTGTGTTTGATCTCCATCACAAAGGCATTATTCAGCTGTTCCTCTCATGTGTGCTGTCTCTGTGCTTAGCCTCTAAAAACCCATCGCAGTGAATCTTCAAAAAACCAACCAATCAATCTTCACAGTGTGATTTTTGTGGCTCAACATAAGGTTTCATGATTAATTGAAATAATACTTTAATCATTGTATAGTTTTCAGTGGACTTATCGAAGTGCAATAGCTACAAATGAATGAAATATAAATCGATTTCAGAGGGAAGTGCGGCACTGTGTTCATTTACACGCGAGCAGCTCATGATCCGGTGTTTTCTGCGGCTCGGTTCTCTCTGCATCTGCTCTGAGTTTGACTCGCTTTCATGTGCATTTGACAAAGCATGCACCAGACCATCTTTACACAATTTGTAAACTGGCTGTTGGCAGCAAAAGAGAAGCTTAAAAGAATCCCTGCAGTTTTCCATCAAAATATTATCATCATATTAGTTCATATTGTCATATATTTAGTTCAAATTGTAAAGCCCCACAAATAAGTAAAGCAAACTTATATTAACTGTGCAGCCCATGTTTTAACATCAGGAAAGACTGTGAATTCTGACAATAACAGGAATCCGTTTTGTTCAGCTCACTGCTTGTTTTCTGTGTGTGTGTGCGCGCGTTTTTGTGACAAATGAGGACATAAATTTGTATAATGATAAAGGTATGTTGTTTGTTTGTTTGTTTGCTTGTGTGTGTGTGAGTGACTATAGCGTGTGCTGCTTATAGAATAACTCAAACTAAAGTCAGGAGAGGTGAACGACACATGAGTGCTGGAATTGAAGGAGGTTTATTATGGAAATCAGCGCTTGTTGATGTGACTGTTTGTTCGTTCTCTGCAGAACTTGCTGGTGAACCACGGATGAAGATGATGATGGTTGGTGCTGAAGAAGAGGAGCAGCATTAGAGGACGATTGTGTGTGTGTGGTATCAGGATTGTGTTGGTTTGTTGAGCTGATCTTCATTTACTGTGAGCAAATAAAGTCTCTTCAGCGTCTGCTTCTCTCTTCAGTCTCTCATTACTCTGTCAGCTTTCCAGACAGTGACTGTGGAGGGTTCTTCATCAGTCTGAAACTCTGTTTTCTGAACATCCGCTCAGATGAATATGATTAAACTCAACCAGTATGGAGATTAAAAGCATCTTTGTCCACTGCTGTGTGCTCTGAGAAAATGTATTTTCACTGAACATATAAATCACTTATTTCACTATAGTTGATGCATTTTTGAAAATATAAATCTCTAATATTTCAGTGTAGTTTATGCATTTTTAACATAAATTTCTAATATTTCAGTGTAGTTTATGCATTTTTAACATAAATGTCTAATATGTCAGTGTAGTTTATGCATTTTTAAATTACTAATATTTCAATATACTTTATGCATTTTAAACATAAATCTCTAATATTTCAGTATACTTTATGCATTTTAAACATAAATCTCTAATATTTTAGTGTACTTCATGCATTTTTAAATCAGTAATATTTCAGTGTAGTTTATGCATTTTGGAACATAAATCAGTAATATTTTAGTGTAGTTTATGCATTTTTAAATCAGTAATATTTCAGTGTAGCTTATGCATTTAGGAACATAAATCAGTAATATTTCAGTGTAGTTTATACATTTTGGAACATAAATCAGTAATACTTCAGTGTAGTTTATGCATTTAGGAACATAAATCAGTAATATTTCAGTGTAGTTTATACATTTTGGAACATAAATCAGTAATATTTCAGTGTAGTTTATGCATTTTGGAACATAAATCAGTAATATTTCAGTGTAGTTTATGCATTTTGGAACATAAATCAGTAATATTTCAGTGTAGTTTATACATTTTGGAACATAAATCAGTAATATGTCAGTGTAGTTTATGCATTTTTAAATTACTAATATTTCAGTATACTTTATGCATTTTAAACATAAATCTCTAATATTTTAGTGTACTTCATGCATTTTTAAATCAGTAATATTTCAGTGTAGTTTATGCATTTTGGAACATAAATCAGTAATATTTCAGTGTAGTTTATACATTTTGGAACATAAATCAGTAATATGTCAGTGTAGTTTATGCATTTTTAAATTACTAATATTTCAGTATACTTTATGCATTTTAAACATAAATCTCTAATATTTTAGTGTACTTCATGCATTTTTAAATCAGTAATATTTCAGTGTAGTTTATGCATTTTTAAATTACTAATATTTCAGTATACTTTATGCATTTTAAACATAAATCTCTAATATTTTAGTGTACTTCATGCATTTTTAAATCAGTAATATTTCAGTGTAGTTTATGCATTTTTATAGTATAATTGATGAATCTGATGAAAGTAATATTTGCTTTGGCTATGTGAGATAATAAAAGATCTACAGGAACTGGCATTAAGATCATTTAACAATCTTTGCATCAGATATATATGTTAAAAAATGTACCAGTCAGTGATGTTTTCTCTCTCCATCGGTTGATTTTTATACTTCGACTCACTTTTTCTGGCCCGTACAAATGCAGGTTTGGTTTGTGAGATAAATCTGACACATGCGTGTTTGATGAAGTTCCTGCGAGAGCTGAATCCTCAGGGATCAGTAACAGATCTCTGGATCATTCTAGAGCCCTGTGTCTTGATTTCCATGCATTGCGTCTCTGGCACAGACTCACTCTTGTGTTGATGAGGAGCGGATGCTCAGGAGAGGACTGGCCTGTGTGCTTGTAGTCATGGTAACGCTGGTGGAGACGGATGAAGATAACTGGGCTCTGGCGTTCCTGATGTGTCGTATTGATCTCCATCGCCGCGTGTGAATCACAGAAAGAGAGTGCTAAACATTGATTCAAACCTGCAGCTGCAGAAATACAGTTTACTCGTGAAAACTGCGCTTTATTATGTTTGCTGAGCCCATATTAAAATAAAACCGGGGTATGAAACTGCTGTCTTGTTTGAAGTAGAATATTATAAGATATGAAGATGGTCAGACTTCAGGGTCAGAAGCACTCAATAAAAGAAAGATCAGACTCTTTCTCAGGAATTGCTGCCATTTGTGTCGCATTACCAGGAAGAAATCAATATTTTCATTGTTTACACTCATTATTTCAACTCTGTTATTATTAAAATGACATAATAGAGTTTTGTTTTTGGCAAAAAGTATAAAAATTGATAAAATATTATGTGATGATTTTTGCTCAGTTTACACTCATTACAAGGATTTCTAAACTATTCAGTCAGCTGATTTTTTTTCTGTTTTCATTTTAATTTTAGTAACATTTTTAGTTTTGTTGTGTGCTTTTATCATGTATTTAGTTTTTTTAATTATTTGTTTTTAAATACACATATATAGTTTTTTTTTAATTAATTTTCAGTTTTAGTTAATTTAGTACATCTTTATTTTATTTTATTTAAATGTATTTTATTTCAATTAACTTTTTTACATTTTTGGTTAATAATTATAATAACTTAATATTTGAATAATTTATCAACACATTTGCAATGTATGGTTCTTTACTGTTTGTTAATGGTCACATGACATGCAGGTAAAGTATTTCATATTTTTTTTAGTAAGTGTTTTATTTAGATTTTTTTTTTTTCCAAATATGTATATATTTGTATTTGACTTTTTTTATGGTTTAAGTAATTATTAGCATTTCATCAACCCCAGTTTGTTAAACCCTGATTTGTTGCAGTGGATTTCAAATGTACTGTGACAAGATTGAAATAATATAATGTTTAATGCTTAATAACTAGTGCTACTTTGCAAGATAAGGTTGTAATTGGAGTTAATAGTCTAAGACTGGTGGACCACTAATGTGAATAATATATATTAACACTGAGAAAATAAATATGCAGTAATGCAAAAATATACAGTGTCAGAGACTCTGACTGACTTTCACCATCATTATGTGATCAGAAAATTCCAGTGAAGTGCAGCATGTTGTTACATATTCATTAAGGTAAACAACAAACATATGAGTTTCAGAATATATTACTGATTCACATATTATTGGTTCCCAGCATCAGTTTCTTCAAAAAGAACTGATGTTCACTTGAAGATCTTATATGGACTGTATATCTGCATTCAAATGCCATTTGGATTAAACATGTTGCTAGACGTGATGTGTGACATTTGAGGCAGATATTCATATATCACACATCCTTTACCTCATCTGAAATATCACTGGAGCAGCTTTTATTGTATTACTCTCAGTATTACAAGGGAAATTGTCATTTCAGAAAGATTTAATTTAATTTGCTTTAAAATGGAATTTTTATTCTAATCTGTCGCACTTTGCATATGTCATGAGGAGAGAATGAGCCGTTCTCTCTGAGGGTAAAACTTCATTCTCAGCCCGAAGCGCAGAAACAGACGCAAAGTGAACAAATGCAAATGAGTTGAATGAAAGTTTCTCCACAGCAGGTGCAAAATGCCTTCAAACCATGAGAAAGTACAAAAACTGAGCTGTTGTGGATCCACACACACACACACACACACACACACACACACACACACACTCACACACACACACACACACACTCACACACACACACACAATCTGTAAATCTCTCAATAAGTGTCTGTCAGAAGGGTTGGTGTGTGTGTGTGTGTGTGTGTGTCCTGTATTTGCATTTATAAGCATGCATTCACCATTACGCCATTAGAAAATCAAATTCCTCTGAAGGCTTCCAAAAGTCAATGTAATGATCCAGATTTCCTCCTGAAAGCAAGATTGGCTTTTTACTTTCTTTCAGTCTTCCTTTTAAACACTTTAACACTTTTTTTAACGCCGTGTGTGTGATGGAATCTCATTTCACAGCTCATTTAACACTCGTGGAAGCATATTCATGAAAATAAAGCCTCTCCGCCGTCATTTCCATTGAGCTCTGTATGAACAGAACGTGCTCATTATGACCTGTTTACTTGCTTCAGTATAAAGTCAAATAACTGGATCCGACTCGTTGCAGTAACGAGTGTTTGATGGAGAATAGTTGGGCTGATGCACGACTGGAGGAAAACAGTTTGAGTCTCGCTGAACTGTAATCTGCAGGAAATATTCGGCTTAATCACAGTTTGCCAGATAATAATGCAGATGCCAAACATGCTCTCATGCCAACAAACATGATCTGATTATGGTTATTACAGCTGGTTTGTCATTATCTTCCTAACAGTTTACTTCATATAAACTATGAAGCATTGCTCAATAAAGATGCAAAAAAGGAACATTAAAATGCAGTTTGTTTCTGTCAAGATGAGGACAAATAACAGGTGTGAGAATGAGCAACATGGTCTTATAAGTAAAACGCTATTAGAATAAATCAAATGTATAAATACATACATATGTGCAGCAGCTGCTAACTTCAGTCCAGAGTCAATGGCAAAAGATCCCAGAAACATGAATGCACAACTTACAGTATTAAAATAAATCTCATTTCAATTAAGATGAACTAAAGCTATGACTATAAAACTGATTGAATGAGCCATAATCAAAGCTGTAAAAACACATTGTTCAACAGTCTGCAGTTTAGTTAAAAAACTATATTACTTGGTGCAAAAAAATGTATTCTGATTGCTATTATTTCAGAAATAAACTAATAATAAAAAAGGATTTGAATAAATTTGCCATGGCACTCAAGAGTTTATGAATTAAATATGAATTAAAAGCCTTTAATGCATCATGGCTATTAAATTTGAACATACAATGGTCTCTTTCCATCTGGCATTGTACATTACATATATTGTTGGCACTTTGACGATTTGCTTTTGTTCTTCTTTAGTAATCACTAAGGATTAAAGCATCTGTTAAATGCATAAATGTAAACATTTGACCAAACCAACCAGCCAGTCAGATTGAGGCTTATGGGCGGGTTAACAGAAAGTGAGCTGTCAATCTTTATGACATCACCAAATGCTTTATAGTGTGTGTGTGTGTGTGTGTGTGTATGTGAGAGAGAGAGTGTGTGTGTGTGTGTTTGTGAGTGTGAGTGTGAGGGTGTGAGAGTGTGTGAGTGTGTGTGTGTGTGTGTCAGTGAGTGTGTGTGTGTGTGTGTCAGTGAGTGTGTGTGTGTGTGTGTCAGTGAGTGTGTGTGTGTGTGTGTCAGTGAGTGTGTGTGTGTGTGTGTCAGTGAGTGTGTGTGTGTGTGTGTCAGTGAGTGTGTGTGTGTGTGTGTCAGTGAGTGTGTGTGTGTGTGTGTCAGTGAGTGTGTGTGTGTGTGTGTCAGTGAGTGTGTGTGTGTGTGTGTCAGTGAGTGTGTGTGTGTGTGTGTCAGTGAGTGTGTGTGTGTGTGTGTCAGTGAGTGTGTGTGTGTGTGTGTCAGTGAGTGTGTGTGTGTGTGTGTGAGTGAGAGCGTGGGAGAGTGTGTGTGTGTGTGTCCTTCACTCACCCGAAGTACAAATGAGGTTAAATGCTCTTTACAAATGCTGGCAATTATTCAAAGGCTGCAGACAATAAGGTCAAAGGTCAACAATATTTTACTATGATGTCACTAATCAATAGAGGTCTTGAACTCCAGTCCGTCCTGTCCATAAATAGAACCCAGAACATTCCGTTAATGAAAATTGTTATTCGACTGCTAGAGGAAAACCATTAATCCAGTGGTTTTCCATGCACCTATATGCCCTTTTTTTCCTGGCTGGGATTTCTAAATGGCCTAAAATATCCAGGTTTTAACTTTGTTTGTTTTTTTAACAGTCTCTCTACAGTCCTCATACATTATATGAAGACATGCTTGCATTGCTTTTACCGTTCTCTGTATATCCTGCTATCTCTCATGCCACGATTGGTCGATTATTTCCAATTCCTCCATGCAACTGGTCAAACTACTCTTCAGTCATTACCTTCAGCAAGTATGAAAACAACAGGAAAACAAAGCTAAAACCTAGATATTTTAGGCAATTTAGAAATCCCGTGAAAAAGAGGATATATGGCCTCCCTATAGAAAAAAATAAAGCATATTAAGTCAGAACAGGCTTAAGTAACATGCAACAAATTTATGCTAATATTTCATTTGTCACAACTTGAAAGCTCTAAAAGGAAAGGTTTTTACACTGTTTCTTGACAAAACAGCAAAATGTATAAGCAAACAGAAGTACACCCTTTATAGCTGAGGTAAAGAATCTTGTGATGTTGCACACGTATATGAAAACACTTCCTGCAGCTGTACGGTGGCCTGAAGGCAACATTTGAGATTGAGTGTCATTTCACATGAAGAAGAGCTGTGAGGAGATGAGAAGTGTGGAAAACAGGTTTACCTGAGACTCCCAGCTGTGTGTGGTGTAAGATAAAAAAACACAAAAACATGTTACAGTATATGTTTGCATTGATGAGTTCGCCCTTATACACACAATGTTTGAATATTCCAGTAATAATTGAGCATTTCACCTCAGGCCTCAGTGTGTTTGCATTCATGTGGCTCTCTCGTGGTCCTGATTGAACCGCCTCAGGACTGTTAAACACAGAAACCAGATCTCATATGCTTCTGTGGCTTTAGACAGTTATTTGAGGATCAGCTCCACACCTCCAGGTGTAAACAGATGCCGTTCTCAGCTCTTAACCCCAGGTAGAGCTCATCTCGCTGGGGTAAAGAGCCTAAACGTCCCCCTCCTCTATCGCCCGCGAGGAAATCGCTCGCCTCGCCCTGAAATTCTCCTCAGAAGAGCCGCTGTGAGGTATGGAAGATCATTAAAAGCGCATGGACAGTGACTGATTGGTGTTAAATGTGTGTGTGATGCTGCTCTGTGCTCCTCTCTGGATTGTATTTCTGTCACTGTTATATGACAGAGACGAATGGCTCTGAGGGTTTGTTTGTGGGGGAGTGAGTGTGTGTTTGGAGAAGGCTGAAGTGATGTCTTGGCAAGCAGGAGATAAGTGTTAATGAGCAACCAAAGCTTGTGTGTCATTCAGAACTGAAAATATAGCCTCCAGTACTTGTCAAAAGTTTGGAAACATTACGATTTTTAAATGTTTTTAATGAAGTCTCTTCTGCTTGCCAGGGCTGCATTTATGTGCTCAAAAATACAGTAAAAACACTAGTATTGTGAAATAATATTACAATTTAAAATAGCTGTTTTCTATCTGAATACGGTGTAAAATGTAATTTATGTCTGTGATCAAATCTGCATTTTCAGCATCATTACTCCAGTCTTCAGAGTCACATGATCTTTCAGAAATCATTCTAATTTCATGAGCTTTTACCAATTTCTCCTAAACACTATAGGGTTTGTTTGGACACACAATTAGGTTATACATTTACGCCAGTAGGTGGCGACTTGATGAGTGAGTCAATTGAATCACTCATTCACCCGATTTATTCAAAACACTGAATCAGTGAGTGCGTTATTGAATTTCTCACTCAATCTAGTCATTCAGAAATCCTTGAATGTCCACTTAGACTAAAAAAGACCATTCGACCAACATATAAATCAACAACGCTCAGTATGTTTACATGGACAACAGTATTCTGATTTTAACTCGACTAAGACAATACTCTGATTAAGAATCTACCATGTAAACAGATTTTTGATGAACTTAATCCGGCTAAAGTCATACTCGAAGTAAACACAAATCAAATTAAGACATGTGGAGTATTGCTATTTTAGTCGCATTATCGAAGTGCAGTATAGACATGTACACACCTTAATCACATTATTACCGTCGTGTAGGACATTTCGCCGCATTTTGCGACAATATACACAGTGCTCAGCCGTTTGACAGCAAACAAAAAAGCATGGCTTCAACACCGCCGTCGTCTGTTTGGATGTATAGCATGACAAATAATGAACTGCACTTGAAGCTTTCATAAAATTAAAAATGAAACACCTAAAACTGTATATGGCATCATAACGAAGACGAACTATATGTTTAAACAGGAAATTCTAGAGGGGACGTCTGATGGCGTCATGTGGGGACGTAATGACGTGTGCAATTAATCAATCTATATACTATAACATGAAAGGAATATTATAAAAGCAACTCATGTAAACACCTTAATCATAATATTGTCTTATTTAGAATAAACAATTAGATTACTGATGTCTATGTAAACGTAGTCATTGTTTTATGGGTAATTTAGGCTCAGTAAATCTGAAAATGATGACAGTACAATAACAGATGGAAGTGAAAAACACTCGATATCACAGCAGTCCAGGATATATAGAAACATGTCACAAACATTGTCAAATCCAGTGATTAGAAGCCAACAAATGTCCTCAGACTGGCGAGCTCCATGATGTTCCCTCAGCTGTTCTGAAGTCCCAGCTGTGTGCTCGTTCTCGTGGTGTTAAACATCTGTGCATTTGTGTGCTGAAGTGACATTGAGTTCACACAAACAAACAAACGACTACAGCAGATTTTGCAGAGCTGCAGGAAAAGGGTGGCAAAAAATAGTTTTAACACGGTTTTAACATTTTCGTGCATAATTTACATACTTCAATTTTTGTTCTTTTATAGGTTTGATGAGGTTATAGTTTCATAAATAAAAAAGGAACAACGTTTGAAAGCTATTGTACAAGCGGACCCTTTATTTGTGTTCTTAAGAATCAACACTCATAAATATTATTGAGCTGAAGATGCTAAGCAATATTCAGCATGTCTAACTGATCCCAGAGCAACTACAAACATCAGCATATCTTTGTTTTCTGTTTAGCATTCACATTTACTGAGTGCAGCTCCTCAGAGAAATCAGATCCTAAAAATACATCCGCCAGAGTCCAACCCGCAAGTTCAGAGAATCAACCATCAGATTATATCCTAAATGAATAGCTTTATGGTTCTGACCAAAAATACTGCTGTTATTTGAGGTAAAATGTTATATTTCACTCAGATAAGTTGAGATCAGGGTCATGTTATATTGAAAACCGTCTTCATAGAAGTGAGAGGTCATCTTAGGTTTTTTAAAACTCTTTTCTCTTCTTTTTAAATGTTCATCTAAGTTGACCTCCTGATTTGATTTCTGAAATTCGTTTCTGTAGATGGACAGGATTTGACTGCAGCTTTTGCATTTCCACATTGTACAATTCACAATCACATTTTAAATGTGCATTCATTATGGAAACCACAAACTTCTGCTTTGCCGAGCGCATCTTCAGTATCCAATTACGCAAGTGGGCATTCTATAAGACTTATGAGAGGTTAAGGAATGGTTACTGCCATGGCTGTGATTATCTGTTCCTGCTTTCAGATCTGCTTTAAAGGAGTATTTCACTTCCAGACATGTAAACGTAGTCATTGTTTTATGGGTAATTTAGGCTCAGTAAATCTGAAAATGATGACAGTACAATAACAGATGGAAGTGAAAAACACTCGATATCACAGCAGTCCAGGATATATATTGAAACATGTCACAAACATTGTCAAATCCAGTGATTAGAAGCCAACAAATGTCCTCAGACTGGCGAGCTCCATGATGTTCCCTCAGCTGTTCTGAAGTCCCAGCTGTGTGCTCGTTCTCGTGGTGTTAAACATCTGTGCATTTGTGTGCTGAAGTGACATTGAGTTCACACAAACAAACAAACGACTACAGCAGATTTTGCAGAGCTGCAGGAAAAGGGTGGCAAAAAATTGTTTTAACGTGGTTTTAACATTTTTGTGCATAATCAATTTACGTTATTTTATAGGTTTGATGAGGTTATAGTTTCATAAATAAAAAAGGAAAAACGTTTGAAAGCTATTGTACAAGCGGACCCTTTATTTGTGTTCTTAAGAATCAACACTCATAAATATTTTGCACGCTTATCAGCATGTGAGCTGAAGATGCTAAGCAATATTATTCAGCATGTCTAACTGATCCCAGAGCAACTACAAACATCAGCATATCTTTGTTTTCTGTTTAGCGTTCACATTTACTGAGTGCAGCTCCTCAGAGAAATCAGATCCTAAAAATACATCCGCCAGAGTCCAACCCACAAGTTCAGAGAATCAACCATCAGATTATATCCTAAATGAAAAGCTTTATGGTTCTGTTATTTGAGGTAAAATGTTATATTTCACTCAGATAAGTTGAGATCAGGGTCATGTTATATTGAAAACCGTCTTCATAGAAGTGAGAGGTCATCTTAGGTTTTTTAAAACTCTTTTCTCTTCTTTTTAAATCTTCATCTAAGTTGACCTCCTGATTTGATTTCTGAAATTCGTTTCTGTATATGGACAGGATTTGACTGCAGCTTTTGCATTTCCACATTGTGCAATTCACAATCACATTTTAAATGTGCATTCATTATGGAAACCACAAACTTCTGCTTTGCCGAGCGCATCTTCAGTATCCAATTACGCAAGTGGGCATTCTATAAGACTTATGAGAGGTTAAGGAATGGTTACTGCCATGGCTGTGATTATCTGTTCCTGCTTTCAGATCTGCTTTAAAGGAGTATTTCACTTCCAGAATGAAAATGCTGTCATCATGTACTCACCCTCCACTTGTTCCAAACCTGTATGAGTGTCTTTCTTGTTCCTCGTGTCAACAGTTCTAAAGGATCTTCATGGAACCATAGATGCCATTAAAGAACCTTATTTTATAGGAATGTAGTGCATAAATACGTGGCCCAGCAGTTAAAAGTCCAGAATGACTGGTTGGTCAAGTGGGAATGTTTTTGTAGCTTTGAATGTGGGGGGTTACGGGTTGCATTCCAGGCTATTATAACTTTTTACATTATAATTAACCAAAACTGCGCTGTATGTGAGTGTATGCATGTCTTGAATTTGCATTTTGTTTTGTGAACAGATAGAATATATATATGCTGCTATTGCTGTGTACTGCTGTCGACCACTTAGCAAAACATTCAAACTAATTCCAGTGCTGGATGACCATTCACTGTAACAAACACTAGAAGAACTGAAGATGCTTCCTCTGTATTAGATGTATTAGATTTATCCCTGCCTTGAGCTATTTCATAGAGTGTTGGGGACAAAACCGGCCATTGCAACTAAATGATGCTTGTGCCTCCGGTGGTGTGTGGATGTCTGTATGACACCTGTGCAGAAAGCAGAGTTGTTAATCTCCTTATGGCAGCAATCTTTAAGTAGTGGAATGTGGTGGATAGTTGTACTAACATGGTCTGGTGTGTGTGTGTGTGAGTGTGTGTGTGTGTGTGTGTTTTAATAGCTTGTCTAATCTCTTCCCAGCAGGGTTGCCAATCCTTGCCATGTGGCTGTGCCTCTAACAGGATTCAGAAGAACAGAGGGTGAGCACTTTATTGGGAGATGACCAGTCGGTGAGTGCACATGCTGAGGTAAAATATATTACAAAATTGGTGCAGTTATGTTGCACTTGTTGTTGTCATTTAGCAAGTGCCCTGAATAAATAAATCCTTGCAGTATACTAATGTTGTTTTATTAAGTGATTATCCAATATGAGCACAATTAGCTATGCTGTCCAGATCTGACCTGTATACTAAGACATGTCATCAAGTGATTTCCGTTTCTTTCCAGGCTAGTACAAACACTTTGATGTGGTTTGCCGAGAGTTTTTTGTTGTTGTTGGAAAAGACATGAAAGAAAGACATTAATCATATGAAATGCAATATCAGAGTATCTGTTGAGATCTGGCTTTATTGCAGCCCAAGCCTTATAGTATCATGTTTTGCTTGAATTATTTATATTGACAAGTATTTATATTTACATGCTTGCTTGCATTCACACAGTGTTTGTGAGTCTGAGGAGTTGGCGAGCGTGAGTGATGTCGCCACCAGCGGATCAATCCACTCTGTGGCCTGAGAGAGCTTTTGTTCTGTATTCAAGTAATCACATGCTCACACAAACACACCAGTCTGTACTTAGTTAACTCCATCACATTATTGCTATAGGAAGAATTTCAGAGATGTTTTATGTTAATGCTTTCAGCATTAAGTGAGCTTCCTGTGGTTTTTACCGAGGGATCAATTTGATTGCTGCCCTGTAATGATTTGTGTAGAATCTTGCATTGAAAATGAAAAAGGTTCTGATTTTTTTGACAAATGTTGGCAGGAGTTGTGCTATATTGTGTTTCATCACGGTTTATCGTGTATTTTAGGGGATTGTATATTATTGCATTTTATGTTGCACAACATTGTCAATGTTGGGATCATTTCTCTACAACAAATTCCTCCAGTGTGCAAGCTGATTTGGCCAATAAACTTCAGCTTCACAAGCGAGTTTACAGTGTCGTGGCTTGACACGCCGCGAGGTGGCGCTCTAGAGCAGCGCGTGATTGATCGTTTCCAGCTCAGCCAGTCCTCGCGCTGCGCAGATCGAGGTTGCTCGCGCTCTGAACGCAGAGCCGCATTCCAGTCGCGCCACGGAACGGGATATTTTGGCGAGTTTGGGAATTTAACTATGACTAGGGCATGCCATCCAAGGATCATTCCAACGTGTAAGTGCCATACACGAATTACCTGAACGGTCTGCGTTAAAATGGTTAGAAATGCGAGTAGAAATCTTCATGGCAGTATCCGAATACCACGGATTGATTATTCTGTACAAAACTTTAAGAACCCGGCGTTCAATTGTTGCCGGAGAGTGGATCACATTTTGCGACTTTGGAAACACTTGCTGGAACCTGGTAGTTGGAGATGTGTTTTCACACAGTCCTTGTACAAGAGCGTAACCTGGGATGAAAGGTTGGGAATTTATTACCGATACATTTCCTCGAGCGCGCGGCTGAATGGCAGCGTTACAGTATCAAACGTGTTTACTCGATCCGGTTTGTATTCTTTCCAAACACGTTGTAGAGTTCAACAAACTCGGGTCGAGGTAGACTGCGTTGTGTCAAAGCATCTAGAGTCCAGAGAAGAAGGACAGCGAGCGGCACGGTGAGGGGTTGCTCTGGTGGGGTTCGGTCAAAGTTACTGGGAGCGATAAGAAACTGACGTTCTGTTGGCGTTTCGGGCAATTCTCACGTAAATAAAGACCAGGGCTGCGGTCCCCAAAAGCATTGTAAGCTTAAGTACATCACAGACCCATTGAAACCAATGCAGCTACGATCAATTTAGGCTTGCGATGCTTTTGGGGACGCGGCGTATGAACGCTCCGATTTGACAATCGTCTCGGAACCATATGTTGTTAAAGGGGCTATTTTTAAACTACCCCTCCTGTTTCTCCATCCAGAGGCACCCTCGTCTGAGAGGACCACATGTTGCTTTGGTAAAAATCGATTGGCTCTAATTGATTTATAAATGATTAGTCACGGTGTGTTGTGTTAAAAGGGCGTTAACAGCAGAACTGGTTATGGAAGCGATGCATCTGAAGGTTCTGGCTGTCCGTGGGTGTGTATAAGCGCCTACATAGACTACTACTATTCATTTTCTTGGTCTCCATTGGATCTGCATTTATGGGATCATGTACGGGGCTTGAAAAGCATATATAAACCATTTGCAAGAAGTTGACAGACATGACCGCATCATTTGCCCCTACATGACCATTGAGCTCGCGCAGGCTTTTTAATGAACATTGACTGGTGGGGTTGTGGTTACTGATGGCTCAGGGTTTAAGAAATAGACCCTAGTAAAACGATTGGTCTCGACATCTCAGACGATTCACATCTGTGTAACGTTAACCAAACCACTTGACGGTCATGTTGAGTCCAGTGACTTTATTACCTCATTATTAGATTCCTGGGTTCTTAATGTTGTACATGTGTCAAATAATTTCGATTTGTCAAATGTTTAATAAGGACTTACAGAAACCCCGTCTGTAAGTATTTCCTATAAAATTAGCTAGAGTTCGAGGTCTCTCAGACCCCACAGTCTAGAATACGAACCTGTTGTACACTGTAAAAAAAATTGTTTTTGCTGTGGTTGCCAGAATTTTACCGTAAAAAATACGGTAGCAACGTTTTACAGTTTTAACTTAAATTTACAGTTAAATACCGTAATTTCTTTAACTGATATAATGTTAATATACCAACCTATTGAAGTACTGAAATCTGTTTTGTAGCTTTGTAATACACTGATAACCACCAAATGCAGGAGGTGATGAGAAAGTCACACGATGAACCAAAGCCCATCACAAGCAGCTTGTAAATAATAACATATATAGAAGGTGCACAGTATCGTTCACACAAACACTAAACACCATCACGGTAACACACATGAAACTGAAATAATGCAATAAACATTCATTTAACAACATTAGGTGTAACACACAACCCTAATATACAAAACTGATAAGAAAAAACTAAGAAGAAACAGTTATTTCAACAAAAAAACATTTGAAATGTAATGCAGGGAATTCTGGGAATGTCAATTTACGGTTATTCACTGTAAATTATACGGTATTTTTTCACTTCCAAAAACGGTATACTACCGTAAAATTAATGTCCAATACATGTAATGTCCAATACAGTTTTTCACCGTATATTGTTGGGGAATTTACCGTTAACCATTTTTACTGTAGCGTTTTTACAGTCTTTTACTGTTAAATTCACGGTCAGTTTTTTACAGTGTAGCGTGACTGGTTTTATTCAGACCCACAGCTCCTTTACCAAAATAATTTATCTCAGCAAGACAAAAATGATTGGAAATAAATTGCATGCGCGGGGGGGAATAATTACGGAGCGAAGGATACAAGCGCTGCAGTAAATTGGGCACAAAGGGAGAGAATTAGACTATTGTTTTTGTTATAGATTATTATGAGTGGAGATGTGAAATGAATTTGGCCAAATTAAAGATTAATGAACGTGTGGGGGAGAGAGATAAGATCTTCTTGGCAAAATTGCTGCTATTAAGCATTAGAATTTACTGTACCGTGGTAATAGATTTGATATATCATGGTATGGAATATGGTATAGGTTCTGGTTAAAAACCCATGGCGGTACCATGGTATTTTTGGTACTTGTTTGTTAGTGTCTAGTGTTCAACTACGAGAGTGTCGTCTTTGTGTATTTTGTGCTCCTCTTGTGTTGTCAGCATCCCAGACTGCAGCAAGAGAACTCATAATTGTGGCATTCTGTGGCCCATAGCTCACCCTCTGTTTGACTTCTATTTATAATCTCTCTCTGCGTCCGCTGCCATTCTGTCTCTGTCTCTCACTCTGTACTGGGTCAACGCTTGTGTGCCGCTTTGCCAGTCCATAACGCAAGGGTTTCAGGACCTATAACTTGACTGAAAGAAGTCTCTAGGGCTCCTTATGATCTATTGGTCTCTTGTGCTCTATTATAAGTTGTGTTAGTGAGTTATGAAAATGCTGTCTCTGTTCAGATGATGTGACTCCAGAGACGTATGAAGGCTCTCAAGCAAATCAAAGTCAATTTTAGTTGTAAAATGCATGAGCTCTGCACAGCTACAAACAGATTAACAACCAGCTAGTGAAGTCAACTGGTTCATATAGTTTTTTTTTTTCTAATTTTAGTGTTGATGTTTTTCTAGCTGCGTTTAATTACCATGTTGTGATTTAGCTGTTAACGTAAAACCAACCCAGAAAAGTGGAAATACAGGACTTTTTCTTTGAAAATTAGCTTTTTACATGCATGTAACTCCTGTTTGCTTTAATTTGTTTCCTCATTTATATCTCTCTCTCTCTCTCTCACACACACACACACACACACACACACACACACACACACACACACACACACACACACACTCATTTTCTTAAGGCCTAAGGCCAGTGGTGATATTAAAAAGCATTTAAAAGGTCTGGCTGTTACTCTGTTTGTTAAAGAGCAAACAGCGAGAAGTCTTCACACACAGACACTGTTAGCTCTGGCCAACCTTCAGGCAGTCACTGCACAGTTTGACCTGCCTTGAAATCACACGTTCACTTGTGTCCATACTAGTGATAGACTGATAAATTGTACAATATTTGCCTATTTTGAGATCATCAACATTGGCTGATAACTTTACCCACTTGGCTTTACCCACTAGACTTGTTGATGGATAATGGCCAATTTTAGTTTTCAAATATTTGAGTCAATTTTGAGTCAATTTCTGCATGAATGTTTACATCCCAATTGCAATAATGTGTATTTGTGACCTACATTACATACATATTTCCTTTTATTTGACTTTGGCGCACCTCATACTCTAGTTATCAACCCATATTGGTCGACTACTAGTCAACAAACCATACTAGACTGATATCATGCTTCAGAATGCAGACAAATGCTCCACAAACTTCAGTCAAGACTCTCAATAAGACGGCATTCATAAAAAACATTCATTTTGACCTTTGCGGTCTAGCATTTGGTCTGTTTTTGTAAATTACTCATACCTTTTGAATTCTGTTGATATGTGGCCTTTGCTTTGAAGTGCATTTGCTTTACTTTTTAAAGTGCTTTGAATCAAAAATGTCACAGTCCTGAAGTTTGGTAGTCATGACAAAGTCCGATCTAGAACAAGAAAAGCAAGCATTTCAAAGTTTCTATAGTTTGAAAATTGTATCACCTTCAGTAAAACTCAGCAACGGAAACTAGCTTTCAGTGGGATGTGGTTTTTCTTTGGATGGCATGTGAACACTTTGAGTTGGCAGCTATACATTATTAATATCCAGCTTTTTCCAGTTTTATTTTCATCCGCTACACTTTTAACTTCTTCAAAGGGCCTCCATTCTCTCTCTCTCTCTCTCTCTCTCTCTCTCTCTCTCTCTCTTCCCTGTGTGATATCTGTTATTTTGGATGAGTTGTTTCTCAGGAATGGCCGACAATTGCTGTGGTTACACAATGCAAGCAAACTGTTTTCCTGATTATACTTGAATGCATATAGATGTGAACACATCCGATGCTTAATACAGAAGCTTGTTGCCCTTTGCACATTTAAAGACTCCCAGTTTAGTGTTTGTAATGTTGTCGACTTAATGTTGCACAGTTTACACAGCTAATCGTAGAGTAGGTGCGTCTTTGCTGAGATCATCCTCCTGTAATTCAGTTCTTGCACAATCTCATGCTATTCGAGAGTTGATTCTTAAATATTTCGGCAGACAACGTGGAGGAAAGATATGCAGTTGGTTTGTACAAAACAAGTAAAGGAATTACAGTTGAGACAGTGGTTGGCGAGACGTGGGAAGCAGCTCGCTGCCACTTTGGCTTGTTAATTTGTTTGTTTGTATTTTAGCTCCTGCTTCCCACTGCTTCACCCTCCTCTCGGGATCTTCTTCGCAATTTCATTGTCTGATTGCTGTTATTTTGCTTGTTGTTGATAGTGTGCACATCTGTAGCATCTGCGATCCCTGGCACATGTAATGAGCTGGCTGCAATATGGAGTTTTTGTTGCAAACTTAAAGCTAAAGTGTGACTTCTTCACCACTAAACGAAATCGTGAAATAATGACTTTTAAACAGATAGTCTCACCACAAACTCGCCATTGGTTGAGTCAGACTGAATGGGCGTCTCAAACATAGGATGGCACCACAGTGTTTATGCTTTTTTTCAATTAAAACAAATCAAATGGTTTACTTTAAATTGTCTCTGTATATTAAGCTGGAATTGAAGTACTGACCATTGGTTGAGTCAGACTGAATGGGCGTCTCAAACATAGGATGGCACCACAGTGTTTATGCTTTTTTCAATTAAAACAAATCAAATGGTTTACTTTAAATTGTCTCTGTATATTAAGCTGGAATTGAAGTACTGAAAATTTCTCACACTTCAGCTTCAAAACACAAATGGACCTTTGTTGTGTGGCATTGGCTAGACTTTACAGCTTTGTGTGAAGCACATGCATGTTGGCTTAAACTAGTCCTTTATGTTGCCAAGTGTGTTTGAACAGCACAAATGACATGAGTCCGTCCTGTCAGAGAATGAAAAGCGAGCAGAATCTGAAGTAATGAATGAATCTTCATGCTGTGAATTTGAGCCGTGTTTGTGACGTATAGTTAGTGATACACTCTGTGTTGTACTGGAGTTTACTGCTGTGCATTTTTGGGTCGTGCATATAGTATGTGATTCAGATAGGAAATGGTCATGCATCCATACGGCTGATGCTACATGTTTTCTCTTTCTTTGTCAACTTGACTTCTCTCATCACTCCCACTCGCTCTGCTTTTTCTCCCCTTTCCTCTGGTTGTTTTCTTCTGCCCTCCTCGCATTGCTCATCTTCTGTGCATGTGTGTGTGTGTCAGTGTTTGGATGTGTTTCTGGTAAATGGAAGTGGTCCAGCCCCGATCTGTGATTTGTTTTTCCTTCAAATGCAGTCAGTGGCTAAAGCAGCAATCAGGAGGACTGGCCTCTTCAAGAGTTTTTCTTTTTTACTCTGTGTTTTCTGATTGTTTTTACAGTGCAGCGCTTAAGTGCTGATTTTTCAAGAGCACAATTTGGTTGACTGCAATTGTGAATTGTGAGGTGAATTTCAATCTGTGACTGATCAGTAATACCCAAATAGGGGTTGTAGTTGTGGATGGCATGAAACAATTCCTATTTAGCCTATTTCATGTTTAACTGTTTTGTGTAGGCTGTATCACCTAATCTTGGATTCAATATTTTTGTCAACTCAAAATTTCTTTCAATTAGCACAGGTTTTGTATTTTCCTTTTGGAACTGATCTGAGCTTAAGCTCATTGATTTGAGCTTATTCATCTCAGTTTCTGAGTTTAAAAAAAGCATTAATTTTGGATAATTTTGGCAATATGCACTGAAAAACTGAGATGCATAAGCTCAGATCAGTGAGGCCTACAATCAGTGAGTTCCAGAAATAAATACAAAACCTGTGCTAATTGAAAGAAAACAAGTTGATGAAAATATTTTTTGTAATAATATAGCATAATGAGAGATTTACATGCAATTGTTGGTAGGCCGGTTATTTTTGACCTGAAACACCAACAAGGCGGGGTAAAAAATTGGTTTGGGAAGTTGTTATATTTTGTGTGAGCGAAGTCTGTAAGTCTAGCATTTTTGGGAAAAAGACAATCCTCTCTGGGTCAAAATCATCAGAAAACAACATGAATGTTAAAGATGCTT
Organism: Sinocyclocheilus grahami; assembly: GCF_001515645.1. Taxonomy (NCBI): domain Eukaryota; kingdom Metazoa; phylum Chordata; class Actinopteri; order Cypriniformes; family Cyprinidae; genus Sinocyclocheilus; species Sinocyclocheilus grahami. The sequence continues at coordinate 279,666 of NW_015505222.1, read as the reverse complement.
TTGATGTTCGATGCATAATCAGGATCCTGAAGCAGAACCAGTTGAAATCCGCTGCGCTACAAGCACCTTCAGAATCACAATCTCAGCTCTGTTCTCCTCTGTGATTTCACACAGCCGCAGCATTGCATTCTCTGCGTGTTGCGCACACACACACACACACACACACACATGCATTCGCTCAAACACACATTTCCCTTCCCTCAGTATTGTGTGCTGTTCTCCTCCTGCAGTTTTAACCACACAGCCGTTTAAATAATTCAGCATCTTAAGCTCAGCTTGTAAATAATGCGAGCCCACATATTGCACTGCAGCGAACTCTGTGTTTAATTTAATACAACTCAGTGCATTCACAATTTCAAAAAGCCTCTTTAATGCAAATGTTTCAATTGTAAATGACACATGTACACACACTGCAACACGTAGTTTTAATTATAACGTGCTCCAGCGAGAACTAATGAGATTTATTTCCTTCAGTGAGTTATGGCGTTGCTCAAACAGTTTTCATCCCATGAGTCAATGCGTCTGTGCTCTATGCTCTGTGTTTGTCTTGTTTGATTGCACTAAGTGGTTGTATATCTAGTGCTGTTTTATTACAGGGCTTGCAAGCACTATATTCAGATTTCCTTTTTGTTTTTTTCTGCAATTAATTCAGTCCCAACCGCTCTGCAATAATTCACCCACAAATGTAAGCTCTGTCATCGTTTAGTCATTCCCCATTTTGTTTTCTTTTTCTAAATAACACAATAGCAGATTTTAGGCAGAATGTCTGAGCTGCTGTTATTCATGCAAGAAAGGTTTGGAGCTGAGCTTCAAAAAATGACAAAAACACCATTAAAGTAGTCCATATTATACTGTAACTGTACAAGTCTTTTTGTGCCTCAAACACTATTGCTGCCTTGCTAGCATGTTACAGTGAGAGCTGAAAGGAGCACTGAGGATTATATATGCATGCAAATGAGTGCAATAATGCTGTTTGTGTTTGGTCTGTAGATTTTAGTTGCACTGTATGTTTGTGTATGAGCTGGTTTCTCTTCATTTATTTATTGTTTAGCTCTGTTTCACAAACTAGCTGTCTACTGCCAACATAGGCAGCCAGCTACCTTCTAAAAAAGCATCTGCAATGAAAAATAATAAGTGACTGATTTGAAAAGCTTTATATTGGCAACAATTCTGTGCATCATAGAAATAAAATTCCTCTTGGGAAATGCATGCTGGAGAGACTCGATTCAGTGGTTCTAAGAATATACATTTTACTTTTAGATTTACATTTATGCATTTAGCAGATGCTTTTATCCAAAGCAACTTACAAAAAAAAAACAATGTTTAAAAGAAAAAAAAAGAAACCCTCCTTTAGACACACAAATCACGACAGTACCGGTCTCATAAAGTGCGTGTTGTAGAAATAGATGATTACAGTGGAATTTGATTGGTCACAGTTGTATTGTATTGTGTGCTCTCCAATTCTTTTATTCACAGTCATTGATGAGTAATCAAATTTCATTCATACACATAGCGAGTGTGTGATTGGATGAATGAGTGATGCAGGACGCTTTTCCACCCTGCTGTTTTCTCTCGCTGGTCCTCGAGCGTTTCTCACGGCTCGTCTGGTCGGATGATCTAATGTGGGATTGTCCCAGTTTACAGCGGTACATATTTCTCTGGCCGTGGCCTGCTCGCTCCCTCCTGCACCCTTCGGCTCTCACCGGACGGGTTTCTGGCGTTTGGCCGGCGTGCAGGAGATTGTCCCGGGCCGCTCGGCGAGTGCCAGCCAGACGCAAACAAAGAAGCAGACCAGATCTGTCTGGCATTGGCGGCTGCTCTACAAACACACAAACACACCCACAGAAACACGAGCCATGTGGAGAGCTGGGAAACTAGTCGAGCTGCCTGCCGTCCTGGTCAACACTCTGCTGGGTGTTTACATGAGCTTATTATTGATTCTGAATAAACTGACTACAGTTTTGTAGTAGTCAGACAGAATAATGTTTGGCTAGTGCTTGAAGATGATGTGCATTTTTGGTTGTCGGTACTGAAGAGACAAACACTGACTGCGTTTTTATTTTTAAAACAATTGATTGGTTTGTTTTTAGCGGTTACACGTCAACTTCTGATTCAACCAATGGCGTAACTTTGGGGCGGGACTACCTGTTTCTTGACCAATTGGAAATATTCCGAAAAAACATCAATTGTTTTTGCTGTTGTGTTTGGCACAGAAAGCATCTACTTCACCTTTAGAAAGACACTTTGAAAACAAAATGGGAGTTTTGTGGCCTCCAATCCCCTGTATTTAGATATAATAATTTATTTGATGTCTTATATTTACATTATATTTTAATTTACGCCTTGGACATGCTTTTATCCAAAACTTATATTGCGTTCAAAACGACTTGCTTTTTATCAAGTTGATGCATTGTGTGGGACTCTACAGTTTTTACGGTTTAAAAAAATAACTACTTTAAATAAATACTACTGAAGCATTTAGACACTGTCCTTCAGAAGTTTGGAGTTTGTAAGATTTTTAAAAAAGTTTTTGAAAGAAGTCTCTCTTGTGTACTCACGAAGGCTTCATCTATTTTATAAAAAAGGTCAAATAAAATTGTGAAATAATTTACAATTTAAAACAGCTGTCTATGTGTTAAACTGTAATGTATTTCTGTGATGCGCAGCTGTATTTTCAGCATCATTGCTCCAGTCTTCAGTGTCACATGATCTTCAGAAATCAGTAAAATATGCTGATCTGCTGCTCAAGATACATTTCTGATTAGTATCAATGTTGAAAACAGTTGTGCTGCCCAATATTTTTGTGGAAACCGTGATACATTTTACTTTGCAGGAATCTTTGATGAATAGAAAGTTCAAAAGAACTTGCATTTATTTTTTTATTAAATGGAACAGTCTTTTGAACCATTATACAAAATCTTAAAAAAAAAAATTGTTGAGAATCATATTTGATCCTTTTATGGCTCATATAGTGTGATACAGTGAGAATATGGAGGAAAAACAGCTCAGTTTTATTCAGAGGGTCAAATCTGGGTGCAATTTGGTGCAGATGCTGATATTTATATGATGAAATTCTGATGTTTGTAATGTAAATTAATGAGATCTTTATAACAGTATAGCAGATACTTACATAAAATGATAGAAATATCAGTCATCACTCTATATCTCCAATAATATGCCTTAGTAAGATGACATTTAAAAACTTGGTTTGATGATCAGAACATAATGCAATAAAAAAAATCATATTTAATGCAGATTTTTCTAAAAACAAACAAACAAATCTGGAAAATCAAGTAAAACTAAGCAGCTTCTGTCCAGTAAGTGTTCATCTGAAAATATTACTAACAATGTCAAAGTTATTCTTACATTTACTTAATAAAAATCAGTAAATATTTGACCGCAAAAAGACACGTGAAGCACCAGCTGAAGGTGAACGTTTGTACAGTTATACTAAAAGACCTTTTACTTGATAAAAAAGTCTAAACTATCAGTCACGTGACTGGAATAGATTGTGTGACCGGTTTATCAGCAATGTTGTGATCATGTTGATCGTTTAGAGGCCTTTGCATATCAAATATGATATAGTAGGCTTTATAGGGTTAGTAATTTTTGCAGTGCACAGTATACTGCTGCTCATCTCTGTTTTTCCAGACTGTGGAAGTGCAGTTTCTTGGTATTAGTTGCATGAGTTTTTATGATCGCAGGGTGCAGCCAATCACACCACAGCTGGCTTGATTTCACCGCTGGAGGTTTCGCTGAGAAATCAGTGTCTTGATTGTGCCGGCGTCAGACAGCTGATTGCAGGAGACACCGAGAGCGTACTGTGCACACGCGTCACGCCGGGACGCTTTCCGTCTGTCTGTGCTTATGGAAAAATAAAGACGCTACAGACTATAGCATAAATGCGTCTGATTGAATGATGTGAGAGGGGGGAAAAAGCTGAAATGTCTTTGTGTGCAATCAAGGTGGTGTGGGTGGAGAATTGTGTTAACCAAAATATTATATGCATGATCCAGTCAAAGTCTGATGGATGAAATCAAGTGGCTCTGTTATTTCCCACTGAAAATACATCACACATTATGGAGGTTAAATGAGTTGAATGTCATTTTGTGTTGTGTTTTCGTGTCTTATCAGATCTGAGGTGAGTTTGTTTTCTTCGCACTAGAGCTTTTATTTGATTGTCATCTTAGTGAGATCAGATTTGATGTGTCTGATATGCACAAATACAGCGTGTTTTAAATGCTAAATAAGACGATTATTGAACTGAAGTCAAGCTCTTGTCAGTAGAGCTTACTACATACTGCACATTCTGTATTTCTATACAACCTAAAGCAGTGTGTGGCTTCCAGTTATCATCTTGGAAAAATTTATTTAATCTTTTAACTCTCTGCAAATAATGAGCAAGAAAAAGATTTTTGGCGACTGCTTTTATGGTTTTATCACACTAGAAATAGAAGTGCATTGCATTATGTTAAAAGTTGGTTTTTCAAAGAAGTCTCTTCTGCTCACTAAAGTTGCATTTATTTGATCAAAAACACAGTAAAAGCAGTAATATTGTAAAATATTATTACAATTTAAAATAGCTGTTTTCTATGTGAATCTGTTGTGAAATATAATTTATTGCTGTGATCAAATCTGTATTTTCAGCATCATTCCTCCAGTCTTCAGTGTCACATGATCTTCAGAAATCAGTATAATATGCTGATCTGCTGCTCAAGAAACATTTCTGATTATTATCAATGTTGAACACAGTTGTGCTGACAAATAATTGTGTGGAAACCGTGATACATTTTATTTTTCTGGAACCTTTGATGAACAGAAAGTTCAAAAGAACAGCATTTATTTGAAATAGAAATCTTTTGTAACATTATAAATGTCACTTTTGATCAATTTAATGCATCCTTGATGAATAAAACTATTAATTTAATTTAAGATTAACAATGATTGACACCCTGATTTGCGATTTCATTGTTTTTGTGCCAGAAAAATACAGCTCGTATCAAATTATAAATTATATTTTTGGATAGTTGTATATAGTTGAAAAAATAAATGTTGTTGCCTGAAATTGCTTTAATGTAGTTAGCGACTTTTTGTTAGTAGTTTATGCATAGTTACCATTTTCATTTTTAAAGAAGTTTGACTGTAGTTTAAACTGAGTGACCTGTGGTTTAAAAAAATACAGTTTTAAAGTAGCAAACAAACAAAATCCTTATTGTATCTAACATCTTCAGTAGCCTATATATTCCCCAGTCCTGTGTGTTTACACATGTAACCTGTATCTTATGTAAATGTTGAGGTTTAAGAGGTTAAAACCTCACACTGATGTCATGCATGCAAATAAAAAGCGCTCCGACTCTCAAGGTGAGAGAGTGTGTGTTTTAGCGGTGAAGAAGTCGAGCTGGTCTGTCCGGGTGAGTCACTGTTTGGAGGTTTCTCCGCTGGTTGGTTTATCATAGATCCTACTTTTGTCTCTCAGAGCTGCAGCTTGAAGTTTGTTTGAAACGTCACGGATCTGCGGGATACAAACACTCGTTCATTTGCATTCCAATCATGAATACAATTGCATTATGCAAAATAGAAATGTACTTTTTGTTTCGTGTTTAATGGATAGTTCACCCAAAATATTTACTCACCGTCAAGTTGTTCAAAAATCTGTTTTAGTTTCTTCTTTTGGAAACAAAAGATGATGTTTTGAAGAATGTTGGCAACAAACTGGTACCCATTGACTTCCATAGTATTTTTTTTCCATACTGTGGAAGTCAATGGCTACCGTCAACTGTTTGGCTACAAACATTCTTCAAAATATCTTCATTTAACAGAAGAAAGAGACTCATACAGGTTTGGAAGAACTTAAGCGTGAGTAAAATGATGATAATTAAAATTTTTTATTGAACTGTTCTTTAATATTACAGTACATTTTCACACGCTTTCATATGCTGTTCTTCAAGCGAACGTCAGCTGTGTGAATTCAGGTGTGTTCATAATAACAGCAATTTAATATCTTTAAACTTCTACAGGTTCATTTTCCTCTGTTAAAGTTGTAAGCGTTTAAATGTGTTGCATCATTAGGGTTGCAAAAGGGTGGAACATTTCCAGTAAATTTTGGAAATATTCCAGAAATTTTGGAAACTTTCCAGGATTTTTTTGGAATATTCCAGGGATTTTTGGAAAGCTTCCGGAAATGTTCCACCCCTTTGCAACCCTAGACATCATCACCTTTCCCTGAAGTTGCAGTCAGCACCTGTTTTCTGCAGAACACACGCTCACCGTCCCTCTCTCTCTCTCGCTTTCTGTGTGCAGTGGCACAAATCTGCAATTCAATTTGCAACAGTTTAATTTGTGTTTAAGATGCAAATGTAGCCTTTCTGATAATGAGAATGCTAAACAGAGAGGAGGGAGTCCAGAGCGCTCACACACTCATTCATTAGCTCTCAGTAATCGTGTCAACACGCGTACACACACACACGCACGCATGAATCCACAGCAAATGAGACGCAGGACAGAATAGAATTATCTGTCTGTAAAGGTCACAAAACGAGAGTTGAGATGGCAAGAAAACAAATCGGATGGAAAATTTCACTCTTCGACTGTTTTTATTTATTTTATTTAGCCCTCTAATGCTGAGAGACACAGAAAAAAATATATATGATATATTTTTACGTTTTTATCACTTCATTTAATCACATTAAACTAATTATTTTTGACTTCCTTGTTGCAGTTTAGATAATAATAAAATGTATTAAATACAATATAAACAAATTATTAAAAGTATAAAAGGTTATTAACAATTTAACTTGTTTTTCAATTGAACTGTGTGCTTAAAATACAAACACATTAAGTCATTTAATTGCATTAAACTTGGAATCACACAATTATTTATGACATCTTTTTAAGGCTTTGTAAGCTAATATTGCTATTGTTGCTCTTTTTGATATAGTATTAATAGTATAATTAAAATGGAATGTATATACTGAAAGTCTTTCATCTATGAAATTTGATTGTATTTAATACATTTTTAATATAATCTAAATCAAATATGAAAAATATTAAGTTATTAAAATTTGTTTTCCCAATTCCAGTGTATGCTTAAAACACATACAAATTGCATTATCTTTTAAATCATCTAATCACATTAAAGATGGAATCACACAATTATTTATGACTTCAAAGCTTTGTAAGCTGATATTGCAGTAAAGTGTAAAATAGAGCACTATGCATTGTTCTTTTTTATTGTTATATTGTATTTATAGTATAGAGTTAAAACCTTGTGTAGTAGTTCAGTCATTGCACAAGCAGACTCCAGAGGACTGTCCTTCATGCATCTGATTTCATTTGTAGAGCGCATGTAATGCACTACTGCACCGGAAAAACAATCCATCCGTTTCTAAAATTCACTTAATTTGCTTATTTGCATAACACCATGTGACTGGAATTTAAAGTGCATCATAATCACTCATCGCAAAACATGGCAATGGATATGATGTAATACTGGCGACAGGTCTCTGCAGCTCAGAGAGAGACAGGTGAGCGAATGCAGCATTTAGCCTGATTTACAAGTTCATCATTCATTCCCTCTGTGTGTCATGCATATGCATGCATGCAAATGTTCATGCTTTTATGTTATGCACATCATGCTGTGATTGTGAGATTGACTGCTCAGATGTTTCTGTTCTCTCAGATCACACATCTGTTGTTGTGGAAGGTGACGAACCCGTTTGATTTTAAGAACTTGCACAATGTTATCACTCACACACTCAGCTGTACTGCATCTTACACTTCACTGACTAGGGTTGGGTATCGTTTGGGTTTTTTCGATACCGGTGCCAAATCGATACTTTTAAAACGGTTCCGGTGCCTAAACAGTGCCTGAACCGATACTTATCAAAAAATAAATAAATAAAAATTCCCCAAAAAATGATGGGTTGGCCGTTAGCACTATAAACACATGTCTGTTTCATTCATACTGGACGTCAGAGGGCGCCCTCGCACAGAAAATCCACATATCCAGTCACAGAAGTAGAGATCTCATGACCCTCCAGGAAATCTCTTATATGGACAAAGGCATCGCTATTATAGCTGTAACTGAGTAAACAGAACATATAAACGTTTTGAATGATAAAAAAAGGCAATAAATACACGACTGCGACAATATAGTTTATCTGTGTTATTCAAGCCATCTCTGGTATTTTCATAATTAAGTATATTTATAATCCATTGCTAATCGATGTATTCTTTTTAAAGTAAATTTGACTGGTGTTGTGGAGTGAAAAGTTTATAATGTTCTCTTTTGTTGGACAACAGGTTTAGAAATGTGAATACAAGGTAGGTTTAGCTTTAGGCATTTTAATTTAAGCATGGTTAGCTTAGTTAACGGAAGGCTACCTGCTGGCATCAGAGCAAGTGTAATTACTGCATTCACGCGCTCCTCGGATGCTCTCGTTTCCCGAGTTCTGCTTTTAAGTCAGAATGTGAAAACTACATGGACACTCGTTACTACAAAGATGTGTTGGATTTGTATTATTAGAGCTTTCCAACTTGAGTTCACGTGCATTTTCTCAGTCGGGAAATTACTTTTCTCGTCCGGTGCCGGTGATGATGATGCTTACGTCCGTTTCGGAGAACCAGAGGACAAATACTTCAATCGATCGCTCGGGCATGGCACCGAAATCTGCGTTCTGATTCAGTTCTAGCACATACCGGTTACAAGCCATATTGGCACCGGGTTTCGGTACCCAACCCTATCACTGACTGTGTGTTGCGGCCAAGTAGGAAACAGGAGAGAGAAGGATCTGCTTCACTCGGTTCCTCTTGTTTCCTCTGGAATGTTAACAGGCTGAACCCTCTCAAGTCATCGGCGCAGGGGATTCTGGGTAACAGTCTTGTAATCCCAATAGCTAGGTGATGTAATGGAAGGTTTTTGGTCATCCTGGTCAGTTTTTAAATAAGTTGAGACCAAACGTTCTGGTTTTCTCTTTCGTAGTCTCCAGTTTGGATGATTTCAATGAGAGAACATCCCTAAATGCTTTCGATCCACACTCCTAGACGAATCCGTCTGCTGTGAAGGACTGGCATGAAGTCAAAATATTAAATAAAGGCTGAGGCATGTTCAACAAACACTCATGCTTTCATAGCCTCGTGTCTGTTGAGCAAAACAGTCAGGGTTAAGGTTATAGAACACCACAATCAGAAGTAAAAAATACATGTTTACTTTCTTCCAAGGGCCAATGACTTACATAAACTGTTAAAAACCGACCTACTGCAAGCTATATTAATTGATGGTATATGCTTTTGTTGAATCATCAGCCCAAATTATTTAAACACATTTTTAAATAATCGTGTAACAGCGGAATTTCTAGTTAAAAACCCATAATTACACATGATTATGCGAACTAAATCAGAAACTGCAACAAGCAAATCATGCCACAAAAAAACTTTAGCCTCTTTAAACTCTGCAAATGACATAATAAAAGTCCCTATGCTCTAAAACTACTAATATTTTTGTATATATCTATATCCAATGCATGAAAATATATTGTATAAATATATGAAAACAAAACCTTTATAATTGATAAAATACTCAAATTATTTATTTATTTGTCCATTTTAATTTGATTGTCATTTGCAGTGGTTCATGGGACTGTAGTTCTTTTACTCATTAAAGCCTTTAAGTTCACAGTTTTATATTTTTGCTATTTTGTCCGATTTTCACTTTTTTTTTAGTTTTTGCTAATTTGTGATTCACCTTGTAGATGGTTGGCTTACCTGGTCAGTTTTTAAATAAGTTGAGACCAAACGTTCTGGTTTTCTCTTTCATAGTCTCCAGTTTGGATGATTTCAATGAGAGAACATCCCTAAATGCTTTCGATTCACACTCCTAGACGAATCCGTCTGCTGTGAAGGACTGGCATGAAGTCAAAATATTAAATAAAGGCTGAGGCATGTTCAACAAACACTCATGCTTTCATAGCCTCGTGTCTGTTGAGCAAAACAGTCAGGGTTAAGGTTATAGAGCACCACAATCAGAAGTAAAAAATACATGTTTATTTTCTTCCAAGGGCCAATGACTTACATAAACTGTTAAAAACCGACCTACTGCAAGCTATATTAATTGATGGTATATGCTTTTGTTGAATCATCAGCCCACATTATTTAAACACATTTTTAAATAATCGTGTAACAGCGGAATTTCTAGTTAAAAACCCATAATTACACATGATTATGCGAACTAAATCAGAAACTGCAACAAGCAAATCATGCCACAAAAAAACTTTAGCCTCTTCCATTCCCGTGAAACTCTGCAAATGACATAATAAAAGTCCCTATGCTCTAAAACTACTAATATTTTTGTATATATCTATATCCAATGCATGAAAATATATTGTATAAATATATGAAAACAAAACCTTTATAATTGATAAAATACTCAAATTATTTATTTATTTGTCCATTTTAATTTGATTGTCATTTGCAGTGGTTCATGGGATTGTAGTTCTTTTACTCATTAAAGCCTTTAAGTTCACAGTTTTATATTTTTGCTATTTTGTCCGATTTTCACTTTTTTTTAGTTTTTGCTAATTTGTGATTCACCTTGTAGATGGTTGTAATTGCCATAGTTTGCCATTTTAAACATACATTTTCTCAGTTTTTTCCCCAACTGAGGCTACTGGATTATATAAGTTATATTGCTTTGTGTGTGTTTTATACACGTCTGTTTCGGAGTGTATTCTGTGTGTATTCGCGCTCCATCTGAGAGGCTCGTGCTGTAATTGATATGCCACGAGTAATAAATCAGCCGGCCGCCTGCCACCACTCGCCATTATCTGAGGAGACGGGTTTAGAGGTCTGTCCGCAGTGTGTGGACGTGAATTTATGCTCTGTTTTCTAAAGCAGAGGGGCTGTGAGACGACTCGCAGAGTAACGTGTCCTCGGGCAGCTGTGGGAGAAATGGAGAATGAATTGACTTCCATATTAACTGTGTCTCATGCTCCTTATGCTGAACTGTACCCCAGCGCTTGTTTCGTTGGTGTGAGGTGGTTTCTAGGGAGAATCTCATGAAACCTGTCAGGAACTTCTCTTGCCCAAAGCGTGAAAAGTGTTTTTTGAACGTTTTTCCATTGCGTTGCATTTCTATGATGATGCTGCGGCTGTTAATTATAAAATTTTTATGTTAAATTAACATTTAAAAATGTTTCTGTATATTCGTTTTTGGATGCTTATGCATAAATAAAGCTTGTGGTAGATGTGTCAGTAAATAAAGGTTCTATGACTGTAATGTGTTTGCACAATAGTCTGTCTGTGGTTTTTAGGCAGAACGTGTGCGAGTGGCTCATTTGACAACTGATGCCAGTGATAATATTGATCTAGACTGAGATCCGTGACACAAATAACAACATCTGTGATAACGGCAGCTTGCATGGGCATATACATATATATTCAGTGGCGGTTTCAGTCATTTGGTGTGATATCAGTCCTGGGTTTGTTGATCTGTTGACTTTAAATGTCAATGTCTAAACCAGGGTTCTCAAATCTGTTAGCTCAGACTCTGATCAAACTCACCTAGCTGTAATTTTCTAGTAACTCTGAAGACCTTGATTAGCTTGTTTCTTTGATTTGGGCAGTGGCCATCCATAGCTGGTTGTGAGGAACCCTGGTCTAAACTTATGACCAAGATACTGCTGGTCTAATCTTATGGCCCATTTACTATTAATAATTGGTGTGTTGCATATTTTTTTCACAGCTAACTGGCCTGTCACTACTTCCCAACAGAGTATTAGATCATATAATCATGGTGTACAGATAAAAATGATTCGTCACAATGCATTGATGTGGAATTCTTTCTGGTTTTACACTGCAATCTGTGTTCTCAGAGCTGTGAATTAGAAAAGGACAAGATGTAGGTATAAATCCTTTCGAGTTGACTTGAAACAACACAATATAATTTTCTTGCCCTTGTAAAGTTCGGAACAACTTCAAGCATTTCAGACCTCAAAGACTTACTTTAGACTTGCTTGTTTTCAGGGCTCTTTTAAAGGTGCACTTTTATGCACTCCATACTTCATCTATACAAAGCTGCTGTCAGACGCTTGTGATGATGGATGTTTTATGCCCGTATTGAAGCAAGACCAACTCTACAGCTGTGGTGTTGCTTAGTGAAGAGTTTGTATACAGTGCGTCTCCAATCCATCTTCACCCCCAGAGCTATCAGTCTCAGTAATTAAAAGTTGACAAGGTTCACCTCATTTGACCACGCGATTCTAAATGATTTGTGGCAAAATGAAAGATATTGTCTTTATTCTTTTTCCTCACTGTTTGACTTTGAGAAATTATGCATAATGAATCGGATATGTTCCATTTGCACTCATAATGTGTTTTTTTTGCCCTGCAGGAGCCCCGGACAAGGAATTGAGGTGAATGCTGAAGTGGATGACTGTTTTGTGGGAAGGCAAGGAAGCGTTGAATCAAAAAAGCCTGTGCTGCCTCCCTTCCTTGTTTGTTGAGTTTGTTTAAAAGTCCCCAATTGAAGACATAGCGTGGAGGTGGTATAGGAAGTGAACACTCCCGGTCGCGTCTATACACCGGACAGCAGGGGCCGCAATGCTTTATTAGCCCAAGGACTGTGGTGCTCCTTGGGCTTCTGACTGTCTGCATATCCCCTCACCTTTCTGAAGGATCCCCAGAGCCATTTAGGTCCTTCTTGCCTTCTGACTGGGGTCTAACGCATTTAGCCATCCATAACAAGACGGGGGATGTGTATGTTGGCGCGGTAAACTGGATCTACAAGCTTTCTAGCAACTTGACCAAGTTGAGGAGTCATATGACGGGTCCTGTAGTGGACAACGAGAAATGCTATCCACCTCCAGGTGTACAGTTATGCCCCCATGACCTTGCCCCAAATAGTAATGTGAACAAGCTGCTGCTAATAGACTATGCTCAAAACCGACTCATTGCTTGTGGAAGCACCTCGCAAGGCATCTGTCAGTTTCTGCGCCTGGATGACCTTTTCAAGCTTGGCGAGCCACACCACCGTAAGGAACACTACCTCTCCAGCGTCGGTGAGTCGGGAACCATGTCTGGGGTCATCATCTCTGAGGGTCATATCAGTAAGCTTTTCATTGGAACTCCCATTGATGGAAAATCAGAGTACTTCCCAACTCTTTCGAGCCGTAAGTTGATGGCCAATGAGGAGGATGCTGACATGTTCAGCTTTGTCCACCAGGATGAGTTTGTCTCCTCCCAGCTGAAGATCCCCTCAGATACACTGTCCAAATTCCCGACGTTCGACATCTACTACATATACAGCTTTAGCAGTGAACAGTTTGTCTACTACTTGACCTTGCAACTGGATACCCAACTTACTTCTCCTGATGCCAGTGGGGAACAGTTTTTCACCTCGAAGATCGTCCGACTTTGTATCGATGATCCCAGGTTCTACTCCTATGTAGAGTTCCCAATCGGATGCACCAAAGATGGCGTAGAGTATCGACTGATCCAGGATGCCTACTTGGCCAAACCCGGAAGGCATCTTGCAAACTCCTTGGGAGTGTCTGAGCAAGAGGACATATTGTTTACAGTCTTCTCCCAAGGTCAGAAGAACCGGGCCAAACCCCCAAAAGAGTCGGCGCTCTGCCTGTTCACGCTGACGAGAATAAAGGAGAAGATCAAGGAAAGGATTCAGTCGTGCTATAGAGGAGAGGGCAGGCTGTCTTTGCCCTGGCTGCTCAACAAGGAGCTACCGTGCATCAACTCGGTAAGTCCACTCTCTGATAGCAGGCCATTAAGACGCACTGCATGGCTACAATGATTGATTTGTTGGTTGGATGAATGGGTGTGCTTCAGTAATGTCCTCTGCCAGAGTTCAACTTCCATTATCTTGGTGCAAAGGGTGATTGTGATTAGATATAAGTGGAGAAGTTGTAGATCAAACTAGGGTTGTGAGGCTGGGAACGTTAAGGAGTGGCCTAGTAAAGTCCTCTAGATGACTCGAGTCTACTCATTGGATTGGTGATTGCAAATTTAAGGACGGCCCTAAGAGTAAGACTACTGTATAATCATTGTTGAGAACCTGAAAACCTAGACTATTACCTTGTGTCTAACTGTGTCTAATAGTCTAACATCATTCAATTGTTGTAGAATATAAATATCACAAGCACTCTTCCTGTCACCCACCTCCTGTTTCCTTTTGCGTCCGTTCTCTCTGGCTGTCTTTCTCCCAAGTGCTTCCATTATTCAGTCAGACAGGAACATCATTAGGGGAGTTGAGTAAATTTCATGAGTTGCTCTCTCGCTCATGCTATCTAATTCATTTAGTGAGGCTTGATCCCATCTTCTCTGCCATCAGAGTCCGCTGGGACCAGGGCTTGCTTTTCGTCCTCTCGTTTGCTCGCTCTTAATCTCTCTCTCTTCATTTGTCTCTGTTCATCTCACTCGCTCTGTCTTTCTTGGGGCTTTCAGTGGCAAAGAATGGCTTTCATTTAGCCAAGCACTCTGAGATAAAGATCCCCATTTTTATTTTTTTGACTCATATTCAAAGTCTATCAGTAGAGCTCTAAGCGGGTGGAATAATAGGGAATAAAATACATTTTGTGAAGTAAAACAGAGATATAGAGTGGCTGAATGTGTGATGTCTAAATACTTCAACACTAGAAATCATCCAAAGCTCACTATTTTTTGTTTCAAAAAGTTCAAATATATAATAATGGGCTCTTCACATTGTGCTTACCACTGGCTTAGTGTCTTTTTAAATCCTTGCTTATGGCCATTTTTAATCCTGGTTTTGCCTGGCCTTTACATAACTGAGCTCAAATTTCAGTCCTAAAATTCTACAGTGTGAAACAATTAAGGAAGATCCTATAGATAGATGGTTGACTAGTCGTCCAACTAACTAGTCAATTAGTGATCCGGTGGCAATTACACTGCTGCTTTTAATTGGAGGCTTATTTCACAATTAATCGTAGCAGTAACAATTCCTAATTTGTTGTATAAAAACAACTCAACAACACTTCTTCAACCTGCCTCTGTGAGTCCAAATGCTCAGGTTTCATTGAAGTGCATCCAGGATGCATATAGGGGTGTCATGCTAGTTTTTTAGAGCCTTTGATATGACACTAAAAATTTATATTTCAGTTTCAAAAAGCCCCTTAATTTTTTTTGGTTCAGAGCTTATGCTAGTTTTAAATAACTGTTAAAGAAAGTTTCTTATTTTTGCCATCTAAATAGAAATTAAATGTCTGCTTATCTTTGGCACAGTTCGTGGTGGAAAATGTAAATCATGTTTAAAAATATTGTTTCCAAACAAATTACCTTTTTATTTTATGAAAATCTTTATCAGATTCAAATGAGCTTAAGGTTTTTCAAACCACAACACAAACATATTGACATATTGTTTGGCTTTCATAATGGACATCAAAGGAATAATTCACTCAACAATTTAAATTCTGTCATTTACTGACCTGAAGATGGATGTCAAATGAGTTTGCAGTGGCATAATGGTTTGTAAATGATTACACATTCTGGGTTTTGGATGAACTATTCCTTTTGATTATCCTTGATAAATTTGGTTGTTGTTGTTTGGCGTGCTGCTTGACGTCAGTGATTAAGCACACCGCTAATTAACCTCTTTAATGCTGTATGTCTGACAGGAGCGCCGCACCTGTAATGTGTTCTTACTCACAGGGACAGAAATGAGCCGTTAAATCTCATCAGAACAGAATGCTGTAAATCTGGTGCTGCTCAAATGATTCATGCTGATCAGATCAGGCAGCATGTTTAATATAACTCGTTTAACGCGTAAAATCTAAACATAGTTTATACAGTCACATGTCTCTCTCTGTCTCGCTCTCTCTCTGGAATGTGGTGTGTTTGGTTTCGCCTCTGCCCTGGGCAGACACATAATCAGCAGTCTGAAAACATCTCTCACTCACACACACACACACACACACTGTCTGGTCAGCTATCCTTGTGGG
>NW_015505222.1:237200-263608 GCF_001515645.1 Sinocyclocheilus grahami | reverse complement strand
CACACACACACACACACACACGCATGTCTGTTGTTGTGTGTGTATTGGTGTCCCTCTGCAACCTGTTTAGTCCTGCATTAGTTTTCACCTCACTAGTAAAGTGCGAATGTGTGTTCGTGTGTGTGAGAGAATGTAATTACTTTAGCACACACACTTTTGAGTGAATGTAATGCTCATCTTGTCTGTGTGACCCATGAGGATTGAGAGAATACTGCATCAAATCAGCCGTCAATCGAGTGTGAAATAGCAGTGGGACTAGAGCTCTGATGACTAGAGCATAATAAGCGCTCATGACCTTATACTGCCTTCTGAGAGGCCTGCTTTGGGCCAAATTATCACATACACTACTATTCAAAAGTTTGGTGTTTGTAAGATATGTGTGTTTTTTTTTTGGAAAGAAATTATTACTTTTTTTCACCAAGGATGCATTAAATTGATAAAAAGTGACAGTAAAGACATTTATAATGTTCTAAAAGATTCCTAATGCTGCTCTTTTGAACTTTCTATTCATCAAAGAATCCTGAAAAATACAATTTATTACAGTTTCCACAAAAATATATATTGGGCAGCACAACTGTTTTCAACATTGATAATAATCAGAAATGTTTGTTGAGCAGCAAAGCAGCATATTATACTGATTTCTGAAGATCATGTGACACTGAAGACTGGAGGAATGATGCTGAAAATACAGCTGCGCATCACAGAAATACATTACATTTGAACAGATATTCACATAGAAAACTTTTATTTAAAATTTTAATAATATTTCACAATATAACAGTTTTTACTGTATTTTCAAATAGCAAATAAATCCATGCTTAGTGAGCAGAAGAGACTTCTTTCAAAAACATAAAAAATTGACTCCAAACTTTTGAATAGTAGGGTACGACGGGGCTTAAGACGCCTTTGATATTATTTTCCTCTAAACCACTAGATGGCAAAAAAACATGGCGTGGCACTTTCCAAAACATTCGCTTTTCAAGATGCATGTGCAAATGTGGCTGATCTTTGACGCGATCGCGCGCAGCAGCGCAAAGTTGATTCTGTGCTTACTTGATCTAATATTTTATGTTTTTTTTTAAATGTAGATTTAAGTAGCAAATGAGAATCGCTAAAATTAATGCATATATTTTGAGACAAAGGTCTTCTTAACGTTTTTCAGTTTTAAGATAAGTAAAGCAGCAGTTTTTTAAATAATGAAAGAATGTGTAAAAGTATGGTATTTGGGGTAAAAAAATGCCCCTGCTGTTGGAGCTAAAGGCACAGTAATTAACATGATAATTAATAGATAGCTGACTTTTTTTTTCATTTGTTGACATGACATGGTTAGATTCAGATGGTAAATCATATTATGTTGGGTGTCCATCTTAGAGGTAGTCACCATGTTTAGAATGAAACTATCATATTTAAAAACATGATATTAATCATATCATATAATAAAATATAATTAGTTGTTTCTACTGTAAATCTATATTAAATTATTATGGGATCTCCTTCAATGCTTTCAGAATCTTTAATTTTTTAAATTATTAAAAAATGTATTTTAAAATATATTTTTATAATAACATATTTTAATGACATTTATTATTTATTGAACAAAAATGAATTCTTTTATTTTTCAAAATAAGCAGAAAATAGTACAAACTTTGCTAACGTGATTGTTTTGAACAAGTATTAACTTAGACATATTAAAAAAAACATTATTTTAGCTGATGTATTTGTATCAATACTGTGTGCCTTTTGCAGCACAAGTGTGTGGGGTAAAATGCCCCCTTGCCACCTCATACATTTATACGATTTTTAAACAAAATAAACGACTTGTATGATTTATTTTCACACAAAATTAATGTATGTGAATTTCTCCATTATTGTTCAATACAAAAGTATGTATTTTTTTCTGCAATTATACATTTTAGGTGCAGTGAAAATCACATTTTTTTCTTAAGGTGTGCCTTTAGCCACATTGTACCCTACTATATGTGACCCTGGAGCACAAAACCAATCATAAAGGTCAATTTTTTTGAAATTGAGATTTATACAGCTGAATAAATAGCTTTCCATTGATGTATGGTTTGTTAGGAGAGGACAATATTTGGCTGGACGACATCGGGCACTCCAGGTACGGCCGTTTCACACTGTCTGTGGACACGTATGTGGCCCTCGACCACAAAACCAGTCATAAGGGTCCATTTTTTGAAAAGCTGAATAAATAAGATTTCCATTGATGTATGGTTTGTTAGGATAGAACAATATTTGGTTGAGATACAGCTATTTGAAAATCTGGAATCGGAGGGTGCAAAAACATCTAAATATTGAGAAAATTGCCTTTAAAGTTGTTCAAATGAAGTCCTTAGCAACGCATATTACTAATCAAAAATTTACAGTAAGAAATTTACAAAATATCTTCATGGAACACGATCTTTACTTAATATCCTAATGATTTTTGGCATAAAAGAAAAATCAATAATTTTGACCCATACAATGTATTGTTGGCTATTGCTACAAATATACGCCAGCGACTTAACACTGCTTTTTGTGCTCCAGGGACACATATATCTTTACAAAGAAGGCAATTCTATGATGCATTGCATCATGCTCAGTGAAAAACTCTATCCAGTACAAATGTCTGCTCTGTTTTCTGTACAGCGGTTCACAGGGATTTCCTTTATGCTAATAGTTTAAAGTCTGACTACACAAGGCTGATATTTAAATAAGCTTAGCTCATGATGGCGTAAAGATGTTGAATTAAATTACTTTTGATGTTTTCAAAGCGATAAATCCCCCAGCCGAGCTTTCAGTAGTGTGCGAGTGTCTGACTGCTTGACATCAGGTTTTTAGCTCAGAGGAGGAAAAGCGAGTTTGCTAAGTGAATTGATGCCCGTCTGACTCCTTCCTCCTCCTTTTCTTCTCTTGCCTTTCTTCCTGCTGTGAGCTAGAGACTCTTCTGGATGGATTAAGACAAAGAGAAAAGGGGAGGTGAAGAGAGAAAGACACAGAGAAAGAAAGGTTATTGATGTGTGCCTGGTCGGCTTTAGAGGACACACACACACACACACACACACACACACACACACACACACACTCTCACACACAGACACACACACACACACACACACACACACACGCACTCTCACACACAGACACACACACAGACACACACACAGACACACACACAGACACACACACACACACACACACACGTTTACTTAGCCTTCTGAATGAGCAAATACCACAGACTGTTGTTTATATATAAAGCAAAGACTAACCTAAACTCTAACCCTAAAAGAAAATTTCACAACATTTAATTTAAATCATTTTTATCTTTTAAGATCGTGACCAGAGGAAGGTTTTGTCAGATTTATCTCACTTCAGGAGTTTTCTTTTCCAAGGTACAGCTGTAAAGTGTGGCAAGTTAGCCAAAAATATTTTGCCCTTTAAACATTTTAAAAAAACTTTAAAGGGGTCATCTGATGCTGCATGCACTTTTACAAGTTGTTTGAACTGAAATGTGTGTTGGCAGTGCATGTACACAACCACCCAAAAAAAAAAAAGTTTAATCTACTAAAATCTTTTCCCCTTTCTCAAATCAAGCCGATCTCAGATGCCTGTCTGTGTGACATCACCCAGACAGGCCCCTCCCACCATAGTTTGATTGACAGTAGTGTTTCAGCACAGACTGGACTGGTGTCTTACCTTAGCTCCGCCCTGAGTGACTGTCATCAGTCCACCATTGTTTCAGATGTACACAAGAATGACTCCTAAGTGCTCGAGGTGTTCTGTTGTTGGATGTAATAATGAACACAGCGGTCGTCATTTACTCTCGACATCTGAGCCGCTGAACTCGCAGTGGATTACCTTTGTTTCTGAAGGGAATGCGCCTCCGATCTACATAAATGCGTCTATCATTCGCGAATCATTCATCTACAGAAGAAGTGAGTGTAAGGTTTTTTTAATGAATCTTTGCAAATGGCCTTACCTAATAATGTGCTAATTAGCAAGTCTCACGATGAATGCAGCTAAAGTAAACAGTCCCTCAGAGAGCGGCTCGGAAGAGAGGGGCGGGGTCAGCAGAGCTCATTAACATTTAAAGGAAAAGGCTACAAAACGACTTGATCTGAAAAGAGCTGTTTTTGACAGGGTGAAAACGGTGTTGTTTTGCACTACCATTGAGAAATTTTAACCAAACTATGTTACAGACTTTTCATTAAGACCCTAAAGAATCGTATCAATGGGTTTAAAATGGGCATCCGATGACCCCTTTAAGCAATGTTTGTTCAAACGTCTTTCAAAATATGTGGTTGTGAATAATGGAATTTTGTGAATGGATGGCATTCATGTTCTGTTCGTTCACTGGCCATTCAGAATCTGTGTATATTGATAATGATTTAGAATGAGCTGTCAGTTTACAGAAGAAATGCTTCTGTAGAAGCCAAGAAAGTGATATCAGTAAGTCATGACAACTTATGATTTGCATTTCTTTAATCAAACAAGTTGAACATTTTCAACTTTTTTTTTTTTAGTGTGAGATTTGTCTGGATTTTCTAAGTCAGTTTAATATAATTTAAGTTGAAATTACTAATGCAACCAAGTTGATTATACTTACACTTTAAGGCAGCATAAGTTTTTAAGTTGAAATAGGTGAAAAAGTTTTACAGTGTAATTTTTAAAGTAGTCGTGTAAAATCATCTTAAATTATTCAGTTCCTTGATTTGTTTTATGGGACGAGTAATTCATTCATTCATTCATTCCAAACACAATACTCTACTAATGCGATATTTTCCAAAATAAAATGCATGCATAAAAATGGTGAATATATAAAATGGTGAAAAATAATGGGGGGAAAAGTCTATATGTACACTGTTTAAATGTTTGGGTATAAAATATATTTTTCTTTAAAAAAAACTAAACTTTTATATTCATCAAGGATGCATTGAATTGATCAAAAGTGACATTAAAGACATTTATAATCTTGCAAAATATTTGTATTTAAAATAAATGCTGTTCTTTTGAATTTTCTGTTCATCTGTGAATCCTGAAAAACAAAATGTATCACGGCTTCCACAAAAATGTTGTGCAGCGCAACTGTTTTCAACATTGATGATAATCAGAAATGTTTCTCGAGCAGCAAATCAGCATATTATACTGATTTCTGAAGATCATGTGACACTGAAGACTGGAGGAATGATGCTGAAAATACAGCTGCGCATCACAGATTTTAATTACATTTTAACATATATTCACATAGAAAACAGTTATTTTAAATTGTAATAATATCTCACAATTTTTACTGTATTTTTAATCAACTAAATTCTTTGGTAAGCAGAAGAGACTTCTTTCAAAAACATAAAAAAAAATCTTACCCACCCCAGACTTTTAAACGGTAGTGTATATATCACATAAATAACAGATACTTAAAAATGGCAGTCTGTTGGGAAATGAAAAGAACAGTAAATTGGTTTTATAGTTATTGTAAATATCTGTTAGCCTTTTCCCACTCTCTAACTTTCATGTCCTCACGTCCCCTTTCCAGGGTTTCCTGCAATACAGGGACCTTGTGTTTCCATTTTGTCATCCATTTGATAAATAACCTTACCGCTGTGTGTGTGTGTGTGTGTGTGTGTGTGACTTCCACTGACATTGTTTTTAGGAAAACCCGCCCTAACAGTCAGTCTTACCCAACCCTTTTTCCAACCCTCCCTCCGTTTGTCTCTTCCAGCCTCTCCAGATCGACGATAACTTCTGTGGGCAGGATTTTAACCAGCCTCTAGGGGGCACCAGCACTATCGAGGGCATTCCTCTCTTCATAGACAAAGATGACGGAATGACTTCGGTAGCTGCTTACGATTACCGCGGAAACACGGTGGTTTTCGCAGGAACACGCAACGGCCGAATGAAGAAGGTAAGAGTTTCACATCTTATGGTCTTTTGATACGCTGTGTCTTTGTGCATTATTGGTATCTTCTGGGGTTTTATTTGAGAGAACCTCTTTGATTGGTTGACTTAACCCTTTGCGGAATGCAAGAAAATGGTATTTTGTAGAGGTTTATGATGCAACCTTGGTGATTTGTGTTGTACGTTTGTTTAAAGTTGCTGACAAATCTGTTAATGGAAACATTAAATCAAGTTTAGTTTCTTTATGTATGACTGATTTATTGATGCATATTATTCCACAAAATTACTTTTTTCATTTTCATACAAATTGATTTATTCTACTACTTCAGATTTAATAGAAACCATCAACCAACTAGTTAAACTGACACAACTGTTAAAGAGAACATGAAATCAAAACTGCTCCTGTTTAGTTTCTTAATGCATGTTCCTGCTTATATTCCGAAAGATTTATCAGATTGCCCTGCTTCTGAAATCGCGTTTCATCCGATATCACTTAGGTTTGAACTGTTGGTTAAAGTTAACAATGGCAAATGCTGTTTTAATGTTGTCTTTAAAACTAAAGCATGTCATTATCCAGTGATGAATGCTGATTAGCTTCAGTTGTTGTGTTTGGGACTGTAAGTACATATTAAATGGTGTAGATGTTTACAGCAGACATTTGGAGATGATTGAGACATTGCATGCGATAATATAGCATTCACCATTAAATTAATCACTTATGCTTACGTTATTGTTATTTGTAAGTCTTTTTGAAAAACTGCTGGAGCTTGAGACATTTCTGAATTGGAACGGTGCGCTTTGGCTCAAGTATTCAAGGAGCAGTTTGGCATCGTGGCTCATTTTTGCGGTTTTGAGGTGTGAAATGTGCAGCATGCATCAGGTGTGTGTGTATGATAAGCTCAGAATGAGTGTCTGGCGATGCTGAAGCTGGATTAGTCCCGCTGATCTGGAGCGTCGCAGCAGAGGGCACGTCTGGGCATGAGGAACTCGTCTTGAGCTCGTCCCGTCAGGGTTTAACGCGCTAGACGATTCAGTCTGGTCAAATCAACAACAGATGGACGAGCCAACTATGCTGAACACACACACACACACACACACACTGTGGTCTGAAGTCACGGTAAAGTCGGCCAGCCCCGCTCTCTCTGTAATATTGTTGTTAATTATGGCTCCAAACTGCTGCAGATTCCTCCGTTGAGCTTTTCTGGTCTTGAGTGTCAATAGCAGGTGTTTGTTTGTCCTCTTTTACCACACACCCTGAATTCAGTGTCAAATAAAACGAATATAAACAATGATTTTGATGCATATTGTGTCATCAGACGCTAATCCTGAGGGTTGATTTGAGCTTTGCTGTTTATAGAAGTTAAACTTCTTGTAAGCTCAGGATTGATCTACTGACCCACTGACCTCATGACCTCCATGACCTCAACAGATGACAGTTTATAGTCACTTGATCTCTCTCTGATCTCTCTGTCTCGCTCACTCTTTCTAATGTTGTCAGTGATAGTGGTTGCATGCTACATTTTTATTAATGTTATTAATGGTGTTTTCTAATTCACCACCCTGTATCACGTTTGCTGAATGGAATTCACAACTTGTTTCTTACTTACTTGAGGTGCTGATTCCAAAAATAGTGTCTGTTTTCAGTGATATCGGCCATTAAAGTGAAATTACTAATTCATTCATTCAATTCACTAATCATTAATTTATAAAACATAAATTCATGTCTTATTCTTGCTATAATAAGACTTCTGAAAGTACCATCAGCAACATTTCCTTCCTTCCCTTCTACTATTTTCCTTCTAGTTAGAACAATTGCGGTCTTTGCTTGGCCAACAATACAATTTAATAAACGCCCCTTTTTCTTTTTTTTTATTCACTGCGCCGTTGCATCAACTCTATCAAAGTCGCATCCACAAATGTCCAAAAATGTCACATTTATCAAGCTTTGGGTTATTTCAGAAAATGTCCAATCTTGCTCCAGCCACTAAAGGTTCCTTCAGGAGCCAAAACAATGACAATGCAGGTGTCTTCCTTGATATTTTCATAAAACCCCAAGCTTTCACAACACTGTAATAATACAAGGGTAGATCATTCCAGTTTTTGTCCACATACTTGGTCCAAAAAAGATTTTTACCGAGTCCCATTCCCCCCACTGATCTGATGTTTCCAGCACATGTAGATTATATTATGCCATATTACTCTATTATATTAATTAAATGTATATTTTGCTTCTGTAAGTATGTCTAATCCCTTATTTTATTTTATTTCTAGTTTATATACTTGCATACATTAGTATTTCATTTTGCACTACATGCTAATACTTTTTAAATATTATTATTATTATTATTATTTTTCTTTCTGTTAATACATATATGCACTATTTGTAAGCAGCCCAGCTGCAATTGCTTTGGTAATACAAATGTATAGTTTTTGTCATGCCAATAAAGCACTCTTAAATTGAGAGAGAGAGAGAGATGGATAATAACCGATTACATCATGTCTGGATTACGTAATCAGATTCCAAAAGTCAAGCCTACTTGTAATTAAAGTATATTACATTGTAAAATGCTCATAATCAGATTACAATTTTTTTTTTTTTTTTTTTTACAATTTATGGAGATGTTAAACAAATTAAATTTTTCTTTTTTTTAGTGTTCAAGTGTTACATAATTTATATAGAAAAGTATATTAAATTATTTAAAATGTATATAAATTTTTACATTTTTATGATTTAATTAATTATCAGCTTTTTATCAACTCACAAACCCACTGCAGTTCTTGCGTTGAGCCCAATTTGGGAAACCCTGGATTAGTGTAATTTAATGCATTTTATGATGATAAAATTATATTTACTTTCTCTTTGCTTTTTCTATCAATATGGTACATTTATTGGCAAGTTTAAAACAAGTTAGATAAAAAGTAATTCGTAGTAGTCAGAATACATTAGCTATGTACATTAACACTTAATATTTAAGTCGAATTTGTACTCCATACATGGATTATTCCTCAAAGCATGTCTTTTCGTTTTTCTTTTTTTTTTGAGAGATTTTTGAGATTTATAATCCAACCCCAACCCCCTTTTTGTTTTATTATCAGACAGACAAAATTTTGTTCAACTGTAGCTCGAACAGTAGAGCATACCGCTGGCAACGCTAAGGTCATGGGTTCAATTCCCAGGGAATGCATGAACTGGATAAAAGCATCCGCCAAATGCATCAATGTAAATGTAAAATGCATCAAAAGGAAATGACTGGGTACTAGTAATAGAGACACTTGACTTAATAACATGGTAAAAACAGATAATTATAATAAAAGATGGGTGAATAATGCATTCTGGGAATACACTGGGTTGTAGTTACGGGTTTGGATCAAAGCACACACACACACAGACACACACACACACAGACACACACACACACACACACAGACACACACACACACAGACACACACACACACAGACACACACACACAGACACACACACACAGACACACACACACAGACACAGAGGAATGCTGTATTATCGCTCCTCTTACATGCAGTTCAAAGTGTTGGCAGTGATTGTAGCGGCGGAGGTTAATTACACACACGCGTGTGCACATAGCAGCGCTGCTGGCTCTTGCGTGTGTTGTGCTGAGCTCTACACGTCTGTAATTAGTGTCTCAGCGTGAGATCTGGCTGAAAACACACACACACCGACTCACTCTGGCACGTTTCCCTTTGAATGATTATTGATTATTACTCTGATTCATCAGTGTAGATTAGACGGTGACGGATTATTACAGACAATCAGCATCTGTTCATCTGCTGTTTTGCAGGGTTTTTGTGGATGATGTGTGTTGGATGGTTGTTTTCATTTGGTGTTGTGCACTACCCTTCAAACGTTTGGAGTCGGTAGGTATTTCTTTCTTTCTTTTTTTTATACGAAGAAAATAATACTTTTAATGCATCCATTCATCAAGGATGCATTAAATGGATCAAAAATGACAGTGAAGACATATGTGATATGAAAAAAGCATTCTGTTTCTAATAAATGCTGTTCTTTTGAGCTTTCTTTTAATCAAAGAATCCTGAAAAATTCAATGTATCACAGTTTCCACAAAAATATTGTGCAGCACAACTGTTTTCAACATTGATAATAATCAGAAATGTTTCTCAAGCAGCAGATCAGCATATTAGAATGATTTCTGAAGGATCGTGTGACACTGAAGACTGGAGGAATGATGCTGAAAATACAGCTGCGCATCACAGAAATACATTACAGTTTAACAGATACTCACATAGAAAACAGCCGTTTTAAATTATAATAATATATCACGATTTGTACTATGTTTTTGATCAAATAAATGCAGCCGTGGTGAGCAGAAGAGAGTCAAACCAAATACAGGTTTGTAACATTTAAGCAACATTTGCTTTCACTCTAAGACGTGAAATGGTTGAAGTGAATTACATTTTTTAAATTGTTATTGAGGTTTCAAATAGTGATGTGTGACCGCAGTTGTAGACTACTCTCTGTGTGTGTGTGTGTGTGTGTGTGCGTGTGTGTGTGTGTGCAGCTGTCACATGGTGATCATATGCCACTGAACGCTCCCGTTTGAACATTCCAACAGTCATGTCCTAAACATACACACGGATGCCTCGAGACCGTCTCACAAAGAGCACAGTGTTCATCACCACACACACACACACACACTCACACGCACTCACACACACTCACACACACACACACACACACGTGCTTAGACACGAGGACGAGCACAAAGACACATCTGTCTGTCTGCCTGTGAGTGTTTGTATGTGTGTGTGTTGTGTTGTGTTGTTTCAGGCCTGGAATCAAATAGGATGAGAGTCAGACTAAACACACACTCTTTCCTCTTTGACCTTTTAAATATATTCACTTTTTCTGTCTGTGGTCAGAGAGTGAGACAGGACAGGACGGCTGAGTTATGGAGAGCGAAAGCTTGTCATCTTTTCAGATGAGCTGAAATATTCATGACATGCTGCTCGGACAGGCGGCCTCTGAGAGCTTTTACACACACACACACACACACACACAGAGTGATGCTCAGGTGTTGCTTGAGGTGTATTTGTGCTGTAGGTGTGAGAAATCTAACAATAACACTAGTTTGTGTGACTTCCTGTCTGAGTAGGTCACATGATCTTCCCAAAAGTTTTTGTCAGTGGATCTCCTTTGAATTTAAGATCCCACTGGGATTTACATTTTTCAGTAATTTATTAACACGTTCTCAGATGCTGGTTAAAGATCACATGACACGGGTAAGCAAATCAAATGTTTTGTTCTTTTATAATAAGTCCTTATATTTAAATGTTTTATTTTAAAATTAGTCTTTTTTTTTTACATTTTTATAATTGATTTGTTTTACATCAACTTGCAAAACCTTGCATTTAATAAATAATAAATTATAATCAATGTATTAATGAATAATATTCTTATACAGCTCCCTGTAATACTTCATTCTTCATTCTAGTCTGTTTCAGCAGTTAAATATTTCTGACAAATGACAGTTTACCATGCAGACTTTGCGCAACCTGATGCACGTGCATGAGTCTCTGCGCTTTCTGCAAGGAAAATAATAAAATAATTTCAGATATGTCATATCCACACACACACACACATATATATATTCATTTGTATCTATCTGGTAAATAGTAATGAAATGCACGTGATAGTGATAATGTTCTTTGCATCGAGCTAAAGGTCCATCAGATGGGAAACATCTCATATGCTCGTGTTTTGTCTAGTAGGATGCAGCTCTACACATCTGTCCATTCTAAACAAGCCTTTCTGTGCGAGTGTGTGTGTTTCCACATCATTGTGTTTCTATGGTAACTTAAGGGTTTCTGAAATGAAATGACACACACACACACACACACACACACAGAGAAACACACTTGCCTCGGTTTAATAACACACACTGCATGTAAAGATTTTGCCAGCTGTTCTGACATTTTAATCAGTGTGTGTGTGTGTGTGTGTGTGTCAAGGTGTTTCTCTGTGTTATTGTAATAGTGTCAGAATGAAGCTGGTGAAGTGTGTGAGGCTACAGAAGTGCAGCGACTGCAGCTTTACCAGCTAGTTAATTAACTGCGCGCGCGTCTGTGGAAATTGGGGTTTAGTGGGAAAATGCCGCAGCAGCAAAGCATGTCCTGCTTTATTAGACCCTCGTCGGCTTTGTTTTTTACTCTGTGTGTGTGTGTGTGTGTGTGTGTGTGTGTGTGTGTCTCGTGGGGCCGATAGCACTGCAGTCACACTCGGTTCTGTCTGAACGCAAACGCTTGTTAAACTGAGAGCCGAATCTGTGCTGTTTTGTGAAGTGCATGTAATAGTGAACATGCGTGGTATAAACTGTGCTGTACCTGCAGTCCTGGAACGCCTCACCTCACTACTGTAATCATAATGAATGTGTCTCGCCCAGCGAGAGGTTTATGTTTCAGGATTAACCTTCATTTATAATTAATGCATGAATGTGTGTGTTACTGAGCTCCACCTGGCTCAGAACGATCAATATCTGCATTTGAAACCGGAACCACAGTCACAAGCCGTTATATTTCTGAATGATTTCTGTGTGGTAGTCCGATATTACAGAGGATGTGTGTTACTGCACTTTTACCTCCATTAATGAATGTTACACCATCATTCAACTCTTATGAATTGAATAATTCATAATGTTTAATGCTATGTGGTTGCTAGGGTATTGTGGATGGTTGTTATTTTGTTGCTATGCGGTTAAGGTGGGTATAACTGTTATTAGTGTGTTACTATGTGGTTGCTAGGGTATTGTGGATGGTTGTTAGTTTGTTTCTGTGCAGTTAAGGTGTATTTGTTTTTTAGTCTGTTGCTATGTGGTTGCTAGGGTATTGTGGATGGTTGTTATTTTGTTGCTATGTGGTTAAGGTGGGTATAACTTTATTAGTGTGTTACTATGTGGTTGCTAGGGTATTGTGGATGGTGGTTAGTTTGTTTCTGTGCAGATAAGGTGTATTTGTTTTTTAGTCTGTTACTATGTGGTTGCTAGGGTATTGTGGATGGTTGTTATTTTGTTGCTATGCGGTTAAGGTGGATATAAGTGTTATTGGTGTGTTACTATGTGGTTGCTAGGGTAGTGTGGATTGTGGTTAGTTTGTTTCTGTGCAGTTAAGGTGTATTTGTTTTTTAGTCTGTTGCTATGTGGTTGCTAGGGTATTGTGGATGGCTATTATTTTGTTGCTATGCGGTTAAGGTGGATATAAGTGTTATTGGTGTGTTACTATGTGGTTGCTAGGGTATTGTGGATGGCTATTATTTTGTTGCTATGCGGTTAAGGTGGATATAAGTGTTATTGGTGTGTTACTATGTGGTTGCTAGGGTATTGTGGATGGTGGTTAGTTTATTTCTGTGCAGTTAAGGTGTATTTGTTTTCTAGTCTGTTGCTGTGTAGTGGTTGCTAGGGTATTGTGAAAATTTGTTAGTTTGTTATGCTGTTAAGGTTTAAAAGTGTTTTCAGTGTGTTGATGTGGTTGCTAGGGTATTGTGGGCGGTTGTTAGTTTGTTTCTGTACAGTTAAGGTGTATTTGTTTTTTTCGTGTGTTGCTATGTGGTTGCTAGGTATTGTGGTTGTTTGATAGTTTGTTGCTATGCACTTAAGGTGTATAAGTGTTTTTGTGTTGCTAGGGTATTGTGGATGGTTGTTAATTTGTTGCTATGTAGTTAAGGTTTATAAGTGTGTTGCCATGTGGTTGCTAGGGTATTGTTGATTGTTGTTAGTTTGTTTCTGTGCAGTTAAGGTGCATTTGTTTTTTAGTGTGTTGCTATTTGGTTGCTAGGGTTATTGTGAATGGTTAGTTTGTTGTAGGTTAGTTTGGGAGGTTAATTGGTTATGCAGTTAAAGGGTTAGTTCACCCAAAAATGAAAATTAGCCCATAATTTACTCACCCTCAAGTCATCCTAGGTGTATATGACTTTCTTTCAGACGAATCCAGTCGGAGTTATATAAAAAATTGTCTTTGATCTTTCAAGCTGTTTAATGCCACTCAGCGGGTGTTGCATGCATCAGTCCAAAAGAAGTTAAATAAAAAGTGCCCATCCATTAAAAAAAAAGTGTCTCACATGGCTCCGGGGGGTGAACAAAGGCCTACTGTAGTGAATCAATGCGTTTTTGTAAGAAAAATATCCATATTCAAAACGTAATAATCACTTTAATGTAGCTTTTTATTTAACTTCTTTTGGACTGATGCATGCAACACCCACTGAGTGGCATTAAACAGCTTGAAAGATCAAAGACCATTTTTTATATAACTCCGACTGGATTCGTCTGAAAGAAGAAAGTCATATACACCTAGGATGACTTGAGGGTGAGTAATTTATGGACTAATTTCATTTTTGGGTGAACTAACCCTTTAAGGTGTATATAAGTGTTTTTAGTGTGTTGTGGATGGTGGTTAGTTTGTTGGTATGCAGTGAAGGTGTATAAGTGTTTAGTGTGTTGCTATGTGGTTGCTAGGGTTATTGTGTATTGCTGTTATTTTGTTGCCATGCAGTATTAGCTCAAGTCTCTATATTTTCTGGATGTGCATTAATCTCCGCTCAGCTCTGAGTTCTCCAACAGCTTTAAACGCGGCTGATGAAGTGATATTTCAGCGTCAGAATGATGAGTTCTGTAAAGCGTGGAGGATGTTGAGCTGCTCGTTCAGATGAAGCGCTCTCATTGACGCGAGTGACTGAGTGTCTCTCGGTGTAGTACATCACGTGAAGGACTGGATAAGTGCTCGGTGTGTTCAAACATTGTGCGTGGGGCTCATTTTTCTGGCATGATTCTGGATGGATGTGCTCTGAGTGTTCAGGAGGAGCCGTTCGCTGCCATCGACTGAATGTTAAATCCATAGTTTGATTAGAGAGCCGCGTCTGCGCTGGCAGCCCAACGGAGCCGTACATCAGGGCCAAAAGAGCCATCTGATGGAGCGCAGCGGTCAAGGCCACCCGAGAACCAGTTCAGTCAGGGATAAAAGAGGATTTACTGTGTGTGTGTGTGTGTGTGTGTGTGTCTCGTTTGAGCCTGATTGTTCATCTCACCCCTGTTTGAGGAGTGAAAGATAGAAAAAGAGGAATGTGAAAAATAGGGTTTAAGTTTTGTAATCGTCTAGTCTAAAAGAAAAGTTTGCATGTGCATCTTGAGAAATAGAAACTTTAGAAGAACAGTAATTTTACTTTATAGTGTTTACAGCAGTTGTGTGAGGAAAAACATGGATGTTTTTGATTAGGATGGGATTTGAAACTGTGTACCTGACCACCTCAGAGAAAACTTCTCCCGTCTGAATATAGTCCAGTGTTGTTATTGGTTACCAAATCTTAACTTAAAACTATCAAAAAATAAAAATCATGTTAAATGGAATTAAAATAAAATTATAAAATATAATTTTAAAGTATAATTTATAAAAATATAATTAAACAAACAAAAATGAGAAAAAGCTGAAAATAAGTTTGAAATACCAAAATGACTAAAACTAAAAAAAGAAAGCTAATTAAAAAAGCTATTTTTTAATGTGCTGAACCACAAATGCGATTTGATGGTGTAAATATTGAATCTGTTTTTTTTATATTGAATTGAGTTTGAATTTAGTTGAGTTTTCCAATAGAATTTATTTATTTAACCAGCAGATTTGCTGTTTACTTGTAGGGCTCCACAATTTGGCCAAATGTTTGTGATTTATTTGTCAATACGACTATATAAAACAATAACAACAATTATTATTATTATTTTTACTATTATTTTTGCTCATCATCCGTCTTTATTATCATTATTGGTTACAAAAACTTTACGTAAAGCTATAAAAAAAAACATGTTTAAATCTGAAATAAAATATAAATATAATTAAACAAAATTACTAAAGAAAAGGAAAAAAATTAAATGCTAAAATTACAAAAACTGAAACTGAAATAAAAATGAAAGCTATAGAAATAAAAACAAAAGCAAGTAAAATTACAAAACCGCTTAAAATTACTACAATTAAAATGAAAATTGTTAATGCTAAAAGCTCATTTCAAAGTGTTAATAAATACTACAATAGTATATAGTAGACTACTAAAATAACACTGGTTTAGTTCCATCAAAATAATTTACTTTCACTCATGTCGTTCCAAATGCTGTTATTTTTTCCTGAGGAAAACAAGACATTTTGAGGAAATTTCACAAGCTCTCATCCACACAATGACAGTTCAAACACTGTGTGTGTGTGTGTGTGTGTGTGTGTGTCTCTGTGCTTCTGTGTGTGTGTCTGTGTATTTGTGCTTAAGACGGGTCCCTCAAACACTCTCTTGACTTCTGTCATAATTCACCTGTGTGTGTGTGTGTGTGTGTGTGTGTGTGTGTGTGAGAGTGGCTCTCATGATAGCGTGTGTGTATTGTGCTGTTTAGTGGGCCAATAACTGCAGATGGAGGAAGACGGGTCCCTCAAACACTCTCTTGACTTCTGTCATAATTACTCTGTGTGTGTGTGTGTGTGTGTGTACGCGTTTTTGTGACAAATGAGGACATACATTTGTATAATGACTTTTCAGGACATTACCCCATGTCCCCACTTTTCAAAACGCTTATAAATCACACAGAATTAAGTGTATTGAAAATCTGAAATAGCAGAAAGTCTCCTGTGAGGGGTAGGTTTAGGGGTAGGGTTGGTGTAGGGCAATAGAATATACGGTCTGTACAGTATAAAAACCATTACGCCTATGGGATGTCCCCACTTTTCACAAAAACAAACCTGTGTGTGTGTGTGTGTGAGAGTGGCTCTCATGATAGCATGTGTGTATTGTGCTGTTTAGTGGACCAATAACTGCAGATGGAGGCTTTGTGTGTGTGTGTGTGTGTGTGTGTGGGATGAACGGATTTTCAATTGCTCTGCTCTTAGCAGAAAAGGCTTGTAATAGTTTGTGGCCCTCCATCAGGCGAGGTCAAACCCCTGAGCAGCGGCGAACACGCGTGTGATTATTACGGTCTCTGTGAACATGAAGCACACTACAGCACAATAAATGTGATGATAATCATGTCAAATAACAGTCACATGACCTCTTCCTGCTGAATGTCAATATGGAATCAAAACTGACCCTATTTGCTTTTTTAATTCCCATTTTTGCTTTATTTATACTGAAGAATAATGTGCAGAGACACTTTTCAACTTCCAATCAATTCCTGATGGATAAAATCAAGACGCGCTCTGTTGAGTGACGTGGCCACGTGTAGAGACAAATAAATATGTAAATGAAGCTGAATGAAAACAGCTAGTGTTTTTAGATGCTTGTTGCCACATTTGACAAACACCATTGGTAAAATTGTGCTTTTTTTAAATACAGCTTTGCTGTGTTTGTTTATAGGGTTGCACAATTTGGCCAAAATGTTTGTGATTTGTATATCAATACGACTTTAAAATATTATTATTTTATTATTGATAATAATAATAATAAATATTATTTTATTGTGATTATAATTACTAAATAAAAATTAAGCTAAATAAATATTTCTATTTCTATAATGAAAAAATATTAGAAATATATTTTTATAGTTACTAAATAAACATTAAGCAAACAAATATTTCTATTGTAATATTAATTTCAATGTAAAAGAAAAAATAAAAAAAAATAATAGCAACAACAATAATACATATTATTTTACATCTAATTTTATTACAGTTATATTTACTAAACAAAATAAGTATTTATATTGTAATATTACTATTGCAATATTTCACCGTAAAATAAAAAATAAATAATAAGAAAAGAAAATTACTCATTATGTAATAATAAGCTTCGAGATGCTGTAAACACTGGATCATGAGCTGCTCATGTGTAAATGAACATAGTGCCGTGCTTCTCTGAAATGTTTTTTAATAAAAAAAATCACAGCCTTTGCTATTTGATAATAAGCCCTATTGCGTTATCAGTTTTATTAAGATTAATCGAGCAGCCCTACTAATGTTTGGTTGGGTTCATACTGAGTTTACAGACAGTAACTGTATCCTAAATTTGCCCCCTGCAAGTGTTTTTCTTTTCTTTTATTCTTTTCCATCCGTCCGTCGGGAGCAATGCTTTCCTGATGCCTCGTGTGTCTCTCAGGAGAGCAGGAAACATCGATCAGAGTTCACCAGCAGACTAAACTACTGAGAGACGGTGGAAAACAGGCCTTTCTGTTGTTCATAAAGCAAACAGGGTTGAGAGGGTCGGTAAACACCCCGAGGACAGAGACCTGGTCCTCCTGTACTGTCTGAGCGTTTCTCTCCCAGAGGAGCCACGAGGAGGAATGTAGGGAACGGCGTGAGAGATGAACTGCTAAAACATGCTAACAGACATTTCACGGCACGCAGATGAAGATGTGTCTCTGTGTGTGTGTGTCTGTATTGTCTCTGTATAATGAAGTGAGACAGGTCATCTGCTCTGCTGTAGTGTGTGTCTGTGTGTGTGTGTGTGTGTGTGTGTGTGTGTGATGGGGGAGTTTATGCATACAACCATCTGCTGTAAAGCTGCACATGCTCAAACACACGCTATAGTGAACATGTGAGGTTATGTTTGTTGGACTTTAATGTTTTAATGCAGGGATTCCCAAACCTTTTTGTCAGCTGAACCTTCTGTGATATTAAGTTTATATTTCAATAATTTATCAACACATTCATATATATAATTGAAAAAAAAATATGTGTGTGCATGTGTGTATATATGTTTGTGTGTGTGTGTGTGTGTGTGTGTATGTATATATATATATATATATATATATATATATATATATATGTGTGTGTGTGTGCATATATATATATGTGTGTATATATGTATATTTATATATAAAATAATAATGCAAGTTTATTTATATAATGCACAATGGTAATTCAAAGTGCTTTACATAAAAAGGATTTAAAATACATGTTAAAGAATTAAAAAAAAATATATATATATAACATTAATTACAAAAACAGCAACAACAACAATAATAATACTTTTATTTTACAGCACAGCTGTAAAATTACAATACTAATATTTTTGGCCTTGCCCTTAAAGTTTCTCTTTGGTTGAAAACAGATGGTTTATAAGTGTGTGGAATTAAAAACACAATTTCCGTCATTATTTACTCACTCTCATGTTGTTCCAAACCTGAAAGTCTTTGTCTCTCTTTTCTGTGGGGCACAAAAGGAGAAGTTACACTGCTTCAGAAATGGTAACAATCTCCATCCATTGAAGCTTGATAACGGTCATGTGCTCTATATTCCAAATCTTCTGGAATCCTGGATGCTTTATGTGAGAAACCAGACACAACTGAATCATTATTCACTGGACGCAAGACTTCTGCACTGCTGTTATGATACTTTTATTATTTTGAATTGGAGCATACCAGCCGCTGGTCACCGTATCCTTTCATTAAACACAGAAGAGCAGTCTTAACGTCTGATTCTGTGTTCTGTAGAGCAAAATCAAACCGGTTTAGATCAACATGCGGGTGAGTAAACGATGACAGGATTTAATTTTTGGGTGAAGCGTCCCTTTAATCTTTTGCATGTGCGCTGATGCCAAAAATAAGCATGTCCTCATTTAGGCTGTTAATTAGCTAATAGAAACTGTTGCCAGGAGACGGCTGTCTTATTAGGAATGTGCTATAAAACCCTAGAGGACACAAAATAACACTCTTTATTGTATCATATTTACTGTATCTGCCTGTGTTACCAATGCAGTGCTCTCTGAATATTGTCTGATTAATGTTGGTCAAAAGGCTGTGTGTGTGTGTTTAAATAAGTGCTTTAATGCAAGCACTCTCTCTATCTGTGTGTGTGTTGGTCAGTAATTGCTCTGTCACTCAGAGTCGTTTCTGCTGTGTAATTGTGGTGTGTATTAGCTGTGATCTTCTGCTGTACTCCAGCTAATCATTTTGATTGATCTGTTCATTGGCCGTGTTCTGCAGCGATCAGCGCTTAACGCTTCGGGAGGGTTACCATAGCAACCTGTTGATGACACACACACACACACACACACACACCCCTGTCCCCATACACACACACATTACTTGATCATTCACAGTTAGTAGCATCTCAAAAACAGAGGGAGATATGCGAGCTCACTGTATGTTCCCTACATAGACAGCATCCTAACTGAAATAGAGGCCCATAAATGACGCACATGAAAGGTTTGACTGTATTGATTTCCAATGTCACTATTGATGTGCATCAGGAGCACATCTCTGATACTTTAAAATGCTGCCTATGAAGAAAGCAAATGCTCCTGTAGCTATGATTTGACAATTTTGTTAATATTAGTATAATATTTTGCCAATATTAAAATCTCATTTATTTATTTTTTTTAATATTTAGTTAGTTTTAATAACGGCACTTTAACTAATGATACCCTTTATGTTGTGTTTTGTTTTGTACAGAGCAAATGACTCCATGTAAAATTTGTCAATTAGGGTCAATATTTAGTGATATTTTTCCTATTTAGTTTTACTTTAACTTTTTGTTAATTTTTTAATTTTTATTAATTTTTTTATTTATTTATTTATTATTATTATTATTTATTTTTTATTTTATTTAATTTATTTAATTTTATTTTTTTATTACATTTTTTTTGTTTTAATTTCATTATTTTAATTTTAATTTTATTTTGGAGCCTGAGCGGTAAATTATTTGGTGTAATTGTGATGGTGGAGCAGACGGCGCAGGGATTTGAGGAATGCTGAAAGAGGAAATGTGCTGAACACCTGTGGAAGTAAATTAACATCTTCCTGTATGTTATGAGCCACTGCTGCTCCTTCCTGTCCTCGTGTGTGTGAGTGTGTGTGAGTGTGTGTGTGTGAGTGTGTGTGAGCGTGTGTGAGCGTGTGTGAGTGAGTGTGTGTGAGTGTGTGTGAGAGTGTGTGAGAGTGTGTGAGAGTGTGTGTGAGAGGGTGTGTGGGAGTGTGTGTGAGTGTGTGTGTGTGAGACGGGCTGTCCTGGCCTCTGAAACCCTTGATCAGATCTCTGCCACGACTTTCAGGGATTTGAGGAATGCTGAAAGAGGAAATGTGCTGAACACCTGTGGAAGTAAATTAACATCTTGCTGTATGTTATGAGCCACTGCTGCTCCTTCCTGTCCTCGTGTGTGTGAGTGTGTGTGTGTGAGACGGGCTGTCCTGGCCTCTGAAACCTTTGATCAGATCTCTGCCACGACTTTAAAGGCGTTTTATGTGCCAGTGGTTTTCTCTGGCAGACACTCCTTTTCCCAGAACATGAAGTTCCCATGATCCATTTCTGTTGTTTCCATTGGTTTCTTAAGGAAGAGCTGTTTATACACACACGTGTGCTGTGGTGATAGCATCAGATGGTAATACCATGGTAATTTGACATACAGTATAGTCCAATCAATCATGAAAATAGCTGAAATAAATTTCATTATCATTTAGTTGTTTCTCTGCTTTTATTTTATAGTCTATTAAAATTAGTTTACGTTCAGTTCGCACATTATTTGAAGAAGAGCATTGCTCAAGATTCCTTCATTAATTATAGATGAATTCATTACCTAATCATTTAATTTGTTTAATTAAAGATAATTTAATGTAAATTTTATATCATTTTATTCAAATTTGATTATACCGTGGTGCCATATTAATTGAACATGTTATTTTGACAAGATTTCAAAATGTTGAGAAAGTCAAAATGACAGTAGTAAGTAAGTTTGTTTACCAGGGATGAGATTCGACTCGGATCTGACTTTTCTTGGCAGCAGAACATATTTTTCATCATCTAATTAGTGTAATTTGTTAAGTGCAGTCGTGAAACACAGAGCGACTGAACTTCTCTGTCTTCATTCAAACGTTGTTCACTTCCTGTTTGACCCCAAGAACTTCCTTCCAGACACCCCTAGAGCTCTGTTAATTACTCTCTCACACACACACACACACGGGTGCGGATCGATACACACTTCACTCTTAATTGGCGGCGCTGGCGTTGTCTTGCGGTCGCTCTGATGAAGCTCTAAACACTTGCTGTGACTTCAGCGCGTCCAGGGGGTGATGCCCCTGCTGTTACCGTGGCAACAGGCCAGATCGCAGCTGCAGCATCTGTTTCCCACCTGACCACCCAGCTGTCAACACACCACCACATGCCACAGCTGAGCACCTGTGTGTGTGTGTGTGTCCAAAAATCATTAGGATATTAAGTAAAGATTATGTTCCATGAAGATATTTTGTATATGTCCTATACATAGTTGTATCTCGGCCAAATATTATCCTGTTCTAACAAACCATACATCAATGGAAAGCTTATTTATTCAGCTTTCAGATTATGCATAAATCTCAATTTCGAAAAATGTACCCTGTTGTCCAGGGTCACATATTTGATTTAATTCAAATTCACAATGAATAACTTAACTTATATTTAAACAGTGAAGATGTTTTTCTCTCACTCTTCCTCTGGTGGTTTTTCTGCTTGTGTTGAATTAAAGAGGAACAGGCTGGGCAGATTTCTAACTGATGGCAGTGTTAGGCTCCAGCATTGTTTGTGACTCTTAAATCGTCTCTGATTCTTTCAGATGTTGTGTGGATGTGTGTGGGTGGATGCCGCAGTAATATCAGGGGACAGGAAGTGGAATATTTCATTGTTTAATTACGTCTGGCTTCCTTAAACGCTCATTTTAGGCATCGGCGCTTTGGTGATCGCCTGCTTCTCCCCGAGGATGACCAGTCCTCTAGTGACTGCAGAATGTCATACCCATGTTATTATACAAATTTGTGTCCTCATAAATCACAAAAACTCACTCACTCACACACACACACACACACACACTCACTCACTCACACATTTACACACACATTTACACACACTCACTCTTCCTGTGTTTGTGTTATTTGTGTCTCTGGTGGGTGTCTGGTATGTGTGTGCTGGGTGTGTGTGTTTACTGCATTCCCCACAGTATTTCTACATTGTTTACTGTGTGTGTGTGTGTGTGTGTGTATCACGCAGCAGCACTAGACTGTGTAAACGAGTCGTTCACAGATAGTTTGGCTTTGCGTGTGTTTTTGTTTCTGTTCTAGTCCGATTAATATTTCATGAGAGTTAGCGTGCAGCTGAACGTGTGTTAAATATAGTCTGCGCATGTTTAAAGTGAATCGCGTGATGTCTGTAGTCACTGTGAAACATGAAACAGCATCAGCAGCATCACAGTGTGAGTGAAGAGAGTGAAATCAGCAGCCTCTGCTCCGAGATCACAGCCGTGCTCACAAATACAGCCATTAGTATCACCACACCAACATCAGATGCAGTCAAGACCTCACATTAGCTCACCAGCGCCAAATGAGTTCCAGCCTGAAGTCTGGTGCACTTTGCATGTTTTTATAGCCAAGAGTTGCTCATTTAAGAACAGACTGCCAGACCCACAGTTCACTGATCTATGTGATGTTTAGAAGAGCGTTCATCTGAAATAGGTGATGTTGTTATCCTCACCCGGTTCAGACCGACACATAAGAGCTGCATCTGGAAGAAAAGCAACTCCTCTTCTCATGCACTTGTGGTTTGAACCCTAAAATCAATAACCTGTGTGACTGTCAGAAGCCTAAACACACCACACCAGCTGGAAAAACACTGACCTTTGCCTCTAACAGTTATTTCAGTATCACTGATATACTGTTATAGTTTTTGTTAATATTTAATATTTTATTTTCTGCTTTCGTTTAAGTTGTGTTTGTCATTTTTTTCGTAAATTTCCCCCCCAATTTTGTATATGTCTATAAGGTTCTTATTAAGTTTAATATATTTAAATATATATATAAATTTAGTACTTTAACTTAAATTAAAATGAGAAATGTTTTCTTTTGCAACTACCTGAATTATAAGGTTGTTTTAAATATTTTATTTCAGTTAATGTTCATTCTATTTCAAGAAGTGAATTTTTTTTTTATGGTTTTAGTTCATAATAAGCCTGTGGTGCTCTCATGAACTCACGTCTAGAGCAGATACTGGTGTGTTTCTCTTCCTGTCTTGTGTTTATTTGACTTCCTGTAGTCCTGGTAAGCACAGATCCGTCAGTGTCACGTCTGTGAAAGTGAGCATCATCTGGAAACCATCAGATATTCTCGCTTATGCATATAAACACGTGAAACATGTCTCTCAGCAGAGTTTGAAATCATCTCATCTCGATCAAGGTTAGATCTTCAGATGAAAAAACAAATATTGTTTAGATATTTTGGCACATTTTCTAACAGCACTTGATGGCTTTGGTTTTAAAGAAGTCTTGAATTATTAATCAAATCATAATTTTGAATTGTTTGGGTTATATTGTATTTATTGTATGTATTTAATAACAAGGTTATTGTCATGTTCTTGTGTTGCAGAGTTATTATAGTTAACTAAAATTAAAACCATAAAAAATTCCATTATTTGAAATAAAATAATCTTTAACTGAAATCAAATCAAATCTTAAGTAACCTTAAACTTATTTTATTTCAGGTAGTTGCCAAGATAGCATTTCTGAGTTTAACTTGTAGTAATCATTTAATAATTAACATGTATTACTAAAATAATAAAAACTATATAGAGGTATTTAAAGAAAAACAAACTATATAGATGTACATAAAGATAAAACTTTTACTAAAATGAAAATAGAAAAATTAAAAAAATCTAATTCAAATAAACTATATAGACGTATTTACAGAAAAAAATACAAAAACATTTACTAAAATTAAAATGAAGATGGAAAAATTAAAAATAAAAACAGTTAAACTATATAGACATATTTAAAGAAACCCTAAACTGTTACTAAAATGAAAATTGAAAATATAAAAATTAAAACTGATTCAAAATATTAATAAAAACTACTATAGAATCTCAAAGACACTAAAATAACACTGGTGTGTTGCAGCATGATCCCAGGCGGCTTATTTTAATATCTTCCTTGCATTGGCTCTGTAATGGCAATAAAACTCAATTTGATGTGTGTATTACTCATTCATGTATGCTCAGTGTGTGTGTAAGTGATTTTATGTGGTTTGAGATGAAATGTTGCTATATTAACAGGCTCAGTGCATTACAGATACTCTATCCTCATATCACAGAAGCGTGTGTTCGCAGCAGAGCGATTACCGCGTCACCGTCAGTTAATGCTGCATGTTTATTGAGAGCAATAGAAGTGATGGATGTGTTCAACATGCAAGAACAGCACCCTTCCCCTCGCCAGATCATATTTACATACGTAATATATACTTCCCCCGGGTCTCATTACATTCATACACTCATATATGCTCACTGTATCTGAATGAAAAGTCATCATTCACTCGTGGGTCGATCCAAACCTGTGTGACTGTGTTTCTTCTGTAGATCACAAATATTAGAGACATTTGTAATGAATAACGACTTCTTCACAGAGAGCTGTGTACTGTTCAAAAGTTTGTGGTTGGTGAGAGTTTTTAAAAATGTTTTTAATTGAAGTCTCTTCTGCTCACCAAGGCTGCATTTGTTTGATTAAAGATACAGGAAAAACATATAAAATTGTGAAATATTATTACAATTTAAAATAGCAGTTTTCTATGTGAATATCTGTTAAACTCTAATTTATTTCTGTGATGCGCAGCTGAATTTTCAGCATCATTACTCCAGTCTTCAGTGTCACATGATCTTCAGAAATCAGTATAATATGCTGATTTGCTGCTCGAGAAACATTATTATCAATGTTGAAAACAGCTGTACTGCTTCATATTTTTGTGGAAACCGTGATACATTTTATTTTTCAGGATTCAAGATGAATAGAAAGTTCAAAAGAACAGCATTTATTTGAAATAAAAAATCAATTTGTAATAATAGAAGTGTCCTTACTGTCACTTTTAATCTATTTAATGTGTGTTCTCTGACTAAAAGTAAAACATTATTTAAAAAAAATCTAACTTTTGAACAGTACTGTGTGAAAGATTACTACAATTTAAAATAATTGTTTTCTACTTGAATCTTTTTTAAAATGCAGTTTAGAAATCAACATTTTCATGCATATTCTGCTAATTATCTTCAAACTGAATCTACTTAAAGGAGACATATTATGCCCCTTTTTACAACATGTAATATAAGTCTCTGGTGTCCCCAGAATGTGTCTGAAGTTTCAGCTCAAAATACTCCACAGATCATTTATTATATCATTTTGAAAATGCCTATTTTGAGTGGAAGCAGAAACACGCTGTTTTTCGGGCCTGTCTCTTTAAATGCAAATGAGCTGCTGCTCCCCGCCCCCTTTTCCAGAATAGAGCTGTGCCTTTACAGCTCGTACCTGCTAAAAACATCTGTTTTGGTTCTGATTATCATGTTTATCGCGCTGAAATCATGCATTTTAAACCATATTAATTTAAACATCTGATAT
Source organism: Sinocyclocheilus grahami (assembly GCF_001515645.1). Classification (NCBI taxonomy): domain Eukaryota; kingdom Metazoa; phylum Chordata; class Actinopteri; order Cypriniformes; family Cyprinidae; genus Sinocyclocheilus; species Sinocyclocheilus grahami. Next base: position 237,379 of record NW_015505222.1, on the reverse strand, counting down.
AGGGTTTTCTGAGCGCACACATCTGAAGCACACGCACAGAAAGCGGCTGTCACAGCATGCGAGCACTAAACTAAGTTCTCATTCACACACAAGTTTACGTTAAAAACACACATGAGTTACAAAAAACAGTCGGTTATGTCTGTGAAGGTAAGCAGCTGGGAAATAAATCACATGTTTAT
>NW_015505222.1:209980-236446 GCF_001515645.1 Sinocyclocheilus grahami | reverse complement strand
TTGTCGCTTGCGAAATCAAAATGACGGTGCCTTGAGTGGAAGTTTACAGATTAAGGGGCGGTAATATTATAATGAGATCGCTTTGCCACGTCACCAAGGGAGTGAAATCAGACGCTTGCAGAAAAAAGCTTACCTAAACAAAGTTACTGGGTTAATCTTTTTCACGTTTCCTTGGTTGGTAGATGCACCGGGGACCTGATTATAGCACTTGAAACCTGGAAAAGTCAGATTTTCATGATATGTCACCTTTAAAGATCCCTTTAACTAAAGTTTGTGGTCTATATTTCTTGTTTGTTTTTTTTGGTGCTAAATGTTCTTTCATTCCTGTCAATGCTTGTAAAAGTCAAGAGTGCTAATTGGTTCGTTAGCGCAGAGTTTGCAGTTTGAAGGAATCATAATGATTAATAATGGAAATACTTTGACATTTCATGGAGAGCAGTGATTTCCGTTGACCTTTGTGAAGACGTTCAGTAGGCCTGTCGCAATAATCAATATATCGACTTATCGTGCAATATATGTACATGACTTCAATCATTTTTGTTGACGCAATATATCACCCATTATATTTACTTAAACATTAATGTCACCATGTTTTTTACATTCCACTTGCGCCTGTGTCTTTCACAGCTTCTCGTACATAACGTGATGTAGCCACGAGGTGCTAGTTCAAATTTTAAAAATGCTTCTACAAAAAAGTTTCATCTGCAGATATGGCCTTGTTTATGGATCTGTGCCTTTGTGCATACGGACATCTGAATGCTGAGTAGTGATTGTGTTTTTCAGCAAGAGTGTGCACTCTTAATTTACAGAGAAAAGAAGGTCAGGGGAAAATCAGTAGATTAAAAAATCTCCATACAAGTTCTTTGTGAAAAAAAATGTGTGTGCATTTTTTTCTACTTGTTACTTTGCACTTTTTGTTAGAAAAAGTTTATTTACTATTTATTCAAGTTTATTAAGGTATACAAAGTTACTGGGTTAATCTTTTTCACGTTTCCTTGGTTGGTAGATGCACCGGGGACCTGATTATAGCACTTGAAACCTGGAAAAGTCAGATTTTCATGATATGTCACCTTTAAAGATCCCTTTAACTAAAGTTTGTGGTCTATATTTCTTGTTTGTTTTTTTTGGTGCTAAATGTTCTTTCATTCCTGTCAATGCTTGTAAAAGTCAAGAGTGCTAATTGGTTCGTTAGCGCAGAGTTTGCAGTTTGAAGGAATCATAATGATTAATAATGGAAATACTTTGACATTTCATGGAGAGCAGTGATTTCCGTTGACCTTTGTGAAGACGTTCAGTAGGCCTGTCGCAATAATCAATATATCGACTTATCGTGCAATATATGTACATGACTTCAATCATTTTTGTTGACGCAATATATCACCCATTATATTTACTTAAACATTAATGTCACCATGTTTTTTACATTCCACTTGTGCCTGTGTCTTTCACAGCTTCTCGTACATAACGTGATGTAGCCACGAGGTGCTAGTTCAAATTTTAAAAATGCTTCTACAAAAAAGTTTCATCTGCAGATATGGCCTTGTTTATGGATCTGTGCCTTTGTGCATACGGACATCTGAATGCTGAGTAGTGATTGTGTTTTTCAGCAAGAGTGTGCACTCTTAATTTACAGAGAAAAGAAGGTCAGGGGAAAATCAGTAGATTAAAAAATCTCCATACAAGTTCTTTGTGAAAAAAAATGTGTGTGCATTTTTTTTCTACTTGTTACTTTGCACTTTTTGTTAGAAAAAGTTTATTTACTATTTATTCAAGTTTATTAAGGTATCTAATATTTTGATACTTAATTTCCATGATCTAAATATTCCTAAAAATTAAATGTTTGTTGTTATTTGGATCATTTGTCATTGTATAGGCCTTCTTGCATTATTATGCTGTGATTATAGTATTATGATTATATATTCAGTGGCATTAAATGGTCTTTAAAATGACAATAATATCGCTTATCGCAATTATTTATAGGGCAATATATCGCACAACAAAAAGTTGTTATTGTGACAAGCCTAACGTTCAGATCAGTTGCAGTCAGTATGTGAAGCGAGGTGTGTTTATAAGTGGATTGTGTGTGACTGGAGCAGTAAGCCTGTATGAATGCATCCGTCTTCACTATATGATTCAATGTGCGGCTAATGTATCTAATCCTCTTGTATTCGTGCGATGTAGGGATGGAAACGCTCTCATCCGCTCGCAGACACAGATGATTATATTCGCAGTGTTTGTTGTTCTGGTGCTCTGAGAGCATTACTGTAATGATGTCTGTGTTTTCACATGATGAAAGCGTTTGGTCTGGTGTTATGGGATATTAATGAGATGTTAATGGTCTTGCTGTGGCTTGTGTTTTGTCAGATTCTGATTAATTCGGTGAGCCCGTCCCGGCCGGTGCTGCTGTACGAGAGCGTCCCGGTGAGCGAGGGCAGTCCGGTGCTGCGGGACACACTGTTCAGCCCAGACCTGCAGTTCATCTACACACTCACCGACAGACAGGTGAGCACACGGACCTCACACGCTTCACAGCGCTGCCTTTAATTACACAAGAGCCGGATTTTCAATACGGTATTGGAATTAATGGCAAAAAGTTAATTAGATATTTAATAGTAGTTGATGTAAGTTTCAACATTTATAAATATATTATAAAAAAATCAAAATGTACATTTAATCATTTAGTAGAAGCTTTTATCCAAAGCGACTTACTAATGAAGACAATAGAAGCAAACGAACATCAAACGAGCAATACTGTGTAAGCGTCTCACTTAATCTAATACAGTACACTTAACAAGGTGTTTTTTATAACGAATAAAAAGAATGAAAAGTAGATAGAATAGAAAAAGAATAGAGCACGCTAATGTTAGAGGGTCAAGTTTTTTTATATGTATTAATATTATTTAAAGGACCTGAACAAATAAGAACTGACAGTGAACTTATTTTTATGAACAAATGTTATCAAAGATTAATTGATACTCTTAACATGTCTTTCTCATTGTTAGTTAATGCATTAACTAATGTTAAATACCTTATTATAAAGTGTTTTGGTGTTGAGTTTTGACGAGTTGCGTGGAAACCAGTGGGAGTCAGTTTGACCTCTAACACGGTCTTAGTCACCAGAATGTGCTCAGCCTTTCCAAAACACATTGAGCTGTTGTACATTCATGACACTACATCAGGATAAAGTCACAACATTTCAAGAAATGTTGGTCAAATTGACCTGAACACAGAAGGAGGGTTAAACAGTAAAGCTGTTATAGGGACTTTCTGTTGTGCATGAGATAGAAACTATTATCTTATATTGCAACATGTTCTCTCATTATCATTCGTTTGATGTAGTTTCAGTCTTGATGCAATTATGATAGAATCATGCATTGCAGTTTTGAATCATGATGCATCCTGATGTTTATCAGATCATGAGGTGATTGTAATACCAGCTCGATTGAAACAGTCACCCATGAGTGTGTGTTATGGAGTTTAAAGTTATTTTAGTCTCTCACACACACATGTAGGACATACAGTGAGAGATCAATGAGATGATGTACATTACAGTGTCATCTGATCTGATTATTGATGTGTTAGTGTATTAACACACACACACACACACACATCTGCTCTATACGTCACATGAGACTCCATCGATCTGCTGTTGAACATTCACTCCTGAATCCAGATAAAACATCACTGCTAGACACACAATCAATAATAATAATCCCAAACTCATGATATTATATGACGTGTGATGTTTGATGTTAATATGCTTTGGTGTAATGTATAATCATGTGTTGCTGTGCTCTTAATTTTCCATGTTTGTCTCATGTTCTGTGAAATGATTATAAAGTTACTCTAAATTCTCATTGGCTAATCTTGTGAGTTTGGGGCAGGGCTATCAGTTTAACTGACCAGTGAGAGACGGAGGGTGTGTTTGAGATGAAACTCATTTCTGCACGTCTGTTAGGTGATGCTAGAAAAGCAGAAATATCACACTGCCACTTTAAAGGACTTTTTTAATGATTTTGACATTTTATGTGTGCATTTGAGACAACAGTGACAAATATAATGCTGTCTCCCATAAGAATATGCCTGCAAAATACAAGTCGTTCTTTGTTCCCTGTCTCTTTGTGTTGTGTCAGTTTCTATTTTTCCCGTTCCTTCACTTTTCTTTGCAGGATAATGAAAACGGCTGGCTGAGAGTCTGAGGCGGTGCTCGGCAAATGCACAAGCTCCATTTAAAGCCCTGACAGAGTAATTTAGCATTGGCCCCTTGTTCTCCAGCACTTAATTAAAAAGTGTTTGATAGCCTCGGCCCCGGGCGAAAGGATGCTCTCCAGATGAAACCAGATGATAGACACATCTGGATGATACTCGAGCGGATATCAAACTCTAAACTCCCTCCTCATTCACAGCAGCTTAGACTACACACAAAATCAACCTGTCGCCATGGTGATGACATCACCTTTAACGTGTGACTGCCCACATTTACATATGTGACCCTGGAGCACAAAACCTGTCATAAGGTTTGATAGCCTCGGCCCCGGGCGAAAGGATGCTCTCCAGATGAAACCAGATGATAGACACATCTGGATGATACTCGAGCGGATATCAAACTCTAAACTCCCTCCTCATTCACAGCAGCTTAGACTACACACAAAATCAACCTGTCGCCATGGTGATGACATCACCTTTAACGTGTGACCGCCCACATTTACATATGTGACCCTGGAGCACAAAACCTGTCATAAGGGTCCATTTTTTTAAAATTGAGATTTATACATTATCTGAATAAATAAGCTCTCCGTTGATGTATGGTTTGTTAGGATAGGACAATATTTGGCCGAGATGCAACTATTTGCAAGCCTGGAATCTGAGGGTGCAAAAAAAAAAACATCAAAATATTGAGAACATTGCCTTTAAAGTTGTCCAAATGAAGTTCTTAGCAATGCATATTACTAATCAAAAATTAAGTTTTGATATATTTACGGTAGGAAATTTACAAACTATTTTCATGGAACATGATCTTTACTTAAAGGGTTAGTTCACCCAAAAATGAAAATTAGCCTGTGTTTTACTCACCCTCGAGGCATCCTAGGTGCATATGACTTTCTTCTTTCACACAAATCCAATCGGAGTTATATTAAAAATTGTCCTGACTCTTCCAAGCGTTATCATTGCAGTGGACGGGTGTTTCTGTTGAACAGTCCAAAACACGTCAAATAAAGCGTGCACATCCATAATAAAACGTGCCTCACACGGCTCCGGGGCGGGAATAAACGCCTCCTGTTGCGAATCCATGCGGTTTTGTAAGAAAAATATCCATATTTCAAACGTAATAAACACTTCTCTCTCACTTCATCTAACTGTCATAAGCGTAAGTTGTTCCGGCGGATGAGTAGGACGTCGGCGTTGCGTGATTAGTGACGAATGCGGAGGGAGAACAAAACAAAACGCCGGTCACGAATTAGAAGCACAAACCAAGGATTTGTAAAGAAAAATGTCAGAGGACTTCGATATAAGCCAAGAGACTGGTTTTCCTTTGCTAAAGTAAGGAAACTTTGCTTCCTCTGCTCCTGTAAACAAACTCGTGAGACTAGCATATCTCAGAGGAAATATCTAAAATTTTAATTTTCATGTTTGGGTGAACTAACCCTTTAATATCCTAATGATTTTTGGCATAAAAGAAAAATCGATAATTTTGACCCATACAATGTATTGTTGGCTATTGCTACAAATATCCCCCAGAGACTTAACACTGCTTTTGTGCTACTCAGAATCTACTCAAACAGCAGCGTGAAACATGCAGGTGTGTAGAGGTTAGCAAATCAGATCAGAGTCATTTGCATATAGAAGTCTTAAAGGTGCAGTAGCAAAAGACCTTGACTGACATAAATGAGGAATGAAATAAAAGATAAAAGTGTAGAATGTGGGCTCTTAAATGGATGATTCGTCTTGAATGAAAGAGTTGTGGTTTAATAAAGAGGAGCTGTGATGGAGGTTATCACATGGACGCACAGGAGTGTGTGTGGTTAAGCTCATGTGTTTTAAAGTCTTAACCTTTTTGTTCTGTCTAATCGAATCATTGATCATCTGGAGCAAAGTTAATCCCATAATCCTTCATATCAGCAGCGAGTGAATCATCCAGTCTTACGGCAATTAAGAACTTCAGCTGTGTGTGTGTGTGTCTGGGTTTGTGTGTGTGTGTGTGGTTCAGTATTGATTGAGTGTGTGTGTGTTTGACATTTTATGTGTGCATTTGAGACAACAGTGACAAATATAATGCTGTCTCCCATAAGAATATGCCTGCAAAATACAAGTCGTTCTTTGTTCCCTGTCTCTTTGTGTTGTGTCAGTTTCTATTTTTCCCGTTCCTTCACTTTTCTTTGCAGGATAATGAAAACGGCTGGCTGAGAGTCTGAGGCGGTGCTCGGCAAATGCACAAGCTCCATTTAAAGCCCTGACAGAGTAATTTAGCATTGGCCCCTTGTTCTCCAGCACTTAATTAAAAAGTGTTTGATAGCCTCGGCCCCGGGCGAAAGGATGCTCTCCAGATGAAACCAGATGATAGACACATCTGGATGATACTCGAGCGGATATCAAACTCTAAACTCCCTCCTCATTCACAGCAGCTTAGACTACACACAAAATCAACCTGTCGCCATGGTGATGACATCACCTTTAACGTGTGACTGCCCACATTTACATATGTGACCCTGGAGCACAAAACCTGTCATAAGGTCATTTTTTTAAAATTGAGATTTATACATTATCTGAATAAATAAGCTCTCCGTTGATGTATGGTTTGTTAGGATAGGACAATATTTGGCCGAGATGCAACTATTTGCAAGCCTGGAATCTGAGGGTGCAAAAAAAAAAACGTCAAAATATTGAGAACATTGCCTTTAAAGTTGTCCAAATGAAGTTCTTAGCAATGCATATTACTAATCAAAAATTAAGTTTTGATATATTTACGGTAGGAAATTTACAAACTATTTTCATGGAACATGATCTTTACTTAAAGGGTTAGTTCACCCAAAAATGAAAATTAGCCTGTGTTTTACTCACCCTCGAGGCATCCTAGGTGCATATGACTTTCTTCTTTCACACAAATCCAATCGGAGTTATATTAAAAATTGTCCTGACTCTTCCAAGCGTTATCATTGCAGTGGACGGGTGTTTCTGTTGAACAGTCCAAAACACGTCAAATAAAGCGTGCACATCCATAATAAAACGTGCCTCACACGGCTCCGGGGCGGGAATAAACGCCTCCTGTTGCGAATCCATGCGGTTTTGTAAGAAAAATATCCATATTTCAAACGTAATAAACACTTCTCTCTCACTTCATCTAACTGTCATAAGCGTAAGTTGTTCCGGCGGATGAGTAGGACGTCGGCGTTGCGTGATTAGTGACGAATGCGGAGGGAGAACAAAACAAAACGCCGGTCACGAATTAGAAGCACAAACCAAGGATTTGTAAAGAAAAATGTCAGAGGACTTCGATATAAGCCAAGAGACTGGTTTTCCTTTGCTAAAGTAAGGAAACTTTGCTTCCTCTGCTCCTGTAAACAAACTCGTGAGACTAGCATATCTCAGAGGAAATATCTAAAATTTTAATTTTCATGTTTGGGTGAACTAACCCTTTAATATCCTAATGATTTTTGGCATAAAAGAAAAATCGATAATTTTGACCCATACAATGTATTGTTGGCTATTGCTACAAATATCCCCCAGCGACTTAACACTGCTTTTGTGCTACTCAGAATCTACTCAAACAGCAGCGTGAAACATGCAGGTGTGTAGAGGTTAGCAAATCAGATCAGAGTCATTTGCATATAGAAGTCTTAAAGGTGCAGTAGCAAAAGACCTTGACTGACATAAATGAGGAATGAAATAAAAGATAAAAGTGTAGAATGTGGGCTCTTAAATGGATGATTCGTCTTGAATGAAAGAGTTGTGGTTTAATAAAGAGGAGCTGTGATGGAGGTTATCACATGGACGCACAGGAGTGTGTGTGGTTAAGCTCATGTGTTTTAAAGTCTTAACCTTTTTGTTCTGTCTAATCGAATCATTGATCATCTGGAGCAAAGTTAATCCCATAATCCTTCATATCAGCAGCGAGTGAATCATCCAGTCTTACGGCAATTAAGAACTTCAGCTGTGTGTGTGTGTGTCTGGGTTTGTGTGTGTGTGTGTGGTTCAGTATTGATTGAGTGTGTGTGTGTGTAGAGGCTGTATTAAAAGCCTCTTGATTGGTTGAGATGTTTTACTAAAACACATTGACAGTAATGGAAGAGAGAGAGAAAGTTCTCTCTCATTTCTGCATTAGGGCCGTTCTCACAGCACACGATCTTCTAGTATGAGCACATGCTTTAGCTTTCACACTGGATCAATGTTCGTTTAAATGGACCAATTAAACCAATCAAAAAAAAATCATTATAATTTATCATTTAGAATTTTAATTCCTTTGTGACGGAACAAACTTCTTCCTCCCATAAAGAATTGCAAATCGTAGTGGAATCAAAAGCCACATTACAGTATAAAGCTATCAATTTTATAGTCATTTTCTATAAAAACTAAATATTTTTGTTCATGTTTATAGCAAAATATACACTACATTCAAAATTTGCGATTAATAAGATGTACGGTATGTATGTGTTTACTTATTATTTATTTTAAAGAAGACTCTTCTGCCCTCCACGGCTGCATTTACTTGATCAAAATTACAGTAATGGCAATAATATTGTGAAATATTATTACAATTTAAAATAAGTGTTTTCTATGTGAATCTCTGTTAAACTGTAATGTATTTCTGTGATGCGCAGCTGTATTTTCAGCATCATTCCTCCAGTCTTCAGTGTCACATGATCTTCAGAAATCAGTATAATATGCTGATCTGCTGCTCAAGAAACATTTCTGATTATTATCAATGTTGAAAACAGTTGAGCTGCACAATATTTTTTGTGGAAACTGTGATACATTTTATTTTTCAGGATTCTTTGATGAATAGAAAGTTCAAAAGAACAGCATTTATTTGAAATATAATTTTTTGTAACATTGTCTTTACTGTCACTTTTGATCATTTAAATGTATCCTTGATGAATAAGTGTTTTTAAAACAGCTCAAGCTTTTGAACGGTAGTGTGTGTGTGTGTGTGTGTGCATGTATTTATTCATATTTATTTCCATAAACATATATTATGTTTTGTATGTTTATGATGAAAACCTTTGACTGTGAAAGTTTGTGTTTTTACTCCAACACAATCATTTCGCACATCACCTGATAACGTAGTTTGTTTTGTCTGAGATATAGAGATCACCCGTGTGTGTGTGTTGTTCATGTTACACACATCATCATCGTGTCACATATTTGATTGACGTTTGATGCCCGAGGCTCTGAGTTTTCCTCATCTCTCAGAATGTGTGTGTGTTTTGACTCGCACTATTATCAGGTGTTGTTTGTGTGTGTGTGTGTGTGTGTGTGTGTGTGTGTGTGTGTGTGTGTGTGTGTGTGTCATTTATCTTGAATTCATTTGTGTCTGTTTTGGCTGCAGGCTGCAGTTTAGCACGCTGAATATCAGATGAACGGCGCTGGCGGCTGCTCACGAGCGTGTGTGTTACATGATGGGTTTCAACGTGTATTAAAATGACAAATTAATATTGAACTTGCATCAAGAGGTGTTGGCATTTATTGCATTTTTATTTTCTTTGTTCTTTTACGCTGTATATTTTCACACACACTGACAGGCTGCATATGGTCAACTTGTTTCACAGAGCAGCTCCTGTGCCCTAAACACACACACACACACACACACACACACACCTGACCCCGTCATCCTCACCATCTGTTCTTCCTCTCTGCTCGTCTTCATCCCTCCATCACTGTTCCTCACTCTGTAAACTGATAGTCCTCAGTGAATGACCACTCACACCTGACTGACCTACTGTGTGTGTGTGTGTGTGTGTGTGTGTGTGTGTGTGTGTTGTTGGGGTGGATTTATAGGCTGGTTTTTCCCATTCTGTATTCTGAGTCTATTTTTTACTTCAAGTTTTACTTCAATATTTTACTTCATGTTTTTTTAATTGTATTTTCATAGTTTTATCTTTCTTTGTTTCACTCGTTCTTTACTGTTTTTTCTGTTCTTGTGTCCTTCCTCCTTTCCTTCCTTCCTTCCATCTCTCCTCTGCTTCCTCTTCCTCCACACACACACTCACACTCACACACACACACACACACACACACACACACACACACACACTGATGTTATTCTGTTTTCAGCAGGAGGACTTCAGGGTTCCTGTCAATCAAACGCTGATCTCCGTGGTAACTGTCAGATGGCGCAGCGTGTGATAAGCTGATTCTGTGCTTTCCATATGCACACACATGTATACACACACACACACACACACATACACACAGACAAACAGCAGCAAGCATGTTTCTCACACTCCAGCGCTTGTCTCTGGCTTGCAGCGTCTCTTGATTTGGCCGCAGATGTGCTGTATGACTGCAGTGTTTCTCAGATTGACTGTGTGTGTGTTTGTGTGTGTGTGTGTGTGCGCGTGCGTGTGCGCAGGTGACGCGTGTGCCGGTGGAGCGCTGCTCTCAGTACAGCAGCTGCTCTGAATGTCTGAGCTCCAGAGACCCTCACTGCGGCTGGTGTGTCCTTCACAACATGTAAGCAAGCAAACACACACACACACACACACACAGATACAGATATCTTCATAACACACATTTCCTTTAACCAGTCTGAACTTTGGATAGATGTGAATAAGTTGAATATAAGCATGCTGTATCATATTTGATATACAAATGTATAAGGCCTCTGAATGACCAACATGATCAAAACTTTACTGTTAAACCTGTTGCACACAATCCACTCCATGCCTTCTGTCATCAGAGTGATAGTTTAAACTTAAGCAAGTTAAATGTACTACAGTCCTCCTTCAGCTGGTGCTTCATGTCTTTTTGCTGCCAAATCTTTACTGATTTTTTATCCAGTAAACATAAGAATAAGTTTGATATTGTTAGTAATATTTCCAGATGAACACTGAAGCTGCTTAGTTTTACTCGATTATCCATGAATCATTTTTTTTTTTATTGAAATGTCAGTATCAAATTTGATCATCAGGCTTTTGAGGAACGTTTGTTTGTTCATCTCTCAATCATCATTGTATTGCATTGCATTATGTGTTTTGGTCCTCAAACTAAATATTTAAAGACATATTATTGGAGATATAGAGTGATGACTGATATTTATATAATTTTATGTAATTATCTGTTATACTGTTCTCATTGATTTACATTACAAGCATCAGAATTTCATCATATAAATATCAGCATCTGCACCGAAATGCAAATTTTCGCTCCGTTTGAGTCTCCCTTCATATTCTCACAATATCATCCTATATGAGCCATAAAAGCCTGATGGGTCAGATGTGATGCTAAAAAATAAATAAAAGTAGTAATAATAATTAAATGAGCAAATAAATAACTAAAATTATTTTAAGTTTAATAAACTCTTCCACAAAAAAAAAAAAAATGCAAATAAAAGAATTGAACCATTATTTCACGTGTCCGGCTTTAGAGGGTTAAAACTCTTGGTTTGCCACCCTGGGCTTGTTTTCTGAGCGTCTGTGTGTTTGCATGTGGCTTACCACCATCTACCGTGTTTTGTCACATCAGTTCATCAAACGCTTCCTCAGGCTACAGAATAAAGACGTTGTAGAAATATTCATTATGATTCACATAAACGGGTCATTGAGGCTTCTCTGATCTCACTCACGGGAGAAACATTAGCAGGATCTCAGAACTAAACTGTGCTTAAAAAATAATTAAAAGCCAAAAAAGACTCCCATCGTCCTCTCTTCTGCAATAACCGTCACGTTCAGCTGTAGTCCCTGAAGATTGAGATGTCAGCTTTATCTTTAGATGTCTGCGTTTGCCCTTCAGGGATCGGTGAAGTCTGTGTGTTCATGTCTGAGCGCTCAGCTCGCGTTCCAGCAAACACTCAACACCTCCTGGCAAACATTAGCAGCAAATAGTCCTGTGCCACAAGTTTACCACACTTTTACCCACAAAGCGGCAGTTTTGCAAGCAGTTTAAATGGTTTTCCCATGTTACATCTACAGTAAATGCCAGAGGAGCGCAGAAGTCAGCTTCCAGATGTAAAAACCCCTTTTATTTTCTCCATAGTGAGAGAATTATTTTTAACAGTAACATAAACTTGTAAGGCTGAACACTGAGGTCACAGTGATGATTATATGCGTCTGTAGAAGTTTGTGATTTGCGCAACATTAAAACATGTTTAGTTTCAAATTCCCAGTAAAGAAGTAAGTCACTGTTACCATGGTGATGACAAATAGGGACCGCCCACTTCCTTAAAACATTGCAAATAACCTAATTGCTGCATCCCAATTCGCCTACTTATACTATGCTCTAAAAATATGTACTTTTTTGTAAAGAAAAAGTACATACTTTTGAGTATGTAGCAGAATAGTAGGCAAGCTTTGGGACGTACTACTTCGTCATTATTACGTCTTTAACAGATGCTCTATTGCTTCGTTACATGCATCCTGTCACCGTTTAAACTGCACCAAAGTTATCATTATCCATATTTCAATTAATTTAATTTCCTACCGTATTGGAGAGAAATAAGAGGCACGCTGATCTGCCAGTCGCGGGTCTATCGTGCCGAGAACTCTGCTCTTGTGTTTGCATAACGATGCATGTAAAAGTCAATGACCAAACGTATCATTATAAAAGTTCACAGTGTTGCTGCAGATGAAATATAACGCGGATAACATCAAATAAATATTTTTTCAACAGGTTAGACATTGATTATTTATCACTCAAACCCCTTTCTCTACCTGTCCATATCCGCCATGTTTGTAGTTTTTAAAAACTTTTTACGCATGTTTGTGGTTCTAATCGAATCCTCATCCACTGCGCAATCAAATATTCATGTTGCGATTAATTGATGTTAATCACGGTATATTATACGGTATTATCACGGTATTGCAATTTAGTTGCAAAAGAGTATTGTCATAATACAGTATAACAGGTTTAATAACTTTTTTCTTATAACAAAAATAGCTGAACATTTAAATACAATAAAGCAATACACAAAAAATGTGTAAAGTTAAAACAGATTAAAGTGCAAAATAATTATAAAGACCAATAGGTATCACTTTACAATAAGATCTCATTAGTTAACCTTAGTTAATGCATTAACATTCACAATTTGCTACAGAAGTTATTAATCTTTGTTTATTACACGGCTCTGTGGAATACTTGATTCTGATTGGTCCGTCGCGACATTATGAGATATGCTATCCCTCGATAACAAGCAAGAACTAACAAACTGGTACGGTTTTAAAACATTTTCGTCTTAATTCTTAACACTGAGGTCACAGTGATGATTATATGCGTCTGTAGAAGTTTGTGATTTGCGCAACATTAAAACATGTTTAGTTTCAAATTCCCAGTAAAGAAGTAAGTCACTGTTACCATGGTGATGACAAATAGGGACCGCCCACTTCCTTAAAACATTGCAAATAACCTAATTGCTGCATCCCAATTCGCCTACTTATACTATGCTCTAAAAATATGTACTTTTTTGTAAAGAAAAAGTACATACTTTTGAGTATGTAGCAGAATAGTAGGCAAGCTTTGGGACGTACTACTTCGTCATTATTACGTCTTTAACAGATGCTCTATTGCTTCGTTACATGCATCCTGTCACCGTTTAAACTGCACCAAAGTTATCATTATCCATATTTCAATTAATTTAATTTCCTACCGTATTGGAGAGAAATAAGAGGCACGCTGATCTGCCAGTCGCGGGTCTATCGTGCCGAGAACTCTGCTCTTGTGTTTGCATAACGATGCATGTAAAAGTCAATGACCAAACGTATCATTATAAAAGTTCACAGTGTTGCTGCAGATGAAATATAACGCGGATAACATCAAATAAATATTTTTTCAACAGGTTAGACATTGATTATTTATCACTCAAACCCCTTTCTCTACCTGTCCATATCCGCCATGTTTGTAGTTTTTAAAAACTTTTTACGCATGTTTGTGGTTCTAATCGAATCCTCATCCACTGCGCAATCAAATATTCATGTTGCGATTAATTGATGTTAATCACGGTATATTATACGGTATTATCACGGTATTGCAATTTAGTTGCAAAAGAGTATTGTCATAATACAGTATAACAGGTTTAATAACTTTTTTCTTATAACAAAAATAGCTGAACATTTAAATACAATAAAGCAATACACAAAAAATGTGTAAAGTTAAAACAGATTAAAGTGCAAAATAATTATAAAGACCAATAGGTATCACTTTACAATAAGATCTCATTAGTTAACCTTAGTTAATGCATTAACATTCACAATTTGCTACAGAAGTTATTAATCTTTGTTTATTACACGGCTCTGTGGAATACTTGATTCTGATTGGTCCGTCGCGACATTATGAGATATGCTATCCCTCGATAACAAGCAAGAACTAACAAACTGGTACGGTTTTAAAACATTTTCGTCTTAATTCTTTTATTGCCTTAATTATTTTTGTGGTGAAATGTTGTGTAATAAGTGCTTTGACTGCACCGTTTCCCTTAAATGTCCATCTAGTTAGAATTTGCCGCTTGCTCGCAACTGCTCAAATCAATATTTCGCGTCTAATTATTTACTTATGTAAATAATTACGCTGATCACCCTGTCGGGGTTTATTCTGAGATAACAACCGGCTGGATGTACATTATCCCGCTTATTACACGGCTTCTTGCCACATAAGTAAATAATTAGTTCACGTTGTCTCAGGTTCATATGCTTTTTTGCTTAAAATTCCATTTTTATTTATGATTCATCAGGGAGCTGGTCTGTTTGGTTCATGGCTTGGAACTCTTTATTGAAGAATGTTTCTGAAATCCCTGTGGAGGAAATGAATGTTTATGAATGAATCCTTCAGTTTACACAGACTTTCTCTCGTTGTCGATTATACTAAAGTTTATTAACACTCTGAACCACTCAAGGGTGTTGAAGAAGTTTTGTAGAAATGTAAGTTTATTCCTCTCTGTCGTCAGTTGTTCTCGCCGTGATCGCTGTGAGAGAGCCGACGAGCCTGTGTGTGTGAGAGAGTGTGTGTGTGTGTGTGTGAGAGTGTGTGTTAGTGTGTGTGTTAGTGTGTGTGTTTGTGAGAGTGTTTGTGTGTGTGTGAATTAGAGTAGATGCGACATGCACAGCACTGCGTATCTGTCACCTCTCCATAGATGTTGAGGAGCGGTACACTGTATGGAGCGCTAGCAGACACGCAGCAATATTGAGCAGCAGATGTCGTGTAGAGTGTATTTTAAAAACAAGCAGATGAATTATGGGGACGTGGGCCAAGCTTTTTCACTTTGTCTGTTTTCTCCATCGGTCTGCCAGCTGGTCCTGCAGGCCCTCAACGTCCCGGATCTTTCCGCAGGGGTGGACTGTTCCTTCGAGGATTACACCGAGACCGAAGGAACAATACACGGATCGCAGATCTACTGCCTCTCGCCGTCAGCCAAAGAGCTCGTCCCCATCACACACCAGCAGAGTCAGTGAACACACACTGCTAGATCATACACACTAGTGCTCACTAGAAGCATTGCAGCAGAAGCCATTACAACCAAGAGTCTTAAAGATCATGAGTAACATCAGTATATGATGATTATTATATAACACCATCAGTCTGTTCCACAGATTCAGTCAGTGGTTTGGTTTTCAGATCGTCATCATATCTATCCTGTATAGTTTGAGGGATTATTGTGTCCCAGATAGGATTGGGGATTTAGAAGCAGCTCTTATTCAAGATTCGGTTGCATTAAGGAAAAATACTGAAACTGAGTGGTTTTTGTAATGTTTGATTGCATTAATGGTTCTGGAAAATATGCATTCTGTTGCTGAATATGTCTACATAATTGAAATGCTGCATCAAAGCTGTTTGCTATTGATGTTTGATGCTTTTTTAATTGTCTGAGCTTGAAAATCAGCACAAAAGGGAACTTTTTAAAAGAAAAAAATAAGACAAAAAAAATTAAGTGAAATCAAAATTGCAACATTTCCATTATTTAACATTTTTAAATAATTTTTAATAAATATTAACTGCTATAAAATGAAATTAAATTCATAAAAAAATAATTTAAAAAATGTTTATTTTGGCTAGTTTCCAGAGCATCATTTCTCATTTAGTGAGAAAAAATACTAAAACTAAAACTGAAATAAAAAAATAATAAAAACTATATAGACATAACAATAAAAAATAATAATAATTAAATACAAAAACACAAAAAACATTACTAAAACGTTAACTAAAATGAAAATGGAGGATATAAAAATAAAAACGAATTCAAAATATAAAAACAAGCAATAATAGTATCTCAATAACACTAAAATAACTGATTAAACATTTTAGTCGGTGATGAATGTTGGGCTATTTGCGCAATAACACTTCTTAAATGTATGAATCTAAAAGCAATATATTTTAATGTAATGAATCATACGATGTGAATTGGGATGCAGCTGTAGACTTGATTAAACTCAAAACCTTTTTATGCAGAAAACACAAACCTGTGTCTAAACAATACTATATTAATGCACAAGCGCACTAATGCACTACATTGTTTGTGATGTTCTAAAAGCAACAAGCCACTGGAGAGTTCAGTGATTTTACCACAGTTAAGTGGAAAGACTCCTTACACACGAGTGTTTAGATAGCAGCTGGTTCTGCTGTACTTCATCAAGAGGCAGAGATCTGACTAACCTCTTTTCTCTTTTATTTGTCCCTCTGAAGGAGACACTCATGTGGTGAAGCTGTATCTGAAATCGAGGGAAACGGGGCAGAAATTTGCTAGTGTGGATTTCACCTTCTACAACTGCAGCATCCACAGATCGTGAGTGTCTCTCTCTCTCTCTCTTTATCTCTGCTCTTCTCGTTTTACCCACAAGCTCCTCATCACTCAGGGGGGTGGGGTCAAATTTCTGTTGCCACGGCAACCGGTGGCGTGTTGATTGACAGCTATTCTCTTGAAAACAGACTGCGGTTAGAGTCCTGCAGATAGTGGGACCCCCAGCTGAACATCTCAATGAATTTGTGTGTCATGTGTGCTTCTAAG
The DNA here is from genome assembly GCF_001515645.1 of Sinocyclocheilus grahami. Taxonomy (NCBI): domain Eukaryota; kingdom Metazoa; phylum Chordata; class Actinopteri; order Cypriniformes; family Cyprinidae; genus Sinocyclocheilus; species Sinocyclocheilus grahami. The sequence goes on along the minus strand of NW_015505222.1, from coordinate 219,303 downwards.
ATGCTCCAGATGGGTCCGGACTCTTTTGGGAGGTCTGTGTAGTGTCTTATTGCAGGACAGATGAGCCCAAAGCTGTCTCTAGAGATATAACACACACACACACACACCTCTCAGAGTAACATCATCTCAGATACGCAATACCTTCCCATACACACACACACACACACACACACACACACACACACACACACACACACACACACACACACACACACACACACACACACACCCCATCAACAGTGAGCTTTAAAACTAGGTCACACTGCTCTTCTCTGATAAGACCAGCTTGTGTACTTGAAAAATACACACTACATATGAGTATTATCATAATTGGATAATCACATGCTTCTTTATTCAATGTGTCCACGTCTCTAAAAGCACAACTGCAATTTAGAGGACTGTATTTTGCATAATAAAGTGCTATTATGGACATTGTCAAAGCTTTGTGTAGATGAGAAAGAAATAAAGCAAGAGGAAATGTGTGAATTTCATAAAACATGTCAAGAACATTTCCAGGCTACATTAAAATCAAAAGAAAGAAATAAGATTTTTTTTTTTTTTTTTTGCAAATTAAAAATGAAGCCTATTTTTTTAGCCCTTTTTTGTTGCAATACTTTCATAAATTTTAAACTATTAATTTCTTCCACTCAATTTATTCTTCATTACATACTGCTTTTTCTTTAGAATAAAACTATTCTTAATGTATTAAAAAGAAGATAATTTTTTTACTTATTTTCATCACTTTATTGCAAAAAGTGATTTCAATTAAAATGTATGATACTTTTGTACTACCTTTATTTTAGCTGATTTAAAAAATGAATTGTAACAATTATAGTTGAGAATTATTATTGAAAGTAAAGATATTAATTTATTTGTTGTAGCGAATTTAGCTCACAACAGGAAATATGAATAATTAACCATAACTAATTATGATTAATTATTAATATTTTAGATCCACTGTAGATATGGTGTGTGTGTGTGGGGGGGGGGGGGGGGGGGGGGGGGGGTAATAATGGTAATTTTAGATGACCTTTCGGATATATTTAATTATTAAACACTTTATAATCTATAATAACATCAAACTTATTTCATATTTTCTCTAAACCTTCTTGGATGTTAAGACAGGCACCTGCAATTCTGGCCAAATTAAAGATTAGTTGTGTGTGAATTTGCACATGTTATAATGTAAGCATCATTAATGAGCCCTCGTATTAAAAAAAAAAAATTTGATTAGTGAAATGAAAGAATGATTTAATAAAAACTCAGAATGATTAGTAATTGTCTTTAATTGGCCTGTTTAACTAAGCCCTCAAAACACTTCTTATGTAGTGGTACAGTAGGCTATTGCGTGATTTGTAGATTATATTTAATAGTTTTCACTTTGCATAAACGTTTGCAATTAGTTTTTAAAAGGTAACATTACATTCTTAAGGGCTCTACGCTTACATTTCTTTTCAGGAGCGCTTGTGCTCCTACTTAAAAAACAATTAGGAACACCTTCTGATCAATGACAGAAATTAACCTTCCTAATATAAGGCAATATTTGACTCCTTAAAGGTTTTTTAAACCTTTGTAATGCTTCTAACTTTATTAATTGTATGTCATCTTTTGTGGCAAAAAAAATTAGATTTATAAACTTTTATCAAAAATTTTAATTAAACAATAAATTCAGTTAAAATAATAAGATACAATCAGGAAGAATAAGTTACTAGTCAAATGAAATCCGCACCAACAATTCATCTTTGCACAGCAAAGATAAGCACAAATGTGGCATTAAGGAATATTTACAGACTTTTTGACAAGACTAGGAGGTGGCATTAATGCATTTCATAATAACAATGTTATGAAATTAAGAAATATTAAATTTATACTTAAAACTGAAACCGCCAGTAGGTGGCAGCAAGTCACTGTCTTTGTCACTGAATAATTAATTCAATCGATTCGTTCAAACGGCTGATTCATTTAGGAACGAAGCAAGTGACTCTCTTTATGAATGGGTCATTGAATCATTGACTCACTAGATTTGTTCAAAAACGCAGATTCATTCATAAACGAAACACCGCTGTGTTTGCTTGGACATGCGCACTGGATCGGCTGTGACTTTGTTTGGAACTGTTTTCGTTGACGAAATAGAGCAGACAACAGTGTTCCTAAAATGTAAGTCACTTAATATTAATTTATGTATACAATTTAAAATGTATAAAACTGTTGTAAGTTCAATTTCACATTTGCAAACTCTCTTTATAATCATTTAAAAGCTGTCACTTGTCTTAGTTCATCGGAATCTCACAAATTGTACATTTTAATTATTATGAAGCTCCCTACACTGCACACTGAATCTATTATTTACATTGTCTCTACACTTTGTTTGTTACAATGAGTGATAAACTGCAGTCTGCTTTCACGATCTGTGCTGTGTGCATTTCCAGTCCTAGTGTGCATATTAAATATATATGAAGAGTTCATTTGCAAAAACCGATAACCAGAAATCAAGTTTTTTTTATTGCGCATTCTAATATCACTCAAACTGCAGTTGGGTTGTTTTGATTAAGTAATAATAACTTAAACAAATACAGGTAATTTACCAAATTAAAGTTTATTGAAAGTATGTTTTTTACATATTAAAAGTTTGTTTTATAGCAAGAGCCGATAACGCCAACAGTCGTTTTTTGGCAAAAGCAGATAACTCCACATTTCATGTTTTAGAGTTTAAAAAACGCTGGTTTAATCTTTGTAATCTCCTCAGATGATAATGTAGATGCCTGACAAACGTTGTTGTTGTTGTGATCATAAACTGTATGGATGTGATTACACGCAATACACAGAGCTTTATCCTCATCAGTGTAACGCGCTGCTTTTGCAAGCTTCCGTGAAAACCTTTTAGCTTTTATTTTCCTTTTTCGCCCTGAAGAAGATATCACAGGTTCATCAAGTTCATCGAAATGATCCTCGATCACTTTTAGTCAGCTTTGATGAGACTCCTCTCAGCTAGCACGTCTTTTCAAAGTGAAAGTAGCCTTGTCACCTGACCTGAATACAGCGCGCTGATTCGCTGAAATGGACTTATCGGCTTCTGTTCACAAACAGCAAGGGCGCTTGTCGGATTCTGTTGTAAAACGTGAACTCGCGATGCCTTGAAAGTGGACAAAACTGGCTTTTTTGACTAAACGTGTTTAGGGTTCAGATCACGCTATATGTGGAGAATAATACACGGCACTCAGTTCTATTTTTTTTTAAAGTGGCGTTTATCGGTTTTTGCAAATAAACTCTTCATATATAAATTAGTATTATAATTATTTAAATTATATAAAGTATTGTCTTTGGACAAATAACTACATTGTTTCTTACAAATAAAGTTTTTAAAAAGACGGGAAATAACTGCAAAACTCAAAAGTTACATTTTGCATGTATGAGAATTTGGGAAAATTGTGCTTAATTTGCATTGATAATGAATTTAGGAAAAAATGCCTTATTTTCATGAAAACAATCAAATTGCAATGCAAAACATCTTAATGGTTTAAAAAAAAGCATGCTTCATTTTCTTTATATAAAATACAATTTCTGATCTCGTTTCTTTTTGAGGAGAAATATGAGCTGGCCACTTTTTTGTGAGTTTCACCCAAATGGAGTTTGTCCGTGATGAGGGCTATCGGAGGTGTTCGGTGTCCTTTTTGTAGGAGGCTTTAGAACAGCCCAGCATCTTAATGAATGTGAGTGAAGGAAATGAGCGTCCCGGTGTTAGATTTCCGCTCCTCCAGCGTGTGCGTGTGGGGGTTTATGCTGATCGCTGATCAGGGACGCCCTGAAATCATCGGCCGTCTGTGGGGGAAGAGAGCTCAGCATGAGGGGCTTAAACCAGAGACACCCTCAATCAGCCCCACTCCAGACGGGACGGGGATTAAAGCGTCTCTCGGGATTGGTGCAGGGGTCAGGAAGAAAAATAAGGTCACATTTATTATCTTCTTACCACTTATTTTAAGAAATCTCTGCTTTAAGTGAACCGGATTGCGTAGTTTAAATTGAATTGGTAATGGGTTGAGGGAAAACATGGAGGAGAAAGAAAATACAAAAAAGAATCACAAGTTGGAACCAAATGGACCTCAGTCAGGATAGACGGCAGATTTGATGAAATAAGCTAAAAGTGTAAACCAGTGATGAATGGATGACAGTCTGTTTATTATATAGTGCTGTTTTAAGGTCTGGGTCTGAATTTTACACCCGGAGATTTTTATGGAAATTATCCACTGGAAATATTTTTTGGAAAGGCCTGATCTCACAATTCAGATTTTTCTCTCTCTCACAATTGTGAGTTTATATCTTATACTGTAATTTAGAGGGGTTTTTTCTCACAATTGTGAGTTTGTATCTCAAAATTTAGATTTTGTTTCTCATAATTGTGAGTTTATCTCACAAGTCAGACTTTTTTATTCACAATTACGAGATTCTTATAACTTTCTCACATTTGCGGGTTTACATTTTATAATTCAGACTTCCACACAATTGCAAATTTAAATCTAATAAGTCAGACTTTTTTCACACAATTGTGAATTTATATCTCATAATTCAGACTTTTTTCTAGTAATTCTTTACATCTCACAATTCAGACTTTTTTCCTCAAAATGTGAGTTCATATCTCATAATTCAGACTTTTTTCTCGTAATTTATTTCATAATTCAGACTTTTTTCTCGTAATTTATCTCATAATTCAGACTTTTTTCTCGTAATTTATCTCAGAATTCAGACTTTTTTCTCATAATTCTTTCCCATAATTAAGATTTTTTTCTCACAATTGAGAATTTATATCTCATAATTCAGACTTTTTTCATAATCATTTTATATCTCACAATGAAGACTTTTCTCACAATTGCATGTTTATTTTTCAGTTAATTGCAGAATTGCGAGTTTATATCTCACAATTCTGAATAAATGTGTGTGCATTCACACCAGGAAAGTCCGCTAGTTCACTTACTTTGGTCCGGACCGAATACAATGTTTTTTAATTTTTGTTTTGTTTGGTGTGGTTTGCTTTCACGCTGCCCTTTTTGCAAGTGAACCAGAAACTATGAACAAAACCACACGTGTGCTTAAGGTCATCCATTCATTCAACCGTACCAGAGTTTGTTTGGAAGCGTTTACCTTAACCACAGTTACCTTATTCATATTTAATATTCTTCCATACATTTGAAGAGTTCAAGAAAAAACTCATTTCTTTTATAGTCTAATTCACACCCAGTACACAACAGTACATCATGTTAAACATGAATGTCTGTCCCTCATGGACTTACTCTAAGCAATATTGCATTGTGGCATTTACAGATAGTCAGTCTTTACTGTCTTTATCTGTTTATGCATGTACTTGCATATCTCAGACATGTTGCATCCATTTGTTCTCCATCACGGCCATCCTCTGGATTTATTCACGCTGATTAGCAGATTATGTGTCTCTGGAGACGCAGCATTAACAAACTGACAAATGGTGCCTCGATGGGGGATCATTACCTACACAAACACACACACACACACACACAAACAAACACACACACACTCCACAACATGTGCTTGTGCTTCCTCACGGGACTCAGAGGTGCAACAATTATGCAGCAGAATCCTTTAGCGCTGCTGGTTAAAATACTCAAAATGCTCATAAAATTAGACGGCATGCTATTGTGAATGATTTAGGGTTTTACAGAAACTTTTTGTTAACCAATATTATGCTTTATATTTTTTTGATTTATTGAATGCAAAAAAAAAGAATCTAAAATTTACAATGGTATGCATTTAAAAAATCTATTGTTACATTGTATACTGTTTATATTATATATTTATATATTCTCTCTTTCATATGTATGTATATACATATCTATACAATTTTTACGATTATGATTTTCCGGTTTATCTAATAATAAAAGTAGTAATTTTAATAAAAGAGTAATAGAATAGTAAAATAATAAAATAGTAATTTTTATATTTATTGATATATTTTAACTTTTTTTGTTAACATTATCTTTTTAATTTTCTGATTTATCTAATAACACAATTAAATCCTCATAGACGTTAAAAGCATTGTGGTATGCTGCTCTCTTTAAGATACCAGATTTCATTAGGCAATCATTTCTCAACTCTGATTGGACAGCATCAATTAATGTCACCGAGTGAACAATCTGCTGGACTTAATACTGAATAATTGAAACAAATGACTTTGTATTGCAGTCAGAAGCCTCAGATGCTTTCAGAGTCAGTGAGAGACCCTTCAATCGAATTAAAAATGAGCCGTTTCACTAATACTTGTGTGCGGATTTTGAGTTTTCATTTATATGTAGTGGTCTAAAAGGTTGTGTTTTAGTTGGTATGTTCCCTAAGTAGGCAGCTGCCTATGCACTAAGTCAGTGCACTATTTTTTTTGGCACAGATTTCTGCTTTCTCTCTTTTTTGTTATCTACTCTGCTCGTGTTTTAATGGGAAATCCTCGTCTCTTTTTGACCTCTCTCTCTCTCTTTTGTCATCGCTCACTTTCTTTCTTAAACCCGGAGACGCCTACTAAAGTGGATCTTTATTATTATTTCACACACTTTCGTGGGCAGAATAAGGACACGTGTGGAGCGCTGTGCTTTCTGACTCTGTAATGTGTGTTGCGTCTCATCTGTATTGTTCTGTATCTCTCCAGGTGCTTGTCCTGTGTGAACGGCTCGTTCCCGTGTCACTGGTGTAAATACAGACACTTGTGCACACAGAACGCCAACGACTGCTCCTTCCAGGAGGGACGCGTGAACATGTCAGAGGTAAGAAACACAGCCAGAAATCACTGCTCATTACCAGAAGATCAAAGGTTTGTGGTCAGTATGTTTTTGAAAGAAGTCTCTTCTGCTCAGCAAGGCTGCATTTGTTTGATCAAAAATACAGTAAAATTGTTTAAATATTATTACAATTTAAAATCCTTGTGCACACAGAACGCCAACGACTGCTCCTTCCAGGAGGGACGCGTGAACATGTCAGAGGTAAGAAACACAGCCAGAAATCACTGCTCATTACCAGAAGATCAAAGGTTTGTGGTCAGTATGTTTTTGAAAGAAGTCTCTTCTGCTCAGCAAGGCTGCATTTGTTTGATCAAAAATACAGTAAAATTTTTTAAATATTATTACAATTTAATATAACTGTTTTCTATGTGAATCTCTGTTAAACTGTAATGTATTTCTGTGATGCGCAGCTGTATTTTCAGCATCATTCCTCCAGTCTTCAGTGTCACATGATCTTCAGAAATCAGTATAATATGCTGATCTGCTGCTCAAGAAACATTTCTGATTATTATCAATGTTGAACACAGTTGTGCTGTGAAATATTTTTGTGGAAAACGTGATATATTTTATTTTTCAGGATTCACAAATAAATAGTAGCCTCAAAAGAACAGCATTTATTTGAAATAGAAATCTTTTGTATTATTATAAATGTCTTTACTGTCACTTTTGATCAAACTAATGTATCTTTGCTGAATAAAAGTAGTAATTTCTTTAAAAGAAAGTCCTACATACCCCAAACTTTTGAAGCTAGTGTAACTGATTATTAAACTTTAATAATTATTGCAAATATTTATATTACTCTTATACAGCTTTTTTGATTTTGCAAAGAGCCTCAATATTTCTTATGAAAATGTAAAGCAATGTTATTTCAGTATTGTTGAGGTACTTTTATAGTTTTTATTAATATTTTTAATCAGTTTTTATTTTTTCAATTATTTTCAGGTATAGTAATTGTGTTTTCTGTTCTTGTCCTTTTTAGCAGTTTTTGTTTATATATCTGTTTATATATTTTATTTCAGTTTTAGTTCTCAATATTTATCCAGTTAAAATAAATTAAAATAAGAAATGTTGCCTTGGCAACTAGCTGAGTTTTTTTCTTTTCTTTTTTTTATTATAGTTAATGTTCATTTTATTTCAAGTGAAATTTTTTATTGGTTTAGTTAAGTATAATAACCCAAATTCAAAATATGTACTAAGTAAATGTTAAATTCTTTTCAAATCATCCAATCAAAACTGATAAATAAAATCAAGTCCTGCCCATTTTTCTTCTCATTAAATATCCAGTTACGTTTGTAAATGCATCCCATGACAAGTGTCACACATCACACGATGCGAGTATAACGGGTTGCAAACTGCATTTGACGTTGAGTTTAAACATGCAATATGTTCTGATTGGCTGAGATGTCATTGATTTGTTCTCGCTCTCACTGCGTGACACTGGAAAGCTGATGCATCGCGGCGTGTTAATCTCTCTGGCGTGATCGCTCACGCTTCCTCCTCACTCATGAGAAACCTGATCTGCTGTACTGGAGCGAGCGAGAGGAGTGAGATAAGACGAGAGAGTCCGGTCATCGCCGCTCACTCATTGGCTGAGTGCGAGTCCACCGGGAATCTCCCATAATTCAGTGTTTTAAAAGCCTGTAGGAGAGCAGATGAAGCACGCTGGTTTCCTCTAATAGACTCCAGATGTGTGGAGGGAGAACGTGAGTGAGATGTTCTGGCTCTAGCGTGTTTCCCCAGCGCTCTGAGCGAGAGAGAAGCAGGGAAGAGCCGAAAGGCGTTGGCGTGTGGAGCCGTCGCTCGCTTGTAGTTTCCCTCGAACCGTCCGCTGACAGCTTCTGAACATCATACAGTCTAACGAGGCTCTGGAAGGTTCCACAGCCGATCAGATCCCTGCGTGATCCTATACAAATAATAAACCAAGTTTGAGTCCGAGTTCATGCGGGTTCGCCAGAATAAATCTTTTCCTGAAATCTGTTTGCATTCCGCCGGTGAAGTGTAAATCACTGGCTTTGAAACTAGATTTTGCGTTATTACAAGAACCAGAAGCAGAGAGTGCTACACGGGTGTCTTTATATAGCCACTGCTGCTCACTGGATGTGATAGAGGTAAAAATCTAATTATGTAGACAAAATACTTCCAATTTTTTATTATTATTTTTTTTTTTATATATATATATATATATATTTTTTTTCTTTTTGTTTTCTCTCTCTTTGTAACAAGAGGCAAGTCTTAGCCACACCCACATATTAACCAGCTGTTTTTGATGATTAATTAATTAACACTAGTTTAAGAATACCTGTTTGAGCAATTGATGTGTGTCCTGAAGAAGGCTGTTTTGCCGAAACGCGTAGATCTACTTTTAGCTAGTTGTAATGATTTAAGCCCAGTTCATTAAAGGCTTTTTATCTTATAAAAACTTACTTCCAAAGCACTTACTTTTTATCCATGTAAGTGCTTTGGAAGTATTTCGTCTACATAATTAGATTTTGCATTATTTTTATTTAAAAGAAACACACCCCCCCCCCC
>NW_015505222.1:203594-209950 GCF_001515645.1 Sinocyclocheilus grahami | reverse complement strand
CCCCCCCCCCATATGATATTTTACACTAGGCAGAGGTTTTATAAAAAATTTAAAAAAATGTATTAATGTTTTTAAAATGACCTCAAGAGGAAGAAATGATCATGGGATTATTTGGCTTTTTTATGTTCAGTCATGGGAAAATTTGTTATGAGGAAATTAGAAAATTATGATTTCTAGGTCTTGATGTCGTGGCTGTTTTCTTTTGCAAATACTCATCTTCACTATAGCCCAGCTCTAGAATATTTAATTTGGCTAGAAATGGATGTTTATGAGTGCAGATTGTTTTAAAACATTTTTTTAAATAAATCCCAGTGTAAGTTCAATTCACGCAGTCTACTGTAATATAATGAATTTACATGACCATTCAAATGATTTTTAGTCTCTTCTGCTCAGCAAGGCTGCATTTACTTAATGAAAAATACAGTAAAAAATTATGAAATATTATCACAATTTAAAATAACTGTTTTCTATATGAATATATATTCAAATGTAATTAATTGCTGTGATCAAAGCTGAATTTTCATCAGCATTCATCATTCCAGTCCTCAGTGTCACACATGATCCTTCATTTTATTTTTCAGGATTCACAGATGAATAGAAAGTTTAAAAGAACAGCATTTATTTGAAATGGAAATCCTTTGTAGCATAAATGTTTTTACAGTCACTTTAGATCAATGTAATGCATCCTTGCTAAATAAAAGTATTCATTTCTCACAAAATTCTTATTGACCTCAGTATCTTAAATAGTCTACGACTTTCGAATGACCATTAATAGAGAGAAATGGTTTAACTGAACCCGACTAACCAGCTGAGCCTTGACCTCCTGATGAAAACACCGATGCTAGATAAGCTTCTAATGGTCAATCTAAATATAAGGTGTGACAGTAGTTTACATTAGTGGACGGTTTGTGTTTGATTTGAACCTCTTGTGTCTCTTACATCAGTGAGGGTCAGACGTTTGTTTATAATATCGTGTAGTTGGATGTAAATCATGCTGACGTTCGTAATGAAGTCACTGGGGATTTTATGTACCTGCCAGATTTGACTCTGCACTTAATTTTGCACACGCAAGTGGCTTTGTTACACCATTCGAGTAACAAAGCCAGAATATATGAGTGGTGGCATCTGTTAGAGGCTTTGAGTCAGAAAAGATGTGAATCAGTGCGGCGGAAAGCTGTCTGTTCTTTCACGTCGCGCTGATGTTCCTTGTTGTGTAGGATTCTTTCTTATCTTCCTGACTCGTTTTTTTTTTTTTTAAGAGCCGCAGAACAACTAGACGTCGAGTGCCAGTCTGAAGTGAGGGAGTTTTATCACACGCATGCAGTGAAACCAAGCGGCAACCTCCCGCTCTCTCTCGTGAAGCCAACACGGAAGTGACTAAAACTGTAATTCATCGACTGGCCGCTAGAGGCTGGCTGCAAAAGAGAGTCGGTCCCATAGACTCCCCATGTTAAAATGCCCAACTTCACAGCAGAAAAAAACATGTTTACAGCCTGGTTCAAAAAATTATTTTGGTCTATATAGCTAATTTTGCCCTTCATGACAACTGTGAGGGCGGTGAATTTTTTTTTATAACTCATCCGTTTAAATTATATTAAGCCTTAAAGTTCTGCATAATTAAGGGCGTGGCCACTTGAGTGACAGGTGGATTGCCGCTGCTGTCACCACCGTCGAGCTAGGTGGGCGTGGCTTCAGCAACCAGCTCCCGCCTCTTTGCCCATCTTCGATTATCCGGGAGTGACGCGCTGCCAAGATGGTGACGGCCGCCTCCGCCCACTTTTGAGCTTCAGAAACGCTCTTCGGAAATCTACGGGTGACGTCACGGACACTACGTCCATGTTTTTACACAGTCTATGAGTGCAACACACCAGTCGTCATGACTACATGACTACAGCATCTGCATTCCAGAGAGACCATCTTTGACCCTATTACCCACAATTCTCTGCTTTAGCATGCTGATATTCTGTCGTTTGCGGCTTTGTTCACTCGTTCTGCCTTTGTTCGCTCCTTTCTTTCCAGTTCATATCCGCCACCCCGATTTATCTTTCCTCTCTCTCACTCTCTCTTTCTCTTTCTGTCTATGTAATATTCATCGCTGGGATGCATTGGGCAGCTGAAGCACAGATCTAATCCACTTTGAATAATTAAACCAGAGGAGGAGAAGAGAGAGAGAGAGAGGGAGGTGCAGAGAAATGACTTTATCAGAGTGATTACTTCTTCTCTCGTCTTCCCTCTCTCTTTCTCTGGCTTTGTTCTTGGCCGACACCTTCCTACCATCTCTCACGCTTCCATCGCTTTTATATTTATACGGATATATGTCTGCTCCGTACGCTGCTGTGCTGCCTACCTAGACAGTATTTTTAGGCCTCTCTGGCGCTCCCTGACGCGGAGGCTGGTCCAAAAGATAGGCAGCAGCTCTGTGCTGTCTTGTAAGATAACTCGTTTTTGTCGAATTCTAAAGCGGGCTCTCATTGTATCCTACACAGAAAAGGCAATCCCAGAATGCATTGCGGCGAGTCATGAATCACGCTGCATTCAGGTGCGATCGATGGTATTTCTGAGGTGTGAAACACCACGATTACTGAAGGGGAACCTCTGGATTTGAAGTTGGACGCGTGTCAGTTAGTGAATCATGACTGATGGAAAATGGTTGGAATGATTGTAATTCTAGTATTGTTTATTTGCTGTTATACTATTTATTAATATTTTGAATTAGCTTTTATTTTTGTATTTTTAATTTTAGTTTATGTTTGTCTTTTTGATTTGTGAATTTGTCATTTATTTATTTTTTATATTTCTATTATGCTTTAATTGATTATTTCTGTTTCAGTTTTAGAACTTATTTCAGTTAGTTGCCTAGACAACATTTCTAATAGTTTCATTAAATATATATATGTTTTATATATATATATATATATATATATATATATATACCATTATATTATCTATTAATATTTTGAATTAGCTTTATTTAAAAATTTGTAGTTTTATTTTTAGTTTGAATTTGAGTAATTTTGTTTTGTGAATGTCATTTTTTAAATATATTTTATAAATATGTCTATTAAGCTTTAGTTTATTTTTATTTCAATTAATTTGATTTCAGTTAGTTACCGAGGCAACATTTCTAAATTTGAGTTTTTCATTAAATATGTATATTATTTATATACTATTATGTATTCATATTTAGAAGTAGCTATTATTTTTATATTTGTAATTTTACTTTTTGCATGTTTTAGTAATTTTTTTAAAAATATGACTTTTTATTTTTTAAATATTGCTATAATGCTTTCATTTTTATTTTTTTTATTTTTTTAAATTCTAGTTTTAGTTGTAGAACTTATTTTATTTCAGTGAGTTGCCAAGGTGACATTTCTGGTTTTGCATTTAATATTTATATTTAATTTTAGATTTAATTCAATTAACAAATAATTATTTTAGTTTTAGTTAACATTAACAGCACGGATTGATAATGATAAAATACATAAGTTGTAATTGTGCATAATTAATTTATTCAAGTATTGTTTATTGTTGATGAAAAGTGACAGTAAATACTCCTCATTTTATTGCATTTTGAGACGACAAGCTTGTGCGACACAACTGCATTTACCAATTCATTTTCTGTGCCACTGCAAGAATAACAAAATACTCCAAGCATCAGTTGCACATCTAATGCTCACCCTTTGCTCTTCATTTTGTTGAATTAGCACTATAAAGCTTCTTGTCTTTGTCAGTTATTGAAAAAGAGAGCACCAAATATGGAATTGGCCATTGCATCCAATTATTTCACCGAGCAAACACACATTTCCAAACTTGTAGGCTGGAAGTTCCCAAAGGAGCCTAAAGGCAGCAAAAATTCATCCAAGACAGCACACAGAGCCTACAGAAATGTTGACTTTATAGTAATTCAGTTTCACCCAATAATTGTGTGTGCTGTGTATTTATGTTTTGAGTATCCAGTTTTCAGCTTAGCTTCATGTTAAATTGTTAGTAGAGTCTTGTGTTCTTCATATCAGTCACTGTTGAGGCTCTACTTTAGTTAGGATGCAGTCTTTGAAGACGCTCCCTCTGTAGACAGCACCGGCGGCTCACTAGGGAACAGATCCCCGTCTGAGGTCACTATAGAGAGCGTGTCGATGGGTAATCACACACTGAAGAGCTCTGACATCTAAACGACATTTGCTTTCCGTTTAATTTAACTCGGAAATATTTAAATGAGGCCATTTAATTTAAATAAATTGAATTTAAACATTTAAATGAGTTCAGCACACTGACTTGAGAATGATCGGTGGCTTTCTGATGGGCTTCTTGAAGTCGTATTACGGCTTATTTTCCATTTATTGCACAAAGCTGTTTTCTTCAGTGTTGAAAGTGGATTTTATGGCTCTTGTGCCGCTGGAAGGATTTGAATATGGTTGCTCTGCCCCGGCTTACCGGAACACATATTAATGTCTTACGGCGGGAGATGTGATATTTTAGGAGCAGGTATGGCATAGTTAAAGTAAAACCAATAATCTATGTGCAGCTTTTGCTGCAGTGTTAATAATTGTGTTTGTGCACAGAACCATTCAAAACTGGTAAGATTTAAAAAAATTTATTTAAAATAACTTTTCTTCTGCTCACCAAGGCTGCATTTATTTGATCAAACATACAGTACAAATTGTGAAATATTATTACAATTTAAAATAACTGTTTTCTATGTGAATATCTGTTAAACTGTAATGTATTTCTGTGATGCGCAGCTGTATTTTCAGCATCATTCCTCCAGTCTTCAGTGTCACATGATCTTCAGAAATCAGTATAATATGCTGATCTGCTGCTCAAGAAACATTTCTGATTATTATCAATGTTGAAAACACTTCATATTTTTGTAGAAACTGTGATGCATTTTATTTTTCAGAATTCTTTGATGAATAGAAAGTTCAAAAGAACAGCTTTTATTTGAAATATAAATATTTTGTAGCATTATAAATATCTTTACTGCCACTTTTGATCTATTTAATGCATCTTGCTGAACAAAAATATTACTTAAGTTCTTAAATCTTTTTAATCTTTTAAATGGTGCTATGTGCTCTTCTATGGATGATTGATTCATTATTTACTTTGACTGAAGGTGCTTCAGTTTGACTGACCAAAACGCTACCAAATCTCTATATCTTGGTACGGCCGTTGTTGTTTGGCCACATAAAGCTCCAGGTTTGGTTCTGCAGAAGCCCTTCAAAAAAAAGTATAGTTCCTGGTGGAATTTTTGGAGTGTTTTAATGAGCCAACATCCTTCCTTAAAACATCTCGTTGCTGGTTTCCTGTGCTGTGGTCACTCTTTACGCTAAATAAGCAGAAGCCAGGAAACCAGCGCTGTTTCCAAAAATACTGTCAGTTTACTCGTGAAATCAGAAGGACGTCAAGAGAGTTTCCTTCAGTTGAGGAGGAATGGCTGTGAAGACACCTGGAGGAATCCGGTGATTTTCAGCTCTTTATCTCATAAGTGCTCCGTCGCACCGCACTAACAGCTCTTTTCACCGCGTTTCGTTTAGCAGCATCATTCAGAGAGAGAGGTTATGAGTCCCATTCTTTATCAGATTGGAATAACTACATCCTCCTCTCTCTCTCTCTGTTCTCCGATCAGATTCTCTGTAACACTGTTTTTATGGTGTTTATACATAAATAGTTTCATAAGAGCTTTTCTGCAGCTGTTGAGTGTCATCTTCCCGTCTTCTGTCCTCCTGCATCCTCGGTGCTTGTTGATGTGAAGCGTCATGACTGTATCCAGCACACACTGTAAATGCATTACTGTTCAAAGTTCAGGTCAGAAAGACTTGAAATTAATACTTTTGTTCATTAAAGATGCATTCAAT
Source organism: Sinocyclocheilus grahami (assembly GCF_001515645.1). NCBI lineage: Eukaryota > Metazoa > Chordata > Actinopteri > Cypriniformes > Cyprinidae > Sinocyclocheilus > Sinocyclocheilus grahami. The sequence goes on along the minus strand of NW_015505222.1, from coordinate 204,098 downwards.
TGATCAAAAGTCACAGCAAAGACATTTATAATGTTACAAAAGATTTATATATTAAGAAAAACTACATTTTATTTATGTACATTTTTGTTCATTATCCATAGAATTATTTTTTAAATTAAATTTAAATAAAACATTTTTTTTTAAATGTGTGTATATATACACTACTATGCAAAAAGTTAATAAATAAAATAATATTTTTATTCAACAAGGATGCATTGAATTGATCGAAAGTGACTGTAAAGACATTTATAATTAAAAAAAAATAATTATATTTCAAATAAATGCGGTTCTTTTGAACCTTCTATTAATCTGTGAATCTTAAAAAAATAAAATGAATCATGGTTTACACAAATATTGGGCAGCACAACTGTTTTCAACATTGATAATAATCAGAAATGCTGATTACACACACACAGATACACACACACACACACACACACACACACAAACGCACACACAAACACACACACACACAAAAACGCTCACTCTCACACACACACACAC
>NW_015505222.1:189122-203479 GCF_001515645.1 Sinocyclocheilus grahami | reverse complement strand
ACACACACGCACACACTCACACGCACACACACACACACACACACACACACACACACACACAGAGAGCAGTGAGGTATTCTGGGATATCCTCCAGATAATTTCGGCGTCCAGCTCGTTTCTCCTGCAGGTCTTTGCGTGACATTGCTCCATATGTTCCCCATCAGGCTTGTTTAAGCAAACGTTAAACATGTCAGCTGGTCTGGACGACTGATCGCTCGATGTCCTTCCTGTATTTTGTTGTTTCAATAAGAATGATTTCTCTTTCCAGAAGTGTTTGAGTCAGCTGATGATAACAGATGCTGGTCTTGTTTTCACAGGACTGTCCTCAGATTCTGCCGTCGACTCAGATCTTCATCCCCGTCGGCGTCCCGAAGCCCATCACGCTGTCGGCACACAACCTTCCACAGCCTCAGTCCGGCCAGAGGAACTACGAGTGCATCTTCCACATCCAGGGCGAGACGCAGAGCGTGACGGCGCTGCGCTTCAACAGCTCCAGCATCCAGTGCCAGAAAAGCACCGTGAGTTACACCTCAGTGCTCACTGCATCTACACAAGCTCTTGACTTTAGAGAACCGCTGCTCATTGTGACAGAAGCATACTGAAATCTTTCACTCCATTCAAAAGTTTGGGGTCAGTAGAATTTTTTGGGAACTAAACACTCCCACATTAAATTGATCAAAAGTCAGCTCTTAAGTCGCTTTGGATAACGGCATATGCCAAATGAATAAATGTAAAAGTGACAGTAAAGACATTTATAATGAAAGATTTCTGTTTTAAATAAATGCAGTTGAACTTTATATACATCTGTGAATCCTGAAAAATAAAATGCATCACAGTCTCCACAAAACAGTGGGTAGCACAACTGTTTTCAACATTTATAATAATCAAAAGTGTTTTTTGAGCTGCAAATCAGCATATTATAATGATTTCTGAAGATCCTGTAATGCATAATGCTTTCGCAACATTATGAAAAAAATCATGCTTCAATCATAATTGAGATAAAGTCAAGATTCTAACATAAAAGTTCACCATTATTAGACAGTCAAAAAAACAGTTGACAATAATTATTTTCATATAATTATGACTTTTTGTCTCAGTTTGGCTTTTTATGTCATAATTATGATTAGGTAAAGCATTCTTTTAATTATGTGATGGAAATGTTCTTCTTTAGACACAGAAGACTGAAGTAATGATGCTAAAAATTCAGCTTTGCGTCACAGGAATAAATGACATTTTACAGTATATTCACAAAGAAAACAGTTATTTTAAATTGTCTCAGTTTGGCTTTTTATGTCATAATTATGATTAGGTAAAGCATTCTTTTAATTATGTGATGGAAATGTTCTTCTTTAGACACAGAAGACTGAAGTAATGATGCTAAAAATTCAGCTTTGCGTCACAGGAATAAATAACATTTTACAGTATATTCACAAAGAAAACAGTTATTTTAAATTGTAATAATATTTCACAATATTGCTGTTTTTATTGTAATAAATGCAGCTTTTGTGAGCAGAAGAGACTTCTTTCAAAAACATTTTAAAAACCGTACATTTATGCATTTAGCTTTTGAGAGACTGTATAATGTTCGCTGTAGCGCCTCTTGAGGCAGGGCTGAAAATGCAGCATTCACTTTTCAGATGTGGCAACAACACAAGAAACTGAACTTGCATAAGTGTTTGCATTCACACGCTTGCATAGAGTAACTCACAATGATGATGTATGATGATATAATCTTCAGTGCTGCATTGATTCAGCATGTTAAATAATAAAGCAGTTAAAGAGTAAAAGATCAGTGTTATTTTCATATGAAATCACGTTAGGTTTGATTGATTCCCACCATCTAAATCAATAAGTTCCTGTCACATGATCATATAAGAGTCATGCATGTGATGCTCCTGATAATGCATGCAGATCAATACAGTTATGAGAATGATAATGTATGGTTAATCCACCGTTCTCAGTGCACGTGTGTGTGTGTGTGTGTGTGTGTGTGTGTGTGTGTGTGTGTGTGTTGTAAGTTATTTATCTGGAGTGGATAGATTATAGTGAACTTATGTTATTCCTACACACACACTGTTGCAAACACACTTAATAACAGGCGCATTGATCTAATAAGAAGAGCAGCAGATGAGAACAGTATTTATATCCGAACACACACAGTGTCTTATTGTTTTGTTGAAGCAGCACAGATGGTGGAGGATTCGTCCTGCTGTCCGTTAGTTGAAAGCAGAAACTTATTTGGCAGAGTTTGAGCATTATAAACAGTTTGTGTCTGTCTAGATGGGCGTGTGTTTTTGGACTCAAACTCGTCTCGTTGTCTCGGTTTGGCTGCGTGTTTCTCTCTGGACGATTGGGTTGTATTGTGTTCTTGTGGTTTCCAATCCGAAGGCTCTTCTTGCACTCTAGTGGTCAGAACAGACCCAAAAACTGCATCAACGTCACACACAAGCACACTCCTCCACTCGGATGCATGGGATGCAGGAATTGAGAGGGGCTCATGGGAAATGTGGTTTGACAAAGCTGAGTGTATACACTACTGTATCTCATCTGCAAGCCAAGACTGCATTTATCTGATCAAACATGCTGTAAAAATTGTGAAAAAATATAACCATTTAAAATATCTATTTTCTATGTGAATATCTGTTAAACTGTAATTTATTTCTGTGATGTGCAGCTGTATTTTCAGCATCATTCCTCCAGTCTTCAGTGTCACATGATCTTCAGAAATCAGTCTAATATGCTGATCTGCTGCTCAAGAAACATTTCTGATTATTAGCAATGTTGAAAACAGTTGTGCTGTCTAATATCTTATTTTTCGGGATTCTTTGATGAAGAGAAGTTCAAAAGATCAGCATTTATTAAATAAATTTAAAAAACATTATAAATGTCTTTGCAGAAACTTTTGATCAATTTAATGCAACCTTGCTGAATAAAACTAGTAATTGCTTTAAAAAAAAAAGGTAATTTATATAAATATGGTAATGTATATATAAATATGCCAGTCATATAATCCATACATTTATTTATAAATATATTAATGTATAATCTCTGGATTGGGTTTATAAATATTATTAAAAATAATTAAAAAAAAAGTTAAACTAATAAGTTTACATTATGTTTCTGTGGCTGCGTTACACATGCTTGGTGTCACGTTGCTGCATTTGTCCCTGAAGACTCACAGTATCTGTCACTCTGTTCAATTCATCTTCCTTTATGAAGCTCTTTCAGTCTGTCAGAAAACACGCTGGGAGGAGAATAGAAACGAATAGAGCGGCTCTCGTACAGTTGGTGTGTGTGTGTGTGTGTGTGTGTGTGTGTGAGGTGCAGCAGAGTTCTGATGAGAACCAATTAGAGGAGACACCGATAAAAAATGATGATTAATTACAGTGTGAGAGCGACACCGCAGTAATAGATACTATGGTAAAGAAAAATGAAGCAAGAGAAAATGAGGAGAGAAAGAGAGACTGTAGCCGGGGGCCGTTCAAGAACAGCAGAGGCTTTTAGAAACTCACTGCACCTGATCCAGTGTGTGTGTGTGTGTGTGTGTGTGTGTGTCAGGACTGCAGATATAGAACTGCTTTAAATCATTAATCACTTAAGAGTAATGACGTTTACTATTAAATATGGAGGGACTTGAGAGTAATATTATTTTAATGGTAGTTATTGTATGAAGATGAGTCGGATTGATGCATTCTTCTCTCACTCTTAACTGAAGTTTAGGTGGAAAACCATGAGCCATGATTTTACCACAGTTAAGCTCACAACAGCAATATAAGAGTTTTTGTACCATTTCATTTGTTGCATTATTCTATACTTGGTTGCCATTTTATGTGTATATGAACAACAAATAAGGCACTTAAATCAGGCTGAATGAGGTGAGTTTGATATGAGCACACACTCTTATTATAACATTTCTTTGCTTTGGGAGGATTGAGGCGTTTTCCCACAGGGGTCCATGTTACAACATCCTCGGAGCAGCAAGGGTCCTGCTTTAGGACACAATAGCCGGGGTCAGAGGAAGGACAAGATCATTAAACCATCAGCTGAATCACTAAATCAACATCCTTCAGCGTCCCACATGAGACTCCCACCGCCAAACATATGATTACTGCTGTGATTGTGTGGAGATCAGATCAACAAGACAAAGAAAGAAATGATGACTTGGCTTATTGTAGTTTTGAAAAGGTTCACTAGTTCGTATTTTTATTTCTTTTTTGAGGTTTGCTTTTTAACTTCGATATGCTTTTTATTTGGTTTCAATTGTTCATATATTACTTTGTCACTATAAGTTTTACTTTAACAGCACAGGATGTGATATATCAGATTAGCACATCTTGTGTAATTAGATACATTGATTTTGTCTGCAATGCATGCATTTATGCATTTATTTGTGTATTAATGCATACATTTATGCACTTATTTTATGCATATATTTCTATATCCACGCATGCATTTATGCACTTATTTATACATTTATTTGTATATGCATGCATACATTTATGCACTTGTTTATTGCATTTATTTGTTTATTTATGCATGCATGCATTTATGCACTTATTTATGTATTAATTTATACATGCTTGCTTTTATTCGCTTATTCATGTTTATTAATATTATTATTTTATTAATTATAAACACATAAATGCATGCATGCATGCATGCATAAATAAATAAATGCATGCATCCATAATGCATTTATTTATGCATGCATGCATTTATGTGCTTATTTGTACATTTATTTGTTTATGCATACTTGCTTTTATTCACTTATTTATGCATTTATTGATGCATGCATTTATTGTTTAGCAACCTCTCGTTTTTACTATTCATTTAGTTTTCACTGCTGGTTTTCATCTTTGGAACGTTTTTTTGGTAACGGTAATAATCTTGGTGAGATGTGGAAATAGGAAGCATGTGTTCTGCAGTGGGCGGCTGTGCTCTCTTTATATAGCACATGTATATTAGTAAATGAAATCAAACTCTTTCCAGTGATTATTATCATCTGATGCAGGCCACTCACACACACTCAAAACACATTGTCCTCTTCAGCCTGACCACGTCATCTCTCGTTTATTTAATTTAGACGAGCATTCGTCTTCCCACGCCGGTGAGAGGTTAACCGGCTGCTCAAAAGCGTCAGTCTCACGCCAAATAAATCGATCGCACGTCTGCAGCCTGCGGGGGGAATGGATTACCATAACATACATGTAAGACAGAGCAGCACTCGTGTTCATATCATAAATAATTTTTCATTTCCTAACTAATGAGAGACCAAATCGTTAGTGCCTAGTTAATTATCCGTGGCTCCTGAGTGCACATGCAAATAATGAATGACAGATGAGTGTGTGCTTTATACTATGGAAAGCATCGCTGTTAGCATCGCTTACACATGGGTTAGTGATTTGAGGCGAACGTGGCATATTTACAGACCAGAATAACACAGAGGGTGGGTGAGACTATATCCAGAACACCCCTAGCAACTGCATAGCAACGCCCTGGCACCCATCCACCAGCACCTTAGCCTCACATTGTTTTTTCCTCAGAGAATGTCCTGCTCTAGTGCTCTTTGAAATCTCTGTGGTGTGTGTGTGTATTTTTGAGAGCTATGCTTTCTAACAGCTCAATGCAGGTCTGCTCTCAAAATAAGCAATTATCTGAGTGTGACTGCTACAAAATCTCTCTCTCTCTTTCTGAAGCGTTTTATTTATTTATTCCTGCGTGTTGTGTGTGTGTCTTAAAGCGCCGCTCTCTTCTCTCAGAGGGAGGTACTGCGGTGAAGCGCTGTAGTGCTCCTTCATTAATCTCTATTCAGTGATTCATGCTGTCGCTCTCTCGCTGGGTTCAGATGTGTCTTGTGTTTCTTCATCTGAGTCCTGCTGACTCCATCACACACACACACACACACACACGTGAATATTCCTCCACCGCTCCTGTAGGTTTTCATCCGTGACAGAGGTCTGGGACGTCAGGACAATATATCTAATATAATAAATCTAGTAAAAACTATTTAAAGATGAATGTGTTACATTGTTCTGACCTTTTTTATAGTTTGAGTTTATATCTCACAATTCTGCCTTTTCCCTCGCAATTTTGAGTTTTCTTACAATTCTGAGTTTCTTTGTTGCAACTCTGATCTTTTTATTGCAATTTTGAGTGTTTTTTGTTTTATTTCTCACGCTTTTCTCTTGGAATTAAGAGTTTTTTCGCAATTGAAAACTTTTCTCAGAATTGCGACCTATAAACTCACAATTGCGAGTTATAGAGTCCAACTCTGAGGAATAAATCAGCTCACAGTTCTGACATTTTCTTACAATAGTGAGTTTATATCTCTCCGTTCTGACAAAAGAAGTCAAGAGAGTCAAGATGTAAACTTGCAATTGCAAGAAAATAAGAGAAATATTTTGAGAGAAAAAGTCACAATTTTTTATTTTTTATTTAGTGGCAAAAACAAACATCCATAGTTCCGAGCAAATAAAATAATGAGTGAGAGAACAGACTGACTGAAACTTTAATGAGAGTTAAGGGCGAATGAAAGGATGCGTGTGAGACGTGCTTCAGAAGGACGTTGTTTTGTAAACCCTTATTAGAGCGCGTCCTTCACTGTCTGCAGTGTACATGCAGCGTCCCAGCTCTTAAATAAATAATATCATATTAATAAAACAGGAAAATAACAGAGGAGAGGTCAAGAACGGCCTCACGGTCACCTGAGAAGATGCTTTACATCTTAAAGTAACCGTCTAGCATCACGCAAGCACCATGTTTGCACAGGCAAACCCTGCTCAAATCTAGTTAAATGTTCTCTCATATTCATGTACGTGTTGGATTTTGTTAAATGTCATTTGTCCTTGTGTTGCAGTATAACTATGAAGGAAGTGACATCAGCGATCTTCCCGTTGATCTGTCTGTGGTGTGGAACGGAAACTTCATCATTGACAACCCTCACAACATCCAAGGTAACCATGGCGACCACTGCGGTACACTGTAGCCGGTAGCCTAGCAACCGCCCCAGGATGCTGCTGGAGAGAGAGATGCAGCATCTATAAATGTTTTAAAGCATCGTTTGCTTGTGTAAACAAGCACGCTTCACGTTCTCTACAGTTTGTAAGCTGGAAAAGCAGATGCAATGTGGTAATAAATGAATCCTGTCCTTCAGCTCTGCAGGCGTGTTGTTGCTCGTGATTCATAATGCTGGCATCAGTTTGAACTCATGCTGTCATGCGTTCTCAGTCAAATGTGGGATATTTCTACTTCATATCTCTTATTCTGACCCACTGAGGCTTAGAATACAACGTTAGCTTGACACTTTAATTGATAGATATGTCAGGGGTTTTCAATGTTTTGTATGCCACTTATGCCCAAATATGATCATCTTAAATTTAAAGGCCAACTATATGGTTTCTTGTATAAAGATTATAGTGTGAAAAATGTTTTGTTTCTATTAATTTAATATTACATAATACGTATTTGCTCATTATAGGACTGCACTGTTAAATGCTTGTTTATTTATTTAGTTATTTACTTTATTTTTTCATTTTATTTTATTTAATTTTTACATTTATTTTATTTATTTTTTTATTTGATTGATTTAATCTATTATACTTTTATTTATTTATTAATTATTTTTTTTTGTCTTTATTTGTATATTTATCAATATTTATTGTAATCTTAGTTCTTTTTCTTAGTTTAGTGCTATAGGAATTTATTTATTTTTATTTTTATTTTTATTAATTTTTTCTATTTCCCTGGAATGAGTTTGGAAACCTCTTGACTGTGTCATTGAAAATCTGAGTTTCCTGGAAAGTCCAACATTGTTTGATTGAGTTGAGTTGAATGCGATGCAGCATGACAAAGTTTCCTCTTGTCCATGAATCGTAAGCGAAGCTCTCTTCCTCTCTGCAGCGCACCTGTATAAGTGTTACGCGTTGCGGGAGAGCTGTGGTTTGTGTCTGAAGGCCAACCCCAGCTTCGAGTGCGGCTGGTGTGTTCAGGACAAGAAGTGCTCTCTGCGGCAGGAATGCGCTCCGCAGGAACACACCTGGATGCACGCGAGCGCCGGAAACAGCCGCTGCACGCACCCGCGCATCACCAGGGTGAGCTACTGCAAACCAGAGGTCAAAGATTAACTCTAAAAACCTTCTATGCACGTTTTTTATTTATTTACTTTTCTCACCATGAATATAGCCATGGTAGCTATATTGGTATAGCATAGGCATGGCACTAAACTATAAAATGTGTTAGTTTTTCTTTCTTTACTTTCAAACTTGTATTGAGACCTGTTTATAAATATATTGCTAACAAAAAGTTTTAAGGTATCCCTGTGGTTTCAACTAAAATAAAAGCTAAAAAATTATTATTTTTATTATTATTATTATTGTTGTTATATTATATTATATTAATAGTAGTAATAGTGTTAATAGTAGTAAATATAGTTTATTATTGCTATTATTGTACTTTATTTAAATGTAAAAAAAAATATTGCAATAGTATATTTTATTGCAATTTATTATTATTATTATTATTATATAGTCATATTTGACAATGGGGAGGGGGCAGGTTTTCCTTCTTTTCACATGCTTGACAAACCCTTGATATCTGATGTTACAGGCGCTGATAAGTTTTCTTCTTTCTTCCTCACTCTCTGTTATTCTGTAGATTTTCTCTGCGGCGTTACATCGAGTTCCAAATTCTCCTGCCAACGGAATATTAACTTTTAGAACATCTACTTACTAAATTCACACCCCCTCGTCTTAATTAAACTCCTCCTTTGTTCTCCTCGTTCGATTTCTCATGCTCGCGCTCTATCTGTGCGGCGCCGCTGTCATCTTTTACTTATTAGATTAGGTGTTAATTTAATTTGGAGAAGAATGAATTTATCACGTGGATTATTAGCACACCATAGGCGCTCCGAGAGCCATCTGTTCAGAAGATGTTCACCTATTCTCTCTCTGTTCCTCTGCTTTACTCTCTCTCAAGCTGCGCTTTCGTATTTTCATCCATCTCTCTGTAAAAATGTGTGAATGTCAAATGAAAGCGGTCCCTCTGAAACCAATTACCCGTTTGTGTTTGCTTCTGCGCTTGGGTTTCGCGTGATGCAGTCGTTTGTGTTTGTCTGCCGCGAATGCACTCGCTTCTTACACTTCTGATTGCATGATAGTTCATGCAAAAAAGTGTAATTTGCGTATCTGTCGTGGTGCAGTTGTTTCCTGAGACCGGCCCGCGGCAGGGAGGAACCAGACTGACCATCAGCGGAGAGAATCTGGGCCTTCAGTTCAAAGACATCCAGAACGGAGTGCGGATCGGGAAAGTGGCCTGCCAGCCCATCGAGGAGGAATACATCAGCGCTGAGCAGTGAGTGTCTCAAACAGTTTGTTTATACAGACATGTGTGTGACCCTGGAGCACAAAACCAGTCATAAGGGTAAATTCTTTTAAATTGAGATTTATGCATCATCTGAAAGCTGAATAAATAAGCTTTCCATTGATGTATGGTTTGTTAGAACAGGATAATATTTGGTCGAGATACAACTATTTGAAAATCTGGAATCTGAGGGTGCAAAAAAATCTAAATATTGAGAAAATCATCTTTAAAGTTGTCCAAATGAAGTTCTGAGCAATGCATATTACTAATCAAACATTAAGTTTTGATATATTTACGGTAGGAAACTTACAAAATATCTTCATGGAACATGATCTTTACTTAATATCCTAATGATTTTTGGCATAAAAGAAAAATCTATAATTTTGACCCATACAATGTATTGTTGGCTATTTCTACAAATATCCCCCAGCGACTTAACACTGCTTTTGTGCTCCAGGGACACATATAAAATGCATTTTGCTGCGGTTGATGGGTAGTTGTGTGTTATTTTAATTAGTAACTATGAGTCTGTTTGAGTGAATGATCTATTATGTTTGTGTCCTGAAATAGCATCTGATCTGTGTTTAGTCTCGTCTAGTCTGAAACTGCCCACTGATGTGTAAAGTGTCCTGTGACAAACCAACAGAAATCATGTTTGCACAAATCACTGGAGTGATAGCAGATCTCTCAAGCGTTTTCTGTTATCATTAGTATAAGATGTTGCGTTGTCAATCGCAAAATAAAGTTTTGCGTTTTTAATTTGTGAAATAAAATGAGCTAAATAATTTACTAATAAAGCAGCATCTCCATCATGGCTTCAAGAGAACGCAATCATCACTTTTGGAGAAACTGGTGCAAAATAGAAATGGAGAACTGAGGTACTTTACTAGAGTGTATTTATGCACGTTTTGGAGATTGTAAGTGTTTTTCCTATTCGGCATTCAACAATTTGCATGAAAATGTGTGCATGGAAAACAGCCAATCACGTTTGTGATTAAAGGTAACCATGGCAACAGTAGATTGTTTTATTATCAGCATTGGATGTTACGTCATCATTGTCACTATTTTGCATATATATTCGCTGTTTAATTGTGCATGCTCATTTACACTATTTTTACATTATCAAGTAATCTTCAAAACAAATTTAATAGCAAATGTAGTCTCAAAATAAATATTCACTTGCTGCATATAAAATTATTTACATTCTAAATTAATTTAGATAAAATATTATAGAATTTTTAATATCATTTTCCAGTTTGTCTGTATAGGTCATAATTTTATTATCTTTAACTCATCTATAAATCACCTTCTCTTATTAAAAAAACACTAGTGACATCTGTTTGTTGCAGTTTCTGGATGCTATGCCTTTCATTCATACTTCCAAATGCATCTTTGATGTGACATTTTTTGCGTCCTGGTACTGAAAGCAGTGACAGTGACTTTACAGTTTACTAATAAATCCTAGCAGCGCTTCACACTTCCAGGAAATAAACAAACGGCTGTGTTTTTTCATTGCAAACACAGGAAACTCTGTTCCCATCTGTCCTAAGCTGGAAGACCCTCACGTCTCTCTCTGTCTCTCTCTGTCTCTCTCTGTCTCTCTGCAGGATCGTGTGTCGGCTGGCCGATGCCACAGGTTACCGTGTGCAGGACGCTCAGGTGGAGGTGTGTGTGCGCGACTGTCTGCCGGAGTACAGGGCCGTGTCTCCCAAAGCCTTCACGTTTGTGGTGAGCTTCACTCTCAAACCGTGTGATTTTCAGCAGCGGCTCCTGACAGTAAATTTAGGTGGAGCAGATTCTGGGGCGTAGTGCTAGTTTATAATAAACTCAACAAAGTTTACAGTCTTGATACAGTCTAATCGCTGAACACATGCACACACACTTTTGGCAGAGATCGAATGTCCTTGCGTTATTCAGCCTGTGGGCGGCACACTAATGTTGATTGACAGGCTCGAAATACACACACATGAGCTGCGTCCCAAATGACGTACTTCTGCACTATGTACTCAACCATGCAGAGTACGAATTATATAAGATTATTCTGTCATTCATAATCGGAGTCTGATAGCCCTTCCCCCTTCGCTACATAATTAAAGCTGCAACAGTTGAGTGCATGAAGTGTCCAACATTCCACACTTCATTTTCTCGGGTATTTAAAGTGCACTTCTTCTTTATGGAATTTTCAGTGTGAACGCACTACTCGCACTATTTATACCACAAAACATCATAGAATAGTTCATAAGTATGCGATTTGGGACGCACCTATAGAATGCCATGGATTGATTGCCTTAATATTGTCTCTGAATGTTGATTTAGAATGTTATTAAGTGAGGAAACGAATATCATGTCTCATCTCAATACAAACACAACAGAAATTTATAAAGGCTTTTCGCATGAGCACAGTTAAACTAAAGGATTAACACTTTGATTCATTTCAAACACTACTCTATATAGGAAAAACAGACATGCCAGCTAGTTACAGACCTGATGCAGACACATGTAGCTGAAGCTGACTGATATCGTCTTGTCTGGAGATGAGAAAATAAGCGGGGCAGTCTCAATATTAGAGCGTGCTGCAGTTCCAGATTTCACCACAGATTTACATTGTATCATTTGTGAGGCGCTGTTGAGTTTGTGTCGACTTAGTATCATTTTACGTGCCTTTTTAATATATCACGTGAATTGTAATATATCCTGCGCACTTTATGACTTAAAATGATCAGGAAAATCTTTGTTGCAGAATGATGAACACATTTACTGTTTATTATTTATTCAGTTTATATAGAGTTTATATACGAGGAGTTCATTTGCAAAAACCGATAACTCCATTTTTATTTTATTTTTCAGAAATCACGTTTTTTTTATTGCGCATTCCTAGTAATATCAATTAAACTGCAGTTGGGTTGTTTTGATTTAAGTAATAATAACTTAAACAAATACAGGTCATTTGCAAAATTAAGGTTAATTGAAAGTATGTTTTTTTTACTTATTAAAAGTTTGTTTTATAGCAAAAGTTGCCCTGGAAAATTACTAGTACCTTTTCCATTTTTGTAGATATTTTTCTTACTAACTGATCAACAACCACAAGTACAAGCTACTAACAGAGTGTAACATAAATGAACGATTATTCAATTACTAAATTATTTAATTATTATTATTATTATTAAATTGAACAATTTAAAAAAAAAATAGAACTTTAACACTGTTGCCGCAGGTTGTTTTTCATGTCCGCGTGTTGAAGCGACGCAAATAACATCTTATTTATCCCCTGGAATGCGAATTTTAGCAGGGGAACCCCACCAAAAAACATGTATTTTACCCCCCAGAACGTGATTTTTAACTGGGGAAAATCTCAAAATGCGTTTGGGCTAGTTTTGTGTAGCGATTGGGCGGGTTTTCTTGTGAAAACCTGGCAACTCTGCTTCTGTTCACAAACCGCAAGGGTGCTTGTCTGCTTCTGCAGTAAAACGTGAACTCGTGATGCCTTAAAAAAGTGGACAAAATCGGCTTTTTTGACAAAACGTGTTTAGGGTTCAGATCGCGCTATATGTGGAGAATAATGCACGGCACTCCACTCTTTTTTTTTTTTTTTAAAGTGACATTTATCGGTTTTTGCAAATGAACTCTTCAAAAACTCTTCATATATTTTGGGTGAATATTTTGGTGCCACCTGCCCTTACAGATGAGCCACACCTGGTGATTTCTAACTGAATTTTTTAGTAATGTCATTGTAAACTCTGTGTGTGTGTGTGTGTGTCCAGTCGCCGTACTTCACTCGCGTGCAGCCGTCATACGGGCCCATTTCCGGAGGAACGAGGATCACTATTCACGGCAGTCATCTGAACTCGGGCAGCGCCGTCTCCATCAAGATCGGACTCAACACCTGCCGCTTCGAGAGGTGCGCTGATCTGAACGTGACATTGTTATTTCTATCGGTGAACACTGTAGCATTTTCAAAACTAAATCAGATGCATTTTATTCAAGTTTACACTTCTACATTCGTCCCTCAGTGTTGTTATTGTTAATTATATCAAAAGCTGTTACAATTCATTTTCATTAATTGAAATTATGCTGAAATGAAATAAAATAGAAGTATTAGGGTAAAAACTTCAAATTGAACCAAATTTAGAAATAAGTTAAATGACTTAATTACTAAAACTTAAAACCGAAATAAAAACAAATTAATAGAAATATAAAAAATAAACCGACAAAAGCACATAAAATGGCTAAAACTTGAACAAAAATGAAAATATAAAATAAAATACTATATATTTTATAAACAATATTATATATATTTTTTAAAAACAATATTTTTATATACTATATAAACCATACTAAAATAACACTGATTTCTCCAGCAAAAGAGCACCACAACACTGACATGTTTGTGATTTGAATTTATTGGAATACTGTTTAAATACCATATTTCATCCCAAACTCAAGAATTAAATGTTGCACAAAGAAATGGAAACAATTAAGAAAATATACCCTCCAGATTCTCATTACCAGAATGCATCTGGGTGTTTTACTTTGGACTTTATTTTACCAGTGTTCTCAGTGTTGATATAATGTATTATAATAATTTCAAAAATACATATTTTAATATAATTTTTATGTATACATACAATGTATATATTTGCAGTTGCACAGTTTTGGCACAGTACAAATAAAATAATAGCATTAAAATATGATTTCTTAACATATTTTAATGCTATTGTGTGTGGATGTGTGTGAGAGTGTGTGGGTGAGAGAGAGAGAGTGTGTGTGTGTGTGTGAGAGTGTGTGTGTGTGTGAACGTGTGAGTGCGAGTGTGTGTGTGTCTGAACCCACCTCTCCACTAATGTGACGACAGTCCTATCAAAATATGTCCAGAACTCAGAAGGTTTCACCGTTGCCTGTTGTAAGCACAGTTGCCTAGGCAACACAGTAAGTGTTGAAGGACACACACACACACACACACACACACACACACACACACACACACTCTCTCTCACTCACTC
>NW_015505222.1:184641-189023 GCF_001515645.1 Sinocyclocheilus grahami | reverse complement strand
CACACACACGCACTCACACACACACACACACACACACTCTCACACACGCACACACACACACTCTCTCACACGCACTCTCTCACACACACACACACACACACTCTCTCTCACACACACACACTCACTCTCACACACACACAAACACACATGCATGTCTGATCAAACATGGGAAAGAACCTTCAGACTGAATCTCTTCTTTCTCTTATCTGTCACATGACTAAACGAGCTCTCAGTCGTGCATGTGTTGGTTTGATCAGATTAACGTCTGTCGTGTTCGGAGCCGTCGCTCTGAGTGATCTTTGAACCGCCAAACCTGATGCAACCTGATGAAACCGTGTTGTCACACACTCTGCACACATGATCGCCTTCATTCTTCCCTTCAGACGCAGCTCAGGTCAATGAGTTTGTGTTGCTTTTCTTGTTCTGAAATCTAAAATGCATAGAAACGAGTCTAATTCTATTTAATTTATTTATTGTTAATGATGTCCACTTATAATGTTAGTCAGGCTTCTTCTTAGCACAAAAAAAACAGATGTAATATAGTTGTTAATCAACATTTTCCCCTTTCTCTGAAGAGTTTTTCAATGGCTGAAGACTAATACAATGCCCATTTATGTGCGTAAAATAAAAAGAAAATAGAAAAATTATAAAAAATAAAAAAATAAAATCACAGTGTTTTAAATTAAATAAATTAGCACACTATTTACTACATTACTCACAGTTGTAATTTAGTTGTGAATGAACTAAATTGCAATAAATTGCCCTTCTCTCTGAGAAGTTTGTCAATGGCTGATAAAATAAAATAAGATAATAAAATAACTAATTAAATAATAAATACATTTGCACCATTTTTTTTAATGAAACAAATTAGCACAATATTTACTATAATAATCACAGTTGTTATTTAGTTGTTAATCACTATTTTCCCTTCTTTTTAATGGGGTTTTAAAATGCTTATAAATAAAAGTATAAATAAAAAAATAAAATACAAATAAAATCACACATTTTGAAATGAAATAAATTAGAAAATTTTTACTACATTACTCAAATTTGTAATTTAGTTGGGAATAACAAAAAAAACGCTTCATTCTAATGGGTTTGTCAATGGCTGATAACATTTCCATATATGTGTAAAATATTTATAGTATATATAAAAAATATAAGTTAAAAAATGAATAAAAAAAAAATTAATGTATAAATGACCAAAATAAAATCTTTTTGAAATTAAATAAAATAAGGACAAAAGTTGTATTAAATTCACATTTAGTTAAAATGTCCTTTTCTATGATCGGTTTGGCCAATAAAATATCAGAATAAATGATCCGAATCATTTAGTAACAAAAATATATATTTTACATTTGTTTCACTTTGACGCAGTACATCAGACTTTCAAGACCAAGCAGTTCCGGTTCTCTGTGATTCGAGTCCTTTAACAGAAGGAAAGCTGAAGGTTTTGTGGTTGTGTGTGTGTTCAGGCGAAGCGCCCGTGAGATCGTGTGTGTGACTCCAGAGGGTTTGGGTTCAGGAGGGACCCCAGTGATGGTGGACATAAACGCAGCCGAGCTCAGAAACCCGGAGGTCAAGTTCAACTACACAGACGACCCCAGCATCCTGAAGATAGAGCCGGACTGGAGCATCGCCAGGTCAGACTCATGAACACACTGCCACCAGCGTGCTTCAGCGTGAACATGCGCAGCTCAGTCTCTGGAGGTTTGAGTAACACCACAGTCTGCAGACGGCAGAGAAATGCTGCAAACACACTCACTCTGAGTGTTTCACATCCACAGGGAGAGACACATGAGTGATGAAAGAGAGAGAGAGAGACCGGTTAAGCAGGTTAATACTCCAGCGGTTTGCTTTTATGCTGGAAATCGTGGAAGTTCGTTTACGACATTTAGAAGCAGCGTTCACATACACAAATAACACCTAACAATTACCATTTCCTGACTAGTTATACTGATTTAACATGGCTATTTGTTGGCATTTTCTTTGCAAATTAACATATATATATATATATATATATATAGGCATTTTCATTGTATTTTTAAAGTTCTATGGTATTATGCACTACTAAATGTCAAAGGTTTGGGGTCAGTAAGATTTTTGTAAATCTTTGAAGTCTCTTTTGCTCACTGAGGCTGTATTTGTTTGATCAAAAATACAGTAAAACACTAAAATTGTAAAATATTTTTGCAATTTAACAGCTATTTTCTGTGTGAATATCTGTTAAACTGTAATGTATTTCTGTGATGCGCAGCTGTATTTTCAGCATCATTGCTCCAGTCTTCAGTGTCACATGATCTTCAGAAATCAGTATAATATGCTGATCTGCTGCTCAAGAAACATTTCTGATTATTATCAATGCTGAAAACTTCACAACAAAGTTGTGCTGCTTCATGTATTTATGGAAATTGTGATACATTTTATATTTCCGGATTATTTGATTCAAAGAGAGTTCAAAAGGAACAGCATTTGTTTGAAGCAGAAATTATTTTGTAACATTATAAGTGTCTTTAATGTCACTAATGTGTCCTTGTTGAATAAAAGTATTCATTTCTTTAAAAAAAAGACAAACCCCAAACTTTTGAATGGTAATGTACGTCATTCTTCACCTTTAACAGTTCAGTAGATGCTTTTAATGCAGTAGGTGTGCATCAAATCTCCACTGATTGGCTTCAGAAGGAAATCCAGATGTTGTGTGAGGTGATGGATGGTTAGCAAGTTGTTCATGTTTTCTAGATGTTTACGTTGCTGTTTTGCTCTCTGTTAGTGGTGGAACCCCGTTAACGGTGATTGGAAGCAACCTCGCCAGCGTCAGAGAGCCGAAGATGAGAGCCAAATACAGCAGCGTCACTTCAGTCAACGTAAGTCTCTAACACACACATTCATCATCATTCTTATCATTGGGTTTATCAGCATTATTCCTTCCTTTCTCTCGATATTCATACCCAGTAGTTTAGCACTAGTTTAATATTTTAAAAAGTATTTCTGCAAAAATATTAAGCAGCTTCAACATTGATAATAATCAGAAATGCTTCTCGAGCAGCAAATCAGCATATTATACTGATTTCTGAAGATCATGTGACACTGAAGACTGGAGGAATGATGCTGAAAATACAGCTGCGCATCACAGAAATACATTACAGTTTAACAGAGATTCACATAGAAAACAGTTATATTAAATTGTAATTATATATCAGATTTTTACTGCTTTTACTGTATTTTTTATAAAATAAATGCAGCCCTCATGAGCAGAAGAGACTTCTTTCAAAAACATAAAAAAACCAGACCTCAAACTTTTGAACGCTGCAGTCTAGACTAGTTTTATGGTGCTTTTTGTTCCCTCTGAGCTCTAAAGCAGCAGGAACAGACAAACGAGTATACCTGCACATGTTTTTCTTTGCGTATGTGTGACATTGAATCACCTTTTCCCAGTTTAACCTTTAAAATGTCAACGGCTGACGGGATATAGAACATGAAATGGCTCTATAAAGCCCTGAGAAAGTCCCGCAGGGCGAATGTGACCTTTTCTTCTCCTTGACCCGCTCATCTGGCTGCTGTTTTCCTCCTCTCTGCTTCTTGTGTCTTCACTTTAATGGCTCTGAAGCAGCGTTAGTGTCTTCAGTAATGCTTTTAATGTTTGCTGTCTCTCACAGAACTGCACTGTGCTGAATAACACCGTGATGGTGTGTCTGGTGCCGTCTGTGGCGGGGTCCGAGAGGGGTTTCTCAGAGGCGGGCAGCGGGCCGGATGAGATCGGCTTCATCATGGATAACGTTCAGACGCTGCTGGTGGTGAACGAGACCTTCAGTTTCTATCCCGACCCTGTGTTTGAACCCTTCGGTCCGTCCATGCTGGAGCTCAAACCGGGATCTCCTCTCATACTGAAGGTGAGGAGATCTCATTACACGTGTTGGAGCTGTTATACTGCATTTCTTTAGTTTTATAGCATAATAATCCCCCTCAGAGCAACACTGCAACTATAAGGCCACCTGCATGTCTGTTGTTGCATTTATGCACAGTTTTTACAGTGATATTGGAGTGATATTTCTCAAACATGTTATTAGTACCAGCATTATTCTAGTTAAGTAAAGCCATAAAAAAACTCAATCTAAAACCATTCGTTACTTGAAATAAAAATAAGCGTGAACTGAAATAAAAAAAATGAAAGAAAGTTTAGTTTGCTAGACGCCAAGACTGAAATTAAAAAAGTAATAAAAACTTAACTTAAAAACTTTAATTATGTAAAATATAAATAGTAGGAGAAAAATTTGAGCTTAAATTATTTGGAAAATTAGAAATGTTGTCTTGGCAGCTTCAAATAAGTACAAAATGTACTAAAACTGAATCTAGAAATAGAAAAAAATAGACAATAAAAAAAA
>NW_015505222.1:166693-183921 GCF_001515645.1 Sinocyclocheilus grahami | reverse complement strand
CTCTCTCTCTCTCTCTCTCTCTCTCTCTCTCTCTCTCTTTCTCTTTCTCTTTCTCGCGCTCTCTCTCTCTCTCTCTCTCTCTCCCACTCACACACTCTCTCTCTCTCTTTCTCGCGCTCTCTCTCTCTCTCTCTCTCTCACATACGCACACACACACACACACACACACAAACAATGCGCAAAACTCCGCATTTGAACAGTCAATAGCAAATACTTAAACTAATAACAAAACAGTAGCTGATTCAGAAGCGCCAGATTGTCATAGCAAAGTCAGAATGACCTCCTCTCCTAGGTTCACGAAACGGTCATCCATAAAATGCATTGCTGTTCTGTTGTAAGTCATCTTAAAGATTCCTAAATGCATCTACTTTCGGAAGGCCAAATAAAGTGCTTTTGCTTTCTCCTAGAAACACACAGCGTCTCCCTGACATGCTGCTTCAACACTAACTGCTGTTACTGAAACCACGCCTTCTTTCTTTGCGTGAACATTTGGGCGGCATTATGCAAATATTTCCACATAGTGAGGTAGATATGTGGGGGCGTGTTAGAACGAGCCGTTTTAGGGGGGCGTGGCAGAGTCTTAACTTTGATAAAGAATATCTCTTTGGTTTTGAGACTTTAGTCTTTGCAACTTCAGGGATCTTATCTATGCACAATAAGCTTGTAACACTCCAAAGAGAAAGGAAAACTTGAAATCGCATCATATGACCCTTTTAAACTATAGAAACTGTGATTGCACAGACGGATTTGAAGACTTGAGCTTTAGCGAGTTGATAAACTGATTCAAAACAAAACTAAGAGACTAGTTTGAGACTAATTTAAAAGAGCAGACTCATAAGAGTCATAAAAGTCCAACTACTGGTTGTTTTTTAACTTTGGTTAAGAAGGAAACACTGGCAGAGTGTTTGAGGATGATATTGAAAATATGATAATGATTAAAAGTAAACATGTCTGTGTGTGTGTGTGTGTGTGTGTTTGTGTTTCAGGGCAAGAATCTGATTCCTTCGGCTGCTGGTAACTCCAGGTTAAACTACACCGTTCTGATCGGTGACAAGCCGTGTGTGTTAACCGTGTCCGAGGCTCAGCTGATGTGTGAATCTCCAGACCTCTCCGGACAACATAAAGTCACTGTAAGTGTGTCATGCGATGATTCCCGTCTTAAAGCGCTCTGATCTCTTTCCCACGACTATCACGCCGTCTCATCCTATGCCTCTTTCTCTCATCCGTGTGTATTGTTCTGCGTTTCAGCCCATGTTTCTCAGCATCAGATTACTGCTGGGAGTTTCTGTCGTGGCTCTCTGGGGTTTTGTGTTGTATTTATTTACACTGAGTTTGCAAAGAACCTGAGACGCAGATCTGTGTTTACATGTAGTCTGTTTCATCTTTAAATAGCTGCAGCACATGCACGTTCAATTATATTTTGTATGGCAGAGTTATTAAAACATAACTCCCATGTTTTTTCCCAAGCTCTCTTTCTGTGTGAGAACGACAGAGATGCTGCGACCCACATGTTTGTCCTCGACCTATATATCATAACCCATATTAGCGAGAGACCGCCATTTAGCTACCGCTTTACTCACGATGTAAAACTTCACACTCACCCGTTTTGACCGCTTTAGCCTCCTTAAACCCATTCAAGTGTGATCTACATTATCAAAGCGATGGTTCAGCCAAAAATGTTAATTCTGTCATCATTTACTCACCCTCAAGCTGTTCCAAAACTGCATGAATTTTGTTCTTCTGCTAAACACAAAAGAAGATATTTTGAAGAATGTGTGTTACTACACATTTGCTGGACCCCATTGACATCCATTGTATTTTTTCATACTATGGAAGCCAATGGGGACCAGCCACTGTTTGGTTTCCAACACTATCCCTTTAAGATTATCTAAAGATGCAGGTTTGTTTGAGAGATGTGGAATTATGGGATGTATTTGGGTAGTGCTGTGTGAGGTGCATTCACAATGTGGGATGGATTGTTATTTTAATATTTAATTTTAGGAGCTCATTTTATATTTATGATTTCCTCTTAAGTCCTCTTATAATGTGAGTTTAGGTTTCTTAAACCAAAAACAATCATAGTTTGTAGAACCTCTCTCTGATGTTCACAATTAAATATGCTGATCTTCCATATGTAAATGACCTATGTTATGATTGGCTGAGCACCACCTCCTCATTACATATGCAAAACACTTTCTTTCATGCTTACTTTTGCACTTTTTGCTCCTTTTTCTTTCCTTCTTTCTTTCTTTTAAAACCCTCTAAAGATGCAGGTTCACTTGAGAGATGTGGAGTGTGAGGTACATTCACAGTGTGATTGTGGGATTGATTGTTATTGTAGTCATAACTGTTTTAAGAGCTCATTTTATGCATTTTATATTTTCTCCACTTCTAGTTCTATTCTAGGTGTATTGAACCAAAAACAATTATAGTTTGGTTTATGTCCATTTTCCACCGTCTCTCTGGCATTTACAATAAAACAGGCTAATGTTCCATATGTAAATGACCTCTTTTATGATTGGCTGACCTTTTTGCGAATGAAATGAGGAGCAACACTTCTGCTGAGTCGCTGTTGAAATAGTGATTTTAATGAGCTCATGGTCATGAAGGCATAACAGTGATTTCTGAATCAAACTCTTATTATTTCATTGGAAAGAGAAAGTTCCTGTTTTCCATGCAGTGGCTGTTTTGGTGTGATATGATGTGCGACGCTCAGCACGCGTGTGTGTGTGTTTGTTGTGTGTGTGTGTGTGTGTGTGTGTGTGTGTGTGTGTGTGCGTTGTGCAGATCTTGGCCGGAGGTTTTCGCTATTCTCCAGCAACTCGGCAGATCTACTCGGACAGCCTGCTGACGCTCCCCGCCATCATCGGGATCGGTGGAGGAGGAGGTCTTCTTCTGCTCGTCATCATCCTCATCCTCATCGCATACAAGCGTAAATCCCGTGACGCAGACCGGACGCTCAAACGGCTGCAGCTGCAGATGCACAATCTGGAGTCCAGAGTCGCTCTGGAGTGCAAAGAGGGTAAAACAGCATCACTACTGTACATCACTGCATTCACCAGTGCTCTTTCTGACTTTCTCACTCTTTCATGCTTTGTTTTGCTCTTTTTTTGTCTGCTGCTCTTTCTTTCTTTCTTTCTTTTAATGTTTTCACTCCTTTGTGCTTTCTTTCATGCTTTATTTTCTTCCTTTTGCACTCTTCACACTTCTTTCTTCCACTCCTTTCCCCCTTTGTTTTTCATTTTCTCTCTTGCACTTTTAATGCTTAATTTTGCACGTCTTTTGTGCTTTTTTTCGTACTTTCTTCCTTGTGCACTTTTCTTTTGCTCCTTTTGTTCTTTCTTTCTGTTTCTTTTTCACCCTTGCGCTTTTCCATGTTTGTTTCACACTTTCTTTCATGTGCCTTCTTCTGCGCTCTCTTTCTTTCTTTATTTTGAGTGCTCTTTCACACTTGCACACTTTCACATTTTCTTACACTTTCTTTCACTCTCCTTTGTACTTTCTTTGATGCTTTTTCATGCTCTTTCGCTTTCTTTCACTCTTTTTCACATTTCCATGCGTTCATGTTTTCTTTTGCACTTCCTTTCTTTCATGCTTTCGTTCACTTTCTTTTTCTTTTCGCTCTTGATCACATTCTCATGTGTGCTTTCATGCTTTTTGCTTTCTTTTTTTCTTTAGTGCGTTCATTCACACTTTGTTGGTTCTTTATCCGTTCCTTTGTTCTCTTTCATTAATTTGTTTGTTCTCTCCATCTCATCACTCTCTTTCAATATCTTTCAATTGTTCTCAATTGGTTTTCCTGGTTTAATTTTATCTTCCGTTTGCTCGTGGCCCTCCTCCCT
Source organism: Sinocyclocheilus grahami (assembly GCF_001515645.1). NCBI lineage: Eukaryota > Metazoa > Chordata > Actinopteri > Cypriniformes > Cyprinidae > Sinocyclocheilus > Sinocyclocheilus grahami. The sequence goes on along the minus strand of NW_015505222.1, from coordinate 180,079 downwards.
CTCTCTCTCCCTCTCCCTCTCTCTCTCTCTCTCTCTCTCTCTCTCTCTGATTGGCTTTGTTTTCTGTGGTCTCCTGTTAGCGATGACCTCGTGATGCTCACATCATTTATCTCATACACACACCCACACCGAACGCCCGTCTCATTCCCGCCGCGGTCACGAGGGCGAGACGAGCCGTCCATTATCTGTCTCTGTCGGGCCCGAGGTGACGACCTTGTCTGTCTCCAGACTTGGAGCAAGGGATGAGGACAGGGAAGAGAGGATAAAAGAGATGGATAGCAGGAGGTGAGAGTGACAGGTCACTGATAAGTGATGAGACGTCCTCCAGGATGAATAAAAAGAGGCAATAAATAACCACAACATCCAGATTGATTAGGTGAGTGGCAGCAGTAGCAGACTGGATCAGAAGTTTGGGACCAAAAGCACATATTTCTGATATTAAATATAGATTTATAAGTGTCAGTGTTAGGACCATGTGGTAGAAGTGCTGGTGTCATTCACGGCCATCAGACCAGTCATTTTAAAAGCCATCTCAAATCAGAAAGCTCCAGTCTCCAGTCTCCAGCAGGAGTCAGTACACACTGGTTCGTATCAGTCCACGAGGGAGCAAAGTTACATTTACAATTTCTAGACTGATACAGTGTAGACTACTACTACTAGTAAAGAACAAGTCACTGGATTTGACTTCAAATTTTTTGACAGATGGTGGATTTTGACAAGTAGTGGTCAAACAAATAGCAAATAACATGCTGAAAATAGATATTTGTTTTACATAATATTTACTAAACTATAAGTAAATATTTTGAAAATGAATAAATATTAAACAAATTAACCCTAACTTGTTGAAAAAAATATATAAAATAAACCGAATTAATAGCAACTTCTTGAAGTAATCATATTAAATCCTAAGAAATTGTTCAAAAAATATAAAGCAAGTAAACACTTTAACCAACAATGATATATAACATAAATACACTTGCTGAATATTAAAACTTAATATAGTGCTTGCCTTTCTGTTACTAATAATAGAAAAGCAAAGCAAATATACAAATATATATATTTAATTTCTTAGTTTAGTTCTGTCTAATAAATGATTAGTAAACTAATGAAGACGGACAATCATGTGCATCTCTGCTCAGGTTCTGCTGAAAATAATAGTCCCACTTCCAACTCTTATCAGTCACTCCTTGGAAAAATGCAGATAATTAAAAAACGCAAGATGTATAGGCTTGAGGGTGTTGTTATATATGGTTGCTAGGGTATTCTGAATGGTTGCTAGGGTGTTCTGGCTGTTTCCCAGGATGTTGCTATGTGGTTTTTAGGCTAATCTTTGAGCACATCACTACAGACTGAAATTCTGATTGAAGTTCACATTTTCTACACATTTCTTTTTTCTTCTTCTTTTTAGAAGCTTTCGTGGAGAACCTGGAGGTCTTAGCTTCCACTCAGCGGTTTGCACAACACAAGGATTTACTCTTTCTCTTGGTCTCTGTGTTTCCAGCGTTTGCGGAGCTGCAGACTGATATCCATGAGCTGACGCAGGATCTGGATGGAGCTGGAATCCCGTTCCTGGATTACCGCACTTACGCCATGAGAGTGCTTTTCCCAGGAATAGAGGACCATCCGGTGCTGAAGGAGATGGAGGTGAAAGCTGGACACCTGTCAGATTTAATGCATTCGGCTGAACTGTATGTGTCTGTTTACACCTGGTCACTTCATGCGTTTTCTCTGATGCGATAGCTATCCGATCATGAAAAGACCAGGTGTAAACGCTTTTAAATCCGATCGCTCAAACCACTTCAGGAGGGGGTCTGGGCCGTAAATGCATCTGGTTGTTGAAACCACATATGCAAATTTTACTCGTCCCAAACTATTAAAAAAATTAACCCGTGAGAGCATTTTAAAGTTAGTATTGTTACATTTTAGACACAATATTTCCAATATTGTCTGTTATGCTCAATTTTGCAAATTAAAATATTTCCAATCAAAGCCACAGCAGAAGTGTTGTGCGTCTTTCGTTGCGGTACGAATCCACGTTTTTGCACAAATCGAGCGAGTCAGTGATACAGTGTTTCATTCATAAAGAGTTACATTTCTGAATGAATCAGCCGTTTAAATGAATCAGTTGAATGAATGACTAAACGACTCGCTCATTAAGACACTTGTGGTTTTAGTTTCATATTGAGAGTATTTCAATATTCAAATAAAAATGTTAATGCCAGTTATCATCACTATTTATGCAATGTAAAAATCTAAATATTTCTTTCTAAAGCTACTTTTTTTGTAATATCTATTCAATGAAGATTCAGTTTAAGACAGTGACACATACAGTAATCAGATTAATTAATCAGCACATCATGTGATCAATTAGAATAAACATCTTCATTGCTTGACAGCCCTAATATTAATCTTGCTTTCTGAAAAAATGTAGCAAAATGAAGTGAATTTGTGCTTAAAACAAGCCAGTGGGGTCAGAAAAATCAACTTAATTCAAATGGAAAACGAATGTATTTTCTGACTGTATTGGCAGATTTGTTTAAGCATGAATTTCAGAAAACAAGACTTAATATCTTATGCAAGTTCGCTTCCTAAATAAATATATCTTGGTTGAAGAATGTTTAGATACTTGTGCTGGGAAACAAGACAGAAATATTTTTTGAACTCTTAATTGCTTGATGTTCACAAGTTCCCACGTTGCACCTGGTTAGTCACAGTGTTAATGGACATGATGAGGACGTCTAGGGGTCACATTTGCTCTCCATCCCTCCGTTTCTCGGTTTGCCCTTTCGCGTCCGTGGCTCTGTTTCTGTCAGATGGTGTTACACACCTGAGCGCACACTGGTTCCCCGAGGAGCGCTGTGGGAGATGAAGCTCCTGGAGGAGACGTGACAGGAGAAGAGAGATGAAGACTTTAGTCTGAACATGCTGCTGTAATATCACAGAAATAACATCAACGCTTTGTGAAATGTCTTTTTGCATTTCAGTGTTTCATCTACAGTGCATCTCTGACATCAGCTTTATTTGCAACGGAAGTACAAAGATGCATCACCAGATCCATTTGGATGAATGTAATAGTAGAATGTTACTAAAGCAGTAAGCCCAGTGAAGCCGTGGGTTACAGTGAATTTATAACAGCTAAGGGGCGTTGTTAGGCGACGCGAAGCGGAGTATTCTCAGTATTCTTCCGCCAAACAATGTAGCTCCTCAGAATCAGTTGTGGTTCCAACAAAGTTGTTGCCGAGCAAGACACAAAGTAAACAAAGGTGTGTGTTTGTTCGATTTGGCTCAGCCAATCAGAATCAAGGACCGGAACTCTTCGTTTTATAAGATACAGTAAAACCACGGGACATTTTCCATTTACTCCTAAATTAAAAGGAAAAAATTTGCATAAAGAAAAAGAAGCCTGTTTTTAGAACAATTAATACATGATTTGCATGACAATCACGCATTTCTCATGCTGATTACAGTAGAAATTACTGTATGAAAGTGGTTTGATTAATCCGTTATATACAAAAATATGCAAATTATATTCTGATATATCTGTACCGTTACAGTAATGAGAAATGGTTTAATTGTCATGAAAATAATATCACTATAGTGTCTGAAAATGCAAAAAAAAACGCTTAATTTTCTTTAAACTAAATTTGGTTTTGCATCATTTTTATTTATTTATTGATTGTTATTTTAGTTATTTAATCTATGTATTATTTGTCATTACCACTACTACTAATGCGATGTGTATTTATTTATTAATTCATTCATTTTAACTCATTTATAACTATTATTATTGCCAGACAGGTTTTGTCATTCATACCCAAGTGATATTCAGCAATACCTCAAAAATGGCGGTTCTTGTCTGTCTGTACTGATCTCTTGTCTAGTTTGGTTTCAGAGTAATTTTTCCACTGTAGCTTCTCAGTCTCTGTTCCTCTCTCTCACCTGACAAACCTCACCTGAAGATCAAATAAATGTGAGCAGTCAAATCTCAATCTTTCACCGCTCCAGACACGTTTCCAGCACAATATTCTCAGGTTTTCTTTAATAACTCCTCGCAGCGTGTCGTTCGCGTCGAGCTCTTACCGTTTTCCTCTGCATCGGTCTTAACCAGTGAATAATTCAGCAGAGATGCTAAAAACAAACACATTGCACCAGGTTCCTCGTCTACGCCTCCTCTCGCACGCCATGAGCAGATTAGCACTAATAAGGTCCGTTAATTACCAAGCCGTGTAATTAGCCTCATTCCGAGGGACTTGGTTCGGAGGGTTGTTATTGTGTGCCAGGTTTCTGTTTAATGACAGAAGAATATTTTTAATTGGTGTTTTCTTAATGAAGTTTAGTGGTTTGCTTTGCGAGGGAAGAGAGCAGCGCTTTGGTTTGTTATTAATGCAAAATTATTAGCGTGTTTGCTTTGCGCTCGGGTCCTTTGAAGGTTTGAGGGAATAATTCGGCCGCGGCACTTTGATGTCAAATGGGAGTTTAATACAGCATCCGCCGAAAGATGTTGGTTATGGGAATGGTTTTTCTTGTTGTGAGACTTGAGAAATTGGGGAATGAAGAAGCCTTCAAAGCATCTCTCTCTGCTCTCAAAGGTTACCTCGGGGACTCCGGCACGCAAGTAAATAAATCCTTGACATTTATTTTTTACTCCGTTTCCCCCTCAGGACTGAATCTGTGGCTGAGAAGATGCTAACAAACTGGTTTACTTTCCTCCTCTACAAGTTTCTCAAGGTGAGTGGAAGGAACGGTATGACTGTTTCTTTGTATCTTAAGTGATGGTACTCATTATATGCATTCCCTGCTAACAAAAAAGAGGTTTGCTGGTCTTCCACTGGTCTGGTTTACTGGTTTCAAAGAGCTTTTGTCACATGTTCTATTTAGGTTATGTTTGACAAGATAATATTTATGCAATGCATTTATTTACATGTATACTTTTATGCACTACTGTTTTATTCAGCAAGGATGCATTAAATTGAGCAAAAGTGACAGTGAAGACATTTATAACGGTACAAAAGATTTCTGTTCTATTTCTACTCATGAAAAATAAAATGTCTCTGTTTCCACAAAAATATTGTGCAGCACAGCTGTGTTCAACATTGATAATAATCAGAAATGTTTCTCGAGCAGCAAATCAGCATATTATACTGATTTCTGAAGATCATGTGACACTGAAGACTGGAGGAATGATGCTGAAAATACAGCTGCGCATCACAGGAATACATTACATTTGAACAGATATTCACATAGAAAACAGCTGTTTTGAATTGTAATAATATTTCATAATTTTCCTGTTTTTACTGTATTTTTGATCAAATAAGTGCATCCTTGGTGAGCAGAAGAGTCTTCTTTCAAAAACATTTAAAAAGTCTTACTGACCCCAAACTTTTAAATGGTTTTGATTGTTTGTTTGATGTTTGCATCAACTTTTAGTTTTATCAACTAAAATTATATACCATTACAGTCAGAGTATAATTACCTAAAACTAATGAGTATGAGTGCTAGAAAATACTGACCAAATGTAAAGGAAATCTTCATCCACAGACAAAAACGTTGACTGAAACCAGTAAAGCACATTTTTTTCTTTACAGGGTCATGAGTGATTTAATAAATGCAGTGGTTTATGATTTGCATATTTAAGGTCCAGACACTCTCTGTACATGATCATGTTGCTGTTTAATTGCTGTTTCACCTTGAGTTTGTTTATTGAAATTCAGATACAAGATAGACAGATGTACGTTATCATTCCCGCAGGGGAAGTTCATTATTACAATCTTTAAGAACTTGCATTAATATAAAGCGCTTCCATAACACACTGGAGTGAGGGGCGTTGTGTGTGTGTGTGTGTGTCGTCTCCTGCTGCTCATTAACAGATGTGTGTTTAATTATCCCCTGTGCTAATGAGCCCAGCGTGGCAGGGCCGGCATATGGATGGGCCGCACCGTCCCGCTACGGATCCCAGTGAGGGACACGAGACACAACAAACATCCAGCAGCGTTTTCACCTGAGAACGCGAGCGCAGCTGATTAAAGTTGTCTGCGTCTTATACGGTTTAATTACTTTGGGTAATTAGCCATGAGCCTTAAAGAAACGACTTTTGCAACACATTTAACTTTAGTAATGTGGCATATTTTCAAACTGGCTCCCCTTCTGCCATTGGTCAGATAAACCAATAGCCCCGCCCACACACTCTCACCATTGGTTGAATCAGCTGTGCTAATGTTTTGAAAGCAGCCTTACACATTTTTTTCCTCTGCATATTAAGCTGAGACACAAGAAGGTGTTCTAACCATTATAAAAACACACAATTTGATTTCATAAAGCACTGATCGTGTGGTGTTTTGCGCTCTCATTTGGGCACATTTGCATCAGACAACAGAGACACACTCTCAGGAGACAGACGGGACTGATAGAACGAAGATGATGATCAAATTAGTGAGACGGAGACGAGAAGAGCAGCAGTTGTGAATGATGAAAGCCAGAGAATGTGTGTAGGAGGAAGAGACTGAGCCAAACGCAGAGAGAGAGGCGTGTGATTGGCTGTTTGACACGTATCACGCTCTGAAGTGTTTCTCCAGCTCTCTCCTCCTCAGTCATTAGCCTTTTATTAACCCTCCATCGCTCGCCTGGTCTCCTCGGGTCTGTTCACGTGCCCGCCGCTCATTTCCACGTCTAAACAGCAGCTTTTACACGCCTGACGCTCCTGGGAGGTTTTGCCTGATTTATTTTTTAGGAGTTGCACATTACATCTTCAAGATATTGCTGAGGCAGTAAACTCATCTCTAAACTTGTATTTTCACTAAAGCTGTGGTTTACACTGTAAGTGACCAAAAAGGTACGGTCTGTTTTGATAGCAAAATTTGTTAACACTAATTTGTTAATCTAATTTAAATAAAAATGATTTATTTTAGATAAATAATACTATAATTTTTCATTTATAATTACATTTCTAATTTGTTTACATTTATCATTTTAATAATTTTATTTATTATTTTTTTTTAAATGTAATCATTTAATCATAACTAAATTTCACAAGTAAATGTAATGAAATTAAAATATTTAACTAAAACCGATAAATCCCACACACTGCTATAGCTTGCAAATCATATTTTAATACATTTAGGTCATGCCACCTTCATCAAACATTGTTTTATGAATATTTGAAATAAAATCCTTTCTTTTCCAACTGAAATCCATTGTCATGCAGTAACATTTACTTTGCATGGTTTAATTTAGATCAGTGAAATAGTAATGGTAAAATGATTTTACAATGCATGCACATATTTGTGATTAGAAACCAAATATGAAGGCTAAAAACGTCTTTGACATAATGGTCAGAAGTTATTGAAATATATAATGAAATAGATAAAACAGGGACTTTTATTATTAGTGAAATGGGTGAAAGGGAAAGTGAAGTGGCTGGAGTAGATGTGCAACACATCAAAAAATAAATATGGGGTGTGACGGCGCTAACAGAATGTGACTTGTCTGTTTTGCACTCATTTCATGGTCACATGAGGTGGTTTTGAAAGCGGTGGAGTGCTGTGAAATGGCCAGAATGAAAGCGAGAGGGACGAGTAAAAATATATCCACAAGTGTCAATCACCGGGCAAAGTGGAGAAAATGACCACAATTGGCAAAATTGGAAGAATAGATGCTGCAGACGCAGTTATACAATGGTGGAAAACTTCTCGATCGCAGTTATGGTGACACTTCAGTTATAACGGCCCCTAGGACCAGAAATTGATGTCATTTGGGACGCGTCCTCAGATTGTGCTGCTGTCCACATTGTGTTTGAGAGTTATGGGCCAGTTCTAAACATTTAATTTGCTCAAATCTGCCTTTCAACAAACCCAAATTATCAGGTAAATTGGGATGTATTTAAAAGTCCTTAAAGGGACAGTTCACCCAAAAATGGAAATTCCGTCATCATTTAACTCCATAATATGGAAGATAATGAGGACCAAAAACTGTCTGGTTACCCACATTTTTCAAAATATCTTCTTTTATGTTAAACAGAAGAAAGAAGAGTTGGATCAACTTGAGGGTGAGAGTAAATGATGACAGAATTTTCATTTTTGGGTGAACTGTCCCTTTAACTATGGAAAAGTTGATTAGGAAAAAGCTATTTTTACACATAAAGTAACACTTATTATAGTACCACCTTGAATTCTCACAAAATTTAAAAATCACGTTGTGTGCGTCCCATGATCTGTTGATATCACTGCTGTGTGAAACTCTAAATGCCGCCTTCCAGGGATGAAATGGAGAAAATTAAGGATTAATTTACCCCATACAGCCTTGGTTTCGAAGCTAAAACATGAATTGGCTTGTTATAGCTCCTCCTAGAGTCAGACGGGTGTGTGTGCATGAGTTATGGGTGGGATTTGGGTCTGTTTTAGGACATGAAAATAATCCAAACACTTTATAAATATACTATAAGTGCTTGCATGGGGAGTGTGTTCACGTGTTATTCTGAGGTCTGATCTCACTCTCTATCATCTGTGTGTTCAGGAGTGTGCAGGTGAGCCTCTCTTCATGCTGTATTGTGCTATAAAGCAGCAGATGGAAAAAGGGCCGATAGATGCCATCACCGGAGAGGCCAGATACTCGCTCAGCGAGGACAAACTCATCCGACAACAGATCGACTACAAAACACTGGTCAGTTCCTACTCAGAATCAACAAGGAATGGTTCTGAATAAGTCAGAAACACATCTTTTTATTGCATTTTGTCTTGTCTGTATTATATGGAAGCCCGTGACTTTTTATCTCAAAATTCTAACTTTTTTGTCTTGCAGTTGTCTGTACATCCCACACTTCTGAATTTTCTTCTTGCTATTCTGACTTTTTTTGTGTGATATAAACATCTAATTCTGACTTTTTTGTTAGCTATTCTGACTTCTTTTCTCCGAATCGTGTGCTATAAACTCATAATTCTGACTTCTTTTCTCAGAATTATGTGATATGAACTCACAATTCTGACTTTTCTTTGCTATTCAGATTTTTCTCACAACTGTGACTTATTTTCTCAGAAAAGTGACTCGCAATTGCAGGTTATAAAGTCCAATTCTGCCAGGAAAAAAAGACGTATTTTCTTACAATTGGGAGTTCACATCACGCAATTCTGAGAAAAAAAGTCAATTGCGAGATGTGAGAAAAAAGTCAGAATTGTGAGATAATAAGCCACAACAGTGTGTATGTGATTTATTTAAGTGGGAGAGTGTTTTAATACACTCAAATGTGTTTCTCTGGTTTGCAGACGCTACACTGCATTAACCCAGAGAATGAGAACGCAGCCGAGGTCACTGTTAAGTGCCTGAACTGCGACACTATCACACAAGTCAAAGAGAAGCTGCTGGACGCCGTCTTTAAAGGCACTCCTTACTCACAGCGGCCCAAAGTGGGAGACATGGACCTCGGTACGAAAATAACGAATGCTGGAAAACCAAGCTGCTGTATTGTGGTTACAGTGTGGTCTACCAGCTTGATCAAGATGTCTGACCTTAACCCCACCAGCTGGACATCCAGCAAATGACCATAAATAAAAGAAATTACAGTAGGGATCAGTCGAGAATGTCTAGATTAGACGGCTGATTTTGTGTTTTCTCTGCTCAGAGTGGCGTCAGGGTCGCATGGCTCGTATCATTCTCCAGGACGAGGACGTCACCACTAAGATCGACAGCGACTGGAAGCGTCTCAACTCACTGGCGCACTATCAGGTAACCGCAGTGGCCTCGCCGCATCCTCTGCCTGGTTACTATGGCAATACCTCTACACCCCGCTGCCCAGTAACCATGGCAACCCCTCAGCAAGTTACTAGGTAACAATTGAAGTATTTTAACACGTAGCGCACGAACAGGTAACCATAGCAACATTTTACAAAGCATAACCACAAAAGCAGTGTTGGTCAGTAGAGATGCATTGATACCGATATTCATTAATATCAATAATTTTATTATGGCTGAAAATAAGGCTGTGTTCACAAAAAAACATGTTTTACTGACACTAAAGTAAGCTGTTATTTTACAAATACTTTTGTACATTGCATACACGAAATCACAGTTTTAAAATAGAATTTATTTAGAATTGGATTGATAGCTGATATGATGAACGGATATTATTATTTTATTATTTATTAGTTATAAATATTTGCTAAAAAGAAATCTAGAATTTTTTGTTTATCTTAAATATACACGTTTACTTTGAAGTTTTCATGTTTGTTCACGAAATCGTAATTTCACAAAACAAAATTGTACATTCTTTTTTTTTTTCAAACTTAGTTATACAATATAGAATTTATTTAGAATTGACGGTAATAATATGGTGATGATAATCAGATAACTGATTATCATTATTGTAATTCTGAGCCGACACAAAGCCATAGAATTTAGAATCTAGAATTTTACATGTTTATCTTTACAAATGTACAAGTTTACTTTGAACCATTTTACATTTTTATGTTTACAAAATGTACATTTTACAAGATAGATTTGTACATGTTCGTCTAAACAAAATTAGTTTTACTATATAGAATTAATGGCTGATAACTGATATGATGAATGAAATTATAAGTCAGCAAAGCTGTAGAATTTAGAATCTAGAATTTTAAATGTTAATACTAACATTGAGGAATTGTTTTTATGTTTACTTTTACTTTTTTTTTTTTGTAATACAGGATGTTTTACATTATTAAACTTTACATATCTTTACAAAACTAGTTTTACAATATAGAATTTTCATGTCAATCTGTTTTCAGATTGATGGCCATAATTAAAAATGCTGATCTGGTCTGATTCTGATTGTGTCCTGTATTTGTGGCAGAAACAGAGTGTCACTGTCTGTCTGTCTGTCGTCTAGGTAACAGACGGGTCAGCGATCGCATTGGTTCCCAAGCAGAACTCCGCCTACAACATCTCCAACTCCTCGACGTTCACCAAATCCCTCAGCAGATACGGTGAGAGAGAGAGAGAGAGAGAGAGAGAGAGAGAGAGAGAGCTCTGCTTCTCTAACGCTAGTGATGTTCAGAGGAATACGAAATACTGTATCCAAACGTGGCCTTCTATTGCCAGTGTATAGCTTTTATTTCTTTTTTTAAATGTAAGTTCAGTTAAGCACATATGTGCTTTGTCATTTTTAGTAGATTTGTTTTTAGAAATACTTCGGTTTTGGCTTTGTTTATTTTGTTTTAGTGCTTAATTATTTCAGTTAATTGCCAAGTCAACATTCCATTGACAGTGTAACAAACTGGAATTAATCAGCATAAATGTTAACATCTGATAGTTTGGAAAAACTTTTTATTCCACACATTTAAAAAAAACAAAAAACAGGCAGTATACAGAATATTCTGCGCGGGATGCAGAAAGCATTACCATTGTAGTCTATTTTATTCCAAGCATAGCCTTTCTCTCGGTCTTTTTCTGTATATTTCTCTTTGGTGTGTTTTCTACAGAAGTGTTGTTTGTGTTGTTGTGTATCCTAATGCTCTGCTCCTCAGTGGGATGAACTCAGCGGTCGAGAACTTCAGACAGAATGGAAAGCATGGATATGAAATCCAAAATCTGTGTTTGACAGTAAGGGAGGAACAGAGAGAAAAGAAACATGACTAGGTTTTTATCACTAGACAATATAATCCCTAAGTCACTCGACTCACTCCCCATAAATTTGACTATTTATAATTTTAAAATTTTTATAATTTAGAATCTCTCTCAAGTCTTCCTCTCAGTTTTCTACGGTTTGTTTGCATATTTTTCCCCCTGATTTCTCACCTGCCAAACACCAGCCGACCAAGCCGTCCTCTTTGCAGGGTTCCCACGGGTCCTTGAAATCCTTGAAAGTTTGTGAATCTGAAAAAAAAAAAATCAAGGCCCTGGAATGTTTTTGAAAATAAACGTACATAGATACAGGTCCTTAAAAGTTACGTTTTCCTTATTATTCCCTCTGGTCCGCTAATGTGTTATTTCTCCAACACTTCGTGGCCTATGCATACAAGCTTGCTTGATTTACGTTAGTTACGCACATTATACGCGTTACGTTAAGTGTTTCCCGCGTGAGATACTATGTGTTGTATATGGCAAGCCAAAAGAGTCAGAATTAAATTTCTTTAAACGGCATTTTTTAACGTTTACGCACGTTTTTTATGGCGTCTGCTATCAGGACGGCATATTTGATGGCGCTAATGCTGTTTTAAACGCCGGGAAAAAATGCATTTTGTATGTAAATGCGTTTTATCTATAGCGTAATTCTGACTCGTTTGGCCTGCCATATTTGTCACGCGTGCACGAAACTACTACAATGGTACCTTAACATTTCACAGACACACCGTGAAATTAATATTGAGTTGCTTTGCTTGTTAAGATAATGTGAGGCAAGAAACACTTAAAAGCATATACTGGTTACATGAGCCTAAGCTCTTCTCAATAAAATCCATGCAAAAGTTAATATCAGATCATTTTAGAATACAGTATAGGATGTACCGAATATACTTCAGTTTCATGCAAAACAGAAATACGACAAATAGAATATCAGATCCCTGTCATATGGCCAAAAATAAATGCTCAAATAAAATGCTTTTTTTGCATAGTTGTGTTTGACACATGAAAACTGTAACAATGTAACGGTGTAACCTTGATCTCACTTGAAATGTGTCCCCACATTAAGTCCTTGAATTTGAGAGTATTGGACCTGGAAAATCCTTGAAAGGATTTTAAGTTAACCAAGGTGTGGGAACCCTGTCTTTGTGTCCACAGAGAGCATGCTGAGAACAGCCAGCAGTCCAGACAGCCTTCGCTCGCGGACGCCCATGATCACGCCAGACCTGGAGAGCGGCACCAAACTCTGGCACCTGGTGAAGAACCACGACCATCCGGACCAGCGGGAGGGCGACCGCGGCAGCAAGATGGTCTCCGAGATCTACCTGACGCGTCTGCTGGCTACCAAGGTAAGGAGAGGTGTATTACATACCTGCAGTTATCAAAGGCACCTTGAAAAACTTCATGCATTACATACTTAATTTGCAAAATACTTGCTAAAAAGGAGATTAAGTGTGTTATAGATCATAGATAACATGGTTAAAAATCATGGTTTGATAATACGTCTCATTCTGCAAAATGGAAGGTTGAGTCAGGCCCATTGCATTGTGGGATACAGTGTCTTGTGCATGTTGTATACTGCTAATGTAGTAGATCATCTGGGTATTTGTGCATACAGATTTTCATGAGTACTTACTGCGTATTTCTAGGTAGTATGTAGTATGCCATTCTGAATATACTCATGCATCATTTTAGTATCATTTACACACTAATATAGTACTTATTAATATTTTGAATTTGTTTCATGTTTATATTTTCAGTTTTATATATATATATATATATATATATATATTTTTTTAGTTG
>NW_015505222.1:97959-164625 GCF_001515645.1 Sinocyclocheilus grahami | reverse complement strand
TTGTCACGCGTGCACGAAACTACTACAATGGTACCTTAACATTTCACAGACACACCGTGAAATTAATATTGAGTTGCTTTGCTTGTTAAGATAATGTGAGGCAAGAAACACTTAAAAGCATATACTGGTTACATGAGCCTAAGCTCTTCTCAATAAAATCCATGCAAAAGTTAATATCAGATCATTTTAGAATACAGTATAGGATGTACCGAATATACTTCAGTTTCATGCAAAACAGAAATACGACAAATAGAATATCAGATCCCTGTCATATGGCCAAAAATAAATGCTCAAATAAAATGCTTTTTTTGCATAGTTGTGTTTGACACATGAAAACTGTAACAATGTAACGGTGTAACCTTGATCTCACTTGAAATGTGTCCCCACATTAAGTCCTTGAATTTGAGAGTATTGGACCTGGAAAATCCTTGAAAGGATTTTAAGTTAACCAAGGTGTGGGAACCCTGTCTTTGTGTCCACAGAGAGCATGCTGAGAACAGCCAGCAGTCCAGACAGCCTTCGCTCGCGGACGCCCATGATCACGCCAGACCTGGAGAGCGGCACCAAACTCTGGCACCTGGTGAAGAACCACGACCATCCGGACCAGCGGGAGGGCGACCGCGGCAGCAAGATGGTCTCCGAGATCTACCTGACGCGTCTGCTGGCTACCAAGGTAAGGAGAGGTGTATTACATACCTGCAGTTATCAAAGGCACCTTGAAAAACTTCATGCATTACATACTTAATTTGCAAAATACTTGCTAAAAAGGAGATTAAGTGTGTTATAGATCATAGATAACATGGTTAAAAATCATGGTTTGATAATACGTCTCATTCTGCAAAATGGAAGGTTGAGTCAGGCGCATTGCATTGTGGGATACAGTGTCTTGTGCATGTGCTCTGTTGTATACAGCAGATGTAGTAGACTACCTAGAGTACCTACTGCGTACTACATCTAAATGCTATGTAGTATGCCATTGGGAATCTGCTCGCATCATTTTTGTATCATTTACACACTAATATAGTATTTATGTATAGTATATATTATCAAAATAATATAGTTGAATTTTCAGTAATTTTATGGGGTATTGTATTTTTGTAATGCTGTTGCCTTTAAGTTTTTCTTATTTATCTTATTTTATTGGTTTATGCATTAAAGCTGAATTTCTGTTCAGCTTTAATGTATTTTTATTTTTTATATAACTTATTTCAGTTAGTTGCCAGTGCATGATTTCTAATTTTCTCTTTCTTTCTTTTTTTATTCTTTCCATCTAATATTTATTGTATTTTATTTTTAGCTTTCAGTGACCAAAAACCAATTTTAATATTTTTAATTTGAGTTAACACTGTCACATATTTACTTGTAGTCAGAGAAAATCTGTGCAAATCCAAAAAGAAAATGTATTTTTACTGCATTGTCCTGATGTATTTCTCCGGCAGGAGTGTTTAGTGTGAGTACGGTGAAATATGTCGCTAATATTCTCCGTCTTGACAAACACACACTGGAACTAATTGCCTCACTTTTGAAGCACATGTCTGATTTTCTCAGCTGATGTCCTCAGACGGTTAGTGTTGACCTTTGTGTGTGAATGACTAGTTGCTCATTAACATTTACCAGTGCTCCCACTCTCATGGAGAACTGTATCTTAATTAGACCAGTGACCTTTGCTTATTGAGCGGTTTGGGAAAAACTAGCTCTTTATCCATCCTGTGCTCCGTCTCCGTCTGACACTACACAGATATCTCAGCTCACACCTGATGCATTTCCCTGCAGCTCCATAGTGTTTTTGTGAAGAACACATGCATCTGAACCCACAGCAGCTCCAATCACTGATTCTTCACTTAAGACAAATAAGCATGCCTCAATGTTACTGCATTCTGTAACAATGTCACTACAAGGGCACCGTACACGGTTTTCATGCTTAGTATTTTTGTCTAGTTTTCCAGGACAAATATCTAAACGTTCTAAAGTCAAGACACAGGGAAAACCACATAAGATATTAGTTCTTGCTTTCTGAAAAATAAACTGAGTTTAGACTTAAACCAAGAAAAATATCTGCCAGTGGGGTCAGAAAAATACACTTTTATTTTTCTAACCTCATTGTCAGTTATTGTTACTCTTTTTAAGCATAAACCTGCTTATTTTGATGCCTATTATTATTTTATTTTATTTTTCTTTAGAAAACATGATATTGTATGTCATTTTGCTTCTTAAGTAAACATATATTGATGTTAGATTGTTTAGATATTGGTACTGGAAAACAAAAATACTAAGCAAGAAAATAATTTTTCGCAGTGTATATTTAAAGTATATTCACTATGTTTTTGCATGCAATATAATATTAAGCTACGTAGGACATTGCAATGATTTTGCCTTTTATATCTGACCAAGTTTCAAGTTTTGCATGAAGACGGATGTTTTAAATACAGCATCTCTGATTTATACCTCAGTAGCTAAAAGAGTTGAGCTGGTAAGTTTGATTAATTTACATAAATCAGTTCAGAGTTTTTCATGTATAGTTATTCCTTTAAAGAAAATATACAGGTATGCTGTAAATATTTCTGTTCATCACTGGTCCAATGATGAAACATTATGCCTCTGTGTATTTCCTTGGTGAAAAACAGTGTAAAACATGCCTTGATTCACTGACTCGTCTCTCACAGGGGACACTGCAGAAGTTTGTAGACGACCTGTTTGAGACCATCTTCAGTACGGCCCACCGGGGCAGCGCGCTTCCTCTGGCCATCAAATACATGTTTGACTTCTTAGACGAGCAGGCCGACAGACACATGATATCAGACCCCGACGTCAGACACACGTGGAAGAGCAACTGGTGAGTTTGTGTGTCTCGAAATCAAGGAGTGCATTAAAGCATGCATGCTCCCTCTGTTGGTGTTTGAACGCCGTTCCTCTTTGTCTGCAGCTTGCCGTTGAGGTTCTGGGTGAACGTGATCAAGAACCCTCAGTTTGTGTTCGACATTCATAAGAACAGCATTACAGACGCGTGTCTGTCCGTCGTGGCTCAGACCTTCATGGACTCCTGCTCCACGTCAGAACACAAGCTGGGCAAAGACTCGCCCTCCAACAAGCTGCTCTACGCTAAAGACATCCCCAACTACAAGAACTGGGTGGAGAGGTACGACTCCACTTTCATTTCACAGGATGGCTCTTGCTCTTTTGAAATAAGAGTTTACACTCAAAAAACGACATGCTACCTGCTGCATCTACAGCGTTGGATGATATATCACATATTCATAATATATATATATTCACAATGCATTATGGATGATTTTGCACTTTTTATCCGAGCAAGTTTCCTAAAGAACAGATCATTAGACTAGTTTTGCATTAAACACGTTTTTATAGCATTAGTTGAGTTGGTCCGTTTCATTCAGTTACATAATTAGTTCAAATTATCTGTTTGCATGAATCATTTGATCTTTTAGAATCAACTCAAAAATATTCACAGGTGTCTATCTAATTAGAAATATTTCTTTTTATCAGTATGTATTTTATATCGGGACAATGAGCAAATATTTTATGACTTCTTTCATTTATTTAGTTAAAAATAGTGTAAAAATGCCTTGATTATTAAAGCTACTTTTTATTATTAGCTATATTTTAGATCTTAAATTTAAATACTTTGCATGATAAATATGATTAAAATGTAGATATAGTTTTTTTACACTTCCGTTCAATAGACTGGGTTTGGTTCTCAACAAGTCTGCATTTATCTAATCAAAAACAAAATTAACATTAACATTTAAAGCTAACATTAAAAAACAGTAATATTGTGAAATATTATTACAATTTACAATAACTGTTTTCTATGTGAATATGTTCAAATGTAATGTATTGCTGTGATGCGCAGCTGTATTTTCAGCATCATTCCTCCAGTCTTCAGTGTCACATGATCTTCAGAAATCAGTATAATATGCTGATCTGCTGCTCAAGAAACATTTCTGATTATTATCAATGCTGAAAACAGTCGTGCTGCACAATATTTTTGTGGAAACTGTGATACATTTTATTTTTCGGGATTCACAGCTGAATAGAAAGTTCAATAGAACAGCATTTATTTGAAACATAAATCTTTTGTAACATTCTAAATGCCTTCACTGTCACTTTTGAATTTAATTAAAACAATGATTGATATGTTTGATCTGCAGATGGCTGTTAAACTGCTGATCGATGGCTGTGTGTGTGTGTGTGTGTGTGTGTTGTGCAGGTATTACTCTGATATCTCGCGGATGCCTGCGATCAGTGATCAGGATATGAGCGCGTATCTGGCCGAACAGTCGCGTCTGCATTTAAATCAGTTCAACAGTATGAGCGCGCTGCATGAAATCTTCTCCTACATCACCAAATACAAGGACGAGGTGAGAACCGAACGCAGCTCAGGCCTCAGAAAGCTCTCCGTCTGCCGTGTCACTGAATTCACTGGGTTTTCTCGTTCTGTGTAGATCCTGTCGGCACTGGAGAGGGATGAACAGTCGCGCCGCCAGAGACTGAGGGTTAAACTGGAGCAGGTGATCGACACGATGGCTCTGTCCAGCTGATCCGGACTGGAAACCTCCGTGTGTGTTTATACACCAGGACAACGCCACAACGCTGAATGTAGGTGGTGTAGATTTTGCGTTGTTGGACAAAGACGCTCTTTCCTGTTTTGAAGAGACAATGAGGACGTTTGGGACCTCTGATGAAGTCATGTGAGCGTGTCACGAGCCAGCGATCGCGACGGATCAAAGGACACGTGTGTGCGTGTTTACTATGTTTTATTATTTTGTACAAATGTTCTCGACTCTCCGCTCTCTTTGCCACTTGTGTTTCTGCTGAATTTGCACAGTTTACAGAATCAACGAGCAACTGGCTCCATCTCATGAACACGACGTCTCGTTTCGGGTCAGGAAACGCAACGACACATCTATTTTAACCTTTACGTACAGTAGTGTTGACGAAGGTGAATTTGACATTACACAAATGACAAAAAGAAGGAAAAAATAACAAAAAATATGAATAAAAATCTTGTCCTGTGCTATGTTTTATTTGAATGTTGTTTAATGCAAAAAAAAAGGTTTGTGAAGTAGGAATGTGCTTTGATTGTTTTACTATATAAAAAAAAAAAAGATGAAATATTTCATCCAAAAATTACACATTTTTAATTTTGACTGAACTGGTTTTTTTTTTTTAAAGCAAAGCTTTAATTACTGATTCATCAGATGCTACTCTTGATTTTAGACGCCGAATCAACTCGCTCAGATTATTTCAGCAGGTTCATTCTCTGAAGAAATCACTGTTTAGTGAGACTGAGCGGAGATAAATGAGTGAGAAGGAGGCCGAGTGAATTGTTTCCGATGCATGAGTCAGTGTTTATATGCTCGTTCATCAGGCCTTCAGCCTCCGTGATCAGAAAAGAGAGCTGGGCTTTTGTTTTTAATGAGATGGGCCTGATTGATTTCGACTGATCAATCGCTCTGCTTTCATTGAACACTTGAAGAGGAGACGTCTCGTATGTTTTTGTTTTGATACGTTTGTTTCCTCTTGAGCCTGAGATTCGTCGTTTATGAGCGAATGTTTTAGTGTGTCATAAAGTGGCATGAGCAGGTACGAACTTTAAAATGGACAGAGAGAAAAAGAACAACAGTATCAGTGATGAAATATTCTAGTTTCTCTATTTCTTTTTTTTAATCGATCTTCCATGTTCTCAATGAGTCTCTTCCGAAGTTTTTGGCCAGTTTCTTATATCAGATTCAACTTAAAGAGCCCATGAGATCAATATGTTTATTAGATCTGAGTGCATCATATACTGCTCTACTACTATGACCAAATTAAACTCGAGCTGGTTTGCTTTTAGCATTTAACAACTGCAGTCTTTCTCTTCCAGGAAACCTGACCAATAATATTGATGATCTTGCTATTTTTCTCCAATTAAATACAAGTAAAATGGCTAAATAAAAGCTATTAGCTGTTTAAGAGTACCATCCTAACCTCTCTTTTTAATTGGAAATAATATGTCAGCAAAGCAAAACTGAACTAATCAAGCCGTTTCGTGGGGTCCCTAATGCTTATTTTACCAAAATATCAAATTAAAGGCATGTTCTTACTATGAATGATGACTATATTAGCGTCCTCGCCAAAGGACAATAATATTGCGTATTGTAAATGTGCACTTCTGATATGTTTTGTGAATGACATTGCAGTGCGCACTTTAAAAAGGAAGATTTTGTTCGGCTGTCATTGTTTTTATTGTTCATGAGCTGAAAAAATAAATTGATCTGAAAGTGCCCTGCTGAAAAAACAATAGACACCATCACATTAATTGTAATGGTTATAATGGGACTTGTATTGGTTTTAATGGAAACTGTAATGGACCCTGTTGGTCTCTACTGGGAATTGGTCACCTTCTGTTGGTGGCTTGTTATAACCAATAAATCCTAATGGAATATGTCCCAAAACACACTACAGAAATTTTTTTTATGGTTTTAATGGTTAAAAGTTCATGGTTTGTAATGGTATTTGTAGTGGAAACCATTAGAATTTTCTGTGATGGCTCTATTGTTTTTTTTTTCAGCACAGTGATACATTTCCTTTTAATGTAGACTGCGAAACATTTTGGTTAAAGCTATCATTCTTGGTGTGAACAAGCCTCTAAACCAGTTTAATGGTTGCATTGTAACTAAAGTAACCAGCTCTGCTCTGATAGTGATGTCAAAGGCAGGTAGTCAGGTCAGATCATCATCTGACGTCATTCATTTTTACCCAAAGACAAAAAGAAGAAAAACAGACTTTATATTAACACTGACGTTGAAACTTTGTCGGTTTGGCTTTTTCTCCTGCTCAACTGGTTTGTTTTGACAGATATTACAATCTGATCTACATAATCTTCATGCAATAACCTTGTGCTGTCAGTGGGTTGGTGCACATCTACACTTTGCACAATCAACCCTGTATCAGTTAGTATAGACTGATGGAGGTCGTGTTGGTGTTTTTGGTCAGTGTAACTGCAGCGGACGGGCCGTTGACCTTCTAATCAGTCTGGTTTGACGTCGCCTGCTTTAAAATGAGATCCAAACATCTCAGGATCGTCCTTCCACTCTTGAGTTCGTCTCTCGACCAGAGAACTGCTGTGGTCAGGACATTTGTGATGTTCTGGACGTCTGGCTTGCGCTTCTTCCCAGGGACTTTCAGTGTTTACACCCAACTTTCAAATACCATGTATTAAAAAAAAAAAGATTTCACATTGTGTTTTAATTTATTTATATTTTGATCCTGTTGTTGTGTTTCTTAGATTGAAATGTGTCTAAACTGGTGCTGCTGGAGTTTTCTCTGCTCTCCTTTCATATGTTCCTGTAATGGCTAATACAGTTTTCATGAATCTGCTCTTAAACTCAAGATCACTATGAAGGTCCAAGATGATAACGCAGTAATACTGCGGCACAGATACAGATGCTCTCATGTCTAACCTCATCGCTCTTTTGCTTTGTTTCCGTCCAGTAATTTCTGAAAAATAATAATGAAGTATCTGTCCTTCAGACCAGAAAAAAGATGAAGAGATGAAGCAAGACAAGTTTGTGTTGTTGGTGAAACTGAAATAACAAAAGACATTTGAACAATTATGATTCAGGACTTAGACTGTCACTGGTGTCTATTCATGTGTAAAGGTTTTTGCTTTTTTTTGCCCAGATTTACTACTTGTAAATAAACAAGCATCAATGAGAAATTAAACATGTTTTTGCAAAAACCTCTGGTGATTTTCATTTTGTTTTAAAATATCTAAAATCACAGCAGAAATCCTGCACAACCTGGAACATTGACTCTCAGTGGTGTCACTGACTAAAATATTAACTTTTAAAATACATTCTGGTACCGTTTGGTCATTTTACACCAATTATTATTATTTTTTTCTTTTGGTATGATATAACTTGGTTACTTTTGTGATTAGAAATGGTTAAATGACCTTAAGAAATAGTCACACTTTTACTTATATCGATCAAAAAATATGAAAATACAGAGCATTTATTATGGTATCTATATATTGTACAAATCAGCCACAAAACAAAGCACCCAGCAATGAAGGGAATACACTGTAAATCATCAAGTATATAAAATGGACACACACACACTTACAATCTAGTGTGACCAATAATGCTAAAACAAACACTTCAAATCAACATTTAAAAAAAAAATAATAATAATACAAATCTTGACAAAAGTAGCATTGGTTAATGTCTAAATATTCAAAGGCGAAACCTGATAAAGATTTTTGATGAAATACTATTTTAGTTGTTCTACTTCAAAATTTCGCATTTAATGTAATGTAACTTCATGTCTTCGTAATAATTTGTGAAATTGAATGGCAATTTCCCTATTATAAAATGTTTTCCCTAATATTTTTATTTCAAGCACTGATGAAATTCCTTCAAAATACTAAATATCAACTAAAAAAAATTTTTATAGATTAGACTCTAAATTTGGGTCTGTTAGACATTTTTAATTGGAATATAGCCCACAAGTCTGTTTTGACACTGTCATTTTCGAGTTAATCTGCTCCAGTTGACATTATAAAAAGTGTCTGGATGTTCTTCAGTATAATATGTGTTGGTGGTTAAAATCATAAAGGTTTGGAACAACGTGATTGTGAGTAAATGCAATTTATTTTTAGATAAACTATTCTTTAAAGGCTACAAAGTTCTTAATATTGTGCCAGAAAGTTTTGAAATAAACACAAAGCTTCCTAATTAGCCGTATTATTTTTCCAGTGTTTTTACATGTATTAAAATTCAGCGAGCTTTTAGACGTGATTATTTCTGGCCTTGTGTGGGTGTATGTGTGAAAAGCACATTAGAACAGAGTTCTGTTAATTACAGAATTGCAGGTTTTGTGCCCGTCCCTCCATCACCTCCAGCTCCAGCGGGATGCAGGACACGTCCCGTCCGTCTCTGCTGCTCAGGTGAGGAGATCTCACAGGTGAGTGTGTGTCTGATGGAAACAGACCCAGGAGCTCGTCATGTGCCAGGCGTCTCTGTGGGGTTCAGTAGCACCTGTTCGCCCTCACCTTGAGCCTGACGAGAGTGATTCAGCTCTGGAAGACTTCCCTCAGAGTCACTGTTCACTTTAGGGCCAGTGGAGTTTGGCATCAGTTACGTCAATGTGCCTTTTTTTCTGTATTTACATACTTAATTCAAATGGCAATATTTGATTGGTTTTCGTTTTGCATCCTAGCAGACTTTTAAACTGAGCTGCATGTGAGGTTCAGGGGGTGAAGCTGCTCTGAACTGGGCTCACAGAGATATAAATGTGGCATCATTCTGATTTACATGCTTCACGCAGCCTGGACAAAGAGAGCGCCACGGTCGGACCGTATGTTCTTTGATTTTTCCGGTGTGTTAATCACGACCTCACGACTCTGGCTTAAGAAGCAGCTTCTGGTGATGCAGGGAGAGACCCTCATGCTCACCGCCTCTTCAGAATAGAATACTAGCATACTACTCACTGTATAATACACTGTGTATACTGCTTACTATTTTTATTTACTGCTAAATAAAATATGCATCACAATTCAGTGGGATGCAACATTGCTTGTGAGTGGTGCAAAGTTATGAACTTGGAAATAATAATGGCAGTTAATCTTTAATTCAGGTTTGCATAAAAATGTCTTAAATTTTGGTATTCTGATAAAATAGTGGAAAAAAGAGATGTTAATAGGTTAAAGTCAACCTAGTTACAATTGAGCACATTACATTTGTATTAAATTCTCTATCTCACAATGCAGTGAGTATTTCATGCATGCAAAAATGATCTATACTGTGCAGTTATTTTGAAGACCCCTTCCAAAAATAGTAGCTAAAGTTTCAACAAATACCACAGTATTTTGGTTTGGTTATTTTAAAAGCATATTAAATTGATGTTTTCCAAAATCTTGATCCAATATAAGCATGCATGTGGCTTCTTTCCTCATGCCTTTCTTATATTAGCTGTAAATCTGAACTCAATGCTCTGTTCTTTTTCCAACAATTTTTTAACTATAATTACTAAACATTGAAGCTATGCAAAATACATTAAAAGGAATACAGTAAGCTACCGAAAGCGGTGCTGAGACTCAACTGAAATGTGATGTACATTTGAAAATGGCCTTCAGATAACAAATCTGAAATGTAAAACTAGCATAACCTTGATTAAAACTATGGTTACCATGGTAAGTTTTTATAGTGCACTCAAACAGCTGAACAAAATGCTTGTGAGTGCATTTTGCTGCTATCTTGGATTCACTGAAGACTGATTCAGAGAAGAGCTGGTGGCCAAACTCGACTGTATCATGAATAATTCTGCTCATCCTCTCCACAGCACTTTGTCTTAGAGCTGCTTTAGCTACCGGCATCTTCCAGCACAATGTTTTAAGTCGTGCTGCCTGCTGGAACGTCTTCTCTTCCTTCTACCACTGAGTTTGCCTGCGTGTGACTGCTGGCTGATACCCGAGCCAAGAGGAATGACATTGCACAAGGACATATCTTCTTATTCATGGGCCCTGTAGCATTATCATGCATATGACACACTCTTTCTGTCTAACTGCACTGTGTGCATGTGTACTACTGCACTTCATGCTTAGTTTGGTGGTGGTAATTTCTCTGGTATCAAATGCATCTATCTGGTTGTCTAAATAATAATTGCATCAATAATCTGTTGGTGTTAAAATGCAGAAGCCTACGTTTGTGTTCGGTTACACTGAACTGAATTAGTGTTCATCCATGACACAATCACATTTATATACAAAACATTTAAAAGATATATTTTTCAATTGAAAGCTCAAACATGAATATTTCATTAAATTTCAGTATTAGTCTGTGGTGTAAAGATTATCTGAGAGCAAAGGAACGACATTGGTTCATATGAAGGCAGCATGCATTGCATGTTCCCACATATTTCTGCTCTTGTTTTTTCTCTGCCTTTTCCTTTCTCTCGCTTCGATAGCTATCTTACGATGTCGTTTCCTTTTCCTCCAATCAGGTCAAGCCCCAGAGGAGCAGCGTGTCTTTCTGATGGTAGCAGTCAAGCCTCTCATCCGCACTGAAGGTGATGGATTAACAGGAACCAGAGTCGTCAGCACAAGTAGAACAGGCATGCACCTGTGAAAGTGGATGATGTTGGGCAATTCTGATGATTTAGTTTTAGATTTTAAAAATTTTAATGCAGTAAATTGAAGTGCGCCATCATGGGTCAAATTAAATGTCACTAAAGATTTCCACATCATTCAAACACTTGTCATTCACATAGTTCTACACATGCCTTTTGATTATTGGACCGAATGTGCTTTCTAACACAGCTGCAGACTTTCCACCAAACCAGTGCAGAAAATGCAAGAAAAAGTAACAAGTGTAACATTACAGTAAGTGATTTCAGACATTTTGCTAACTTTAAAGACACGTCCTTTCTCCAAAACTCTGGCATCCAAACTCAAACACCCAAATTGATTGACAGGCATTGAGTGTTTCCAATTGGCTAAAAAAAGGGAGCACTCTTGTGCTGTTCACAGAGTTTAATGCATTCACAGAGACCTGTATGATTTCACAGTTAGGAACAATTTTGTGTCCCCCCAAAAATAACAAAGCCACTAAATATCAGTTATTTTCTTCCAACGGGTAGACCTATGTTCTAATACAAAGGCATGTTGATGGCATTTTAATCTTTAGTAGAGCTGGCATTGTACGGGATGAAGAGATGACACACATGGATCCTGGCTAATCTTTATTTAGTCTTTATTTATAAGTCTTGAGCAATATCTGAAATTGTCCTTTAGCACACTCATCTTGTTCTCTCCTGTGGTTTCTCAGCCTCCAGCGTCTGGAGGTGTGCTGCTGTCCAGGGTGCTGAAGGTCTTTCCACCAACCCAAACCCTCTCTAACTCTAGGCATCAAACTGATCTCTGTGGACTCTGGAGAAGCGTATTCATTTCTCAGAAGTCATCTGTATTACCGTAAATGAATGCCAAGAATCGGCAACACCAAATTAGTGGTATTCAGGATGGTTTTGGAGTACAACACATCGTCCTGGAGTGACTGTTTAGTTCTCTGGCATCATTTGATGACTGTTTAATGCCGTCCGTGATTAGTTCTTACTCAACAGCACTAATTTTATCAACTTGGTACCTTGTAATATGACTATTTCCAGGTGGTCTGGTGCACTTTGACTCTTGGAAGTTGCATAAGGCTAGCCAGTCGGATATACATTTTTTGAAATATGCATCAGAGAAGTGAAAAGGCTGTGGGTGGTTCGTGGGCAGAAGGGTCTAGATGGGTCTCAGGTGCTGGATGAAATAATCAAACAATATTCACAATATTCACAAGGTCTGCCGGTCCCAGGCAGACCTTGCAGGCAAACCTCCAACTCCAGTCAAATACAGTGAGTGGCAGCAAACAGTTTAGCTGTGTATTTCTATTGCAGAATGTTTTCCCCGCTTCAACCAAAGGCGACTATCTGATGATGAGAATCTGTGTTCAATGTATCAGCAACATTCTCACCACATCTGTATTCTGCAGGGTGGAATAGTCTGTTAAATTAAAGTGTATTCTGAATATGTCTGAGCTTACGGTTTTAGTTGCATAGGTGGTTGCCATTATTTAGTGAACAAGCACCTTTAAAGAAAGAGTTCACCCATTAATTAAAATTATCATTTGCATGCCCTCTAATTGTCATTTGCTCCTATGAACACGTTGCCAAGTGTTTGGTATCAGTAATGACCTGCAAGAACCAATGATATTTGATGAACCAGTGATATCAGAAACCTGTTATACTGCATCTCATTGTGTGTTTTTTCTTTAAAATCAAACCTGGTGGGATGTCACTGCAAATGAGCATGATTAAAAAGAGAACTGCAACAGAAGGGAAGATTTTCATTGTGAAATTCTGTCTTTCTGGCACAAAGCTATCGTGTAGCTTTAGAAGACAAAAGAAAATGGCACATAAGTTGTAAGTGCTGATTTTTGTGGTACTTTTATGGTGCTTTTTTGGTCGATAGCCCAAGTTGTCAATATGGAAACAAGCTCTCTGAATATTCTACAGTATATTTTACTGGTTTTCCTCCATAAAATCCCTGTATTGCCTTCTCCTGAGTTGCAAAACCTCTCAAAGCTGGACTTGCCAGAATCCAGTTCTGGGGAGCAGGCAGATTTTCTACACCAATATCAGTTGGCCATTCTCATTGGATGGGTTACACTCGTACATGCTGCCAGAGCTCGGAGAGTGATTCCCTGGATGAAGGTGGCATGGAGAGAGCCAGAGGAGAGCAGCAGGCCTGGTTGTGTTCTCCTGCTCACCTGTGTTCACCTGACCCTGTTTTGGCCAGTTTCCTTCCATTCTGCTGAACCTCATCTAGCTTGTCATGCATTAAATCTTCAACTCTTCAACTCAAGAGATCTGTTGCAAAACCTACCGGATGTCTACCTAAGAAGCATTTTTAAGATGCACTTCTTATGTTTCAAAAGATAAAAAGCTTGAAGATTGGTGGGAAATCCAATTTGGGAAACTTTTAATTTTGCAGGGGATAAAACGGATTCTGTTTGTTCGGTATCTGATAGGTATGACTGAAAATAGTTCAATTGGTAAAATACATTGAAATCAATGGTGAGTTGAGTCTCCTGTGTGCCTGTGGAGTGCTATTTGTATGATGCACTATTTTGTACAAGTTGCTTTTTATGGATTGCCAAATCCATGACTCAGGTTCCAGGTTCCTGTGTAGGCCCTAAAGGCAGGTCACCAGGTTTTGGAACAGAGCCGTTGTTGAGCTGTTTCAAATGACCTGCAGATAAGCTCACTACACACTTGGCAACATTACAGATGAGAAACAAGCTCTGTGTGTTTAATTAATTATGAGAAGGCAGACGGGCCAAGAATCACATATCTGACCAGATCTGCTTTAATATCTCGTGTACCTTGTTCGAGTTTAACATAAGAGTCCATTCTTTCAATGCAATGTGCTTTGCGTTGCAACTTTTTACCTTCTCTTTCCAGTGTGAAGAATGAACTGGGAGTGATATGAGTTGTGATTTTGATTGACCTTCCAAAAGTTACTGTAATTTTACAAAAACAGCAAATTAAAACTTTTTTCCTTTTTTTAAATAACCAGGCACCACTCAGTTAATTATGATTTTAATGTTTCACTGATTATTTTTCTAAAAATAGGAGCTGAAGAATCCAGTATATGTGCGCAGTATTGAGTATGTCGATTCCTCACACAGTCCCTGTCTCTTGTTTTCCTCAGGCCATGTGTCTTATTAATGATGGAGGCGGAAAGAAGCCACACTTTTCATTAACCTTCAGGATTCATAATTCACAAGCCCATGTTCTTCCTGCCTTCGTTTAATGTTCTTCTCTGCCAGCCGTCACAGATACTGATGACTTTCTGTGACTCTTGCTTATTAAAGGAGCCAATCAGTGTTTACACAATGTCATTCTCCTGCAGCTCCAGCATAAGTCACATGAGGTAATGAGCTGCGTAATAATGCCACAAAGCATTATCAGTAACAGTAATACTGAACTTACCAGTGCCTGTATAGAAAATTCTGTTATTGTTTTTTTTTTGTAAGTGCATAAGTTGCTTGAGAGTGTAGGAAGGCTGATCTGATGTGGTTCATAATGCTCTATAGTTTGTTGCTATTTTTCCTCTGCCTCCATACTAAATTTTCTGATTTGTTTTGAGGATTGTGGGTAATGTAGCTTGTCTTTGGCCTCTGTTGAAGGGTTTATACGTTATCCCTATAAATCTGTTTCTCTATGGAGAAGATGAATAGTATGTCTTCTTCCAGAACACTGCTGTTGCTCTCTGACACACAGTAGGCTACGCTAGGAAATATAAACTGCAGAGAAACTCAGAAAGTTTGTCACAGACACTGGTAATAGATGAGGAGGATCTCACAGTAACACTGTACTCTGTATGAACCTGAAAACTTTATTCTTCATTTTGAGTCTTTCATTGCATAACATTAATCACTGTTGACTCGTGAAGCTTTTCAAAGCAGCATCTTGTAGCGGTTTCCGTTCATTCTGTAGTTTCAGAAGGTCACTCTAAAGAGCATTGCACTTGAGGAAGAGATGGACAGCATGTTATTGCGCAGAAAACTAATTTTGTTAGAAAGTTGGCAGTCTGCAAAAAAGGAACTGAAATTTAAGCTTTAAATCATTAATAAGGCCACATCAAGTCATTTTTCTTTTCAACAAATGGTTTGTGAAAGGAGGTGCTTAATCTTGCACTTTTGTTCATCCAACTTGGGAGGTGAAAACCAATTTTATTTTCTATATTTTACGAGGTTGATGATTTTTGCAGCACTGTTACCAAACGTGTACATGCATGATCATTTTAAAATGTTTGAATGTGTGATTTTATTATTTTCAATAAACATAACTGATTGGGTAGCAAAGTTTACAGTTAGAATAGCTGTGAGGCAAGCTAGTTTAAGACCAAACGTTGGTTTTTCAATTGCATTTCAGTTGAACCGATTATGTCTAAATGGTGATGCTTTTGACACGTTATGATTTTACTCATAAAGGATACATTGAATAGGCAACTCCAGACTTAAGGCCCGTTCACACCAAGAGCGATAATGTTTACTATATTTGCATCCACACCAGTGAACGATAACTGTCTGTTTATTCTAAGCGCCACTTTACACACTTCTCGAGCTCATTACAGCAAGACTGATTCTGATTGGGTGTCTATGTTTTTATCATTCAACAGTTGGAAAAAATCATTCTGTAAGTGATTCCAACAATATTGTTTCACTGTGCCTTTATCGTTATAGCTGTGGTGTGGACTCTGCTATTCTTTAATATTGAGATCAATTTTTAGAACTATATCTTTATTGCTATCTTTATAGTTATTGTCCTTGGTGTGAACAGGCCTTAACTCTTTTTTTCTTCTTCTTATTTTTTCATGCCCCTCATGCCGAAGGCTATTTATCAATTTATAAAATAAATAGATTTTCTATTTATTTTTTTTTTATCTGGATATATAGTTAAATTTATTAATTGATTTATACTATTTTTCACTTGCTTCTCATCATAAATATAGCGTTGGTAGCTGGCATGGTGCTGAATTACAACAAGGCCAAATGTAGGTTGGGAGGGTTTTTGTGTGTGTGTTGTCATGTTTAAAGCTTGGTACTTTTTATACTGTTATTGTTATTTATTAAATAATAGTTCTTATTCTAAGCGCCACTTTACACACTTCTCGAGCTCATTACAGCAAGACTGATTCTGATTGGGTGTCTATGTTTTTATCATTCAACAGTTGGAAAAAATCATTCTGTAAGTGATTCCAACAATATTGTTTCACTGTGCCTTTATCGTTATAGCTGTGGTGTGGACTCTGCTATTCTTTAATATTGAGATCAATTTTTAGAACTATATCTTTATTGCTATCTTTATAGTTATTGTCCTTGGTGTGAACAGGCCTTAACTCTTTTTTTCTTCTTCTTATTTTTTCATGCCCCTCATGCCGAAGGCTATTTATCTATTTATAAAATAAATAGATTTTCTTTTTATTTATTATTATTTTTTTTAAATCTGGATATATAGTTTAATTTATTAATTGATTTATACTATTTTTCACTTGCTTCTCATCATAAATATAGCGTTGGTAGCTGGCATGGTGCTGAATTACAACAAGGCCAAATGTAGGTTGGGAGGGTTTTTGTGTGTGTGTTGTCATGTTTAAAGCTTGGTACTTTTTATACTGTTATTGTTATTTATTAAATAATAGTTTATTTAACATATAATGGTTCTTGCTCCAAGGAACACAAGATTTGTGCTTGTATTGCCTTAATGGGACACTAATTTGTACCCCATTCATGTAAAGTGTCACTGTGTTTTCCTTTATCCGTTCTGAATTTTTCTGTCACCGTATTGTGCATTTTCTCGTTCTCTCTTGTGCAGAATAGCACACTTCAGTAGCCCTTCAGAAAGCTGTCAGACTCCACCCTGGTGCTGCATCCTTCTGATCTAAAGCGAGAGAGAGACACAGAGGACAATGCTGGAGAAACGGCATGGAATGTCTTGGTCTCCATGGTAACGTGTTTCTGCTGTATATACAGCGTTTTAAACGAACGCAGCGTTCTGTATTCTGTATTATGGTCATGATGCGTAGTAAATAAGAGAAAACATCCACATAAATATCACTGCATGCATTTGAATTTGAGTCACAGTCTAGTTTTCTCATTATAGTTTTGTGTCTTTCATCTCTTTGTGAACATCAGAGGCCTGTTTGTCAAAAGTCCATGTGGACATGGATGCTAATGTTGAAATTAAATGTTTTGGTCACAGGTGTTCGGAGGAACAGTGGCAGGATTGGGCCTGTTTTTCTCCTCCGTCTTTCATACTGTTGAACTGGATGGATGCTGGTTCAATGCGAGTGTCTCTCTGATTCTCTCGCTGCTGTGTTCCTCTGGTGCGCCCGCTGTCACATCGAACAGGCCCAGCAGGTCCGTCGCGCACCATTTCTCTGGGTTTGCTCCACAGATGTTTCAGGGTCAATAACCTGACCATGTTTAACATGACCGTACAGTACACTCGCTTTCATCACGTGTTACCATAGAAGCACACCCTCTTGTCTGTGTTCATTCATCGTGCATCACATTTTTGTCTTTCTGTCTATTTATCTTAATGTACTATTCATTTAGGAACAAGCTGAAATAATGACTACGCTGAAAAACATCTGCTTCTCGATGACTTTGAGTTTGACTTGTTTTGCAATTAAATTAAGGTTGAAATATTATATTAAGAGAATATATCCTGAGTATTATCTTTAAAGCATTTAGTTGTTTATATATCAATATACATATCAAACTTTAAAGTTCAATCTTTTAAAACAACATTACCAAACAAATTCTGTTATACATTAGTTTATTTGTGTAGCGGAGAATGATTCTTATGTACTCCTAATAACACACTTTAGTCTTTCTCTGCATCCCTCTAAACTCACACACACACAGAGAGCATCTAATGTGCTTCATCTGTTTTATACAAGAACATTTTTGATTTAATTTTGCGTCTTTTAGAAACTCATTGCAAATTACTTACATTTGCATCCAATTTTCTTTCTTGAAACTCTTTTCTTCCCCATGCAGAGGCTCTATTGTGTGTTTGCTAGACCTCGAAGATAATTACAGGTTATATCATAAGAAGGAATATTCCACAAATGTTCTTTTAGGCCTTTCAGAATGAGCTTTATTCAGCTTCAGAGTTAGTTCAGTGCATACAATGAAAATATACTGTGACTGACTCGGCTCTAAAGAGGACAAAAAGAGAGCACTATATCATAGTTTATTTTATTCAGGCACTCTATTCCAGATCTTATAACGTCATACCATAATGTTACGAGACACAGGAACCAATGTTCAGCACAGTTTATATGTCCATTCATCACACGAAACCACTGTATGCAGTAGCTTCAGAAGACGAGTTGCAATATAGTGCTGGAATAAGTTGCATGGGCTCTTTTATGACAATTGTATTGTGCTTTTTTGACAGCATCTGTCCACATTCACCTTCTGTTCATGGAAAAAAGCAGCATGAACCTTCTATTAAACGTCTCCTTTCTTTAAAGAAAGAAAGTCCTGCGGGTTTGGACCGACATGAAGGTCCGTAAGTAATGACAGTTTTCTTCTTTTGGTTGAAATAACCTTTTATAAGCGATGGAAAAACTATTTTCATACCTGGAGAATAACTCATGCCACAGTCGATAATAGAGCTTAAATAATGGATCACAGCCAAATATATATATAATGTATGATGAGCGCTAATGACTGAGTTTCATGAGGCACTTCGTCATGACATACACTGCTATATGATCATTAAATGTGCTACATTTTTTCTCAAGCATAGTGGTTTCTGTTCATTATCAACAGTGAAATATTTGGGACATATTCCAGCTCTTTGTGAGAACTTAGTTTATAGTGGTATTTAAAGATAAAGCCGGTGGAGCTAACAAACACTGGTGTGTAAATGATCTCTTTTATTATATACAGCAGATTTCCCTCTGGGCTACAAAAGAGATTTTTACTGAGATTGAAAGAGATGTTAGTTAGCAATGTATAACAGTGAAAAACGAGTTATAAGCTAAAATATCTTCTATAATTAAGTTGAATTATAATATATTCTTACCACACCATTTAATAACTGAAGAGAGCAACAGGTCAATGACATATTCAAAGTTTCAGAAGAGATTTCAGTAGTGACATAAATCTTATACTGCATTTACACTGTAAGCCCTAATGCTCAGATCTGATATTTTGGCATTTACATTAATTTAAAGCATAAGTGAAAGTATTTGGTATTTGGCTATTTTGAAATGATCACAAATAACTGTTCCTGCTTTCGTTCTTCTTCCTGTCTCAAATTGTATTAAATTTTTTTGAAGAATTGTTTTCATTAATTTGTTCATTTCTACAATTTTGTGTATATCTCTGTTGGTATCTTTGAATTATAACAGCATTGTAACAGCATTTTATCATCATCTTGCTCTCTAGATATTGATAACTGGTATCTGCTTCAACTGTAATAATGGTCCACCACCAGTCAGGTGATGCATCGGGTTTAGAGCCGCTTTTGAAAATGTCCCAAAATCAGATGGAAAAAATGTTTTGCTACCAGCATGCAACAAGATACGTGCCAGACATCTGTGAACAAAATCATAATTAGTTGACAGTAAAAATGCGGCCTAGGTTTCTCGAACTATAAAAGTGCAATATCATAGCAATAATTCCTTCCTTTGGGATTTACAGCTGTTTGTAAGTCTGCGGCTACTGTGGCATTTGATTATTTGCTTCTACTGTTACACACACTGTTCTCCGTCAGCATTACAGCCAGGGCTCTGATGCTGGAGACGGTTCATCTGTAGGCAGGAGAGGAGCGTGTCAAACACATCAGCAGATGGTGAGCAGCATCAAAAGACACCACTGCTGTCATCAGAGATCAGAGGCCGCGACACTGACCAAACGGCATAAGTGAAGAGCATGAGGAGTCAAACAAAGCTCGCTTTCTGAGACGTGCAGATGGAGGGGTCAGAATCCGTCAAAGACAGCTTGAAAACATGGACCCGACCATCAAATAGAGACTTTGTGCTATCACACCAAGCAAACTGTAAGTCAGTTGCCTGAACATATTTGTGAAGTCTGCAGATCTCAGACCAGTGAAATATTGTTGGAATGAGGTCGAACAGGAGTGTTCCTCATAATCTGTCATCAAAATGTAATAACCTGCTCCACCTCTGAAATAGGTTACCTTTGCATTGACGTCATCAAGTCCTCTTATTTTGTGTGTAGCCACTTTCTAATGATCCAATCAATAAAACGAAGCTGTCCTGCTGTCCATTTTCTCATTAAATATTCTGTTCCATTCTGAAATAAGTCAGATTGCATGTTGTTTTGTCAACTGCGTTTCTCTTTCTTTCAGAAGAGCCCATCATGCAATCAGTATGGTACTTTTGAGACTTTGCCAGTAACTTAATTGGTGGGAATTTTTGCTGAAAACAAAAAGTTACAATTTTCACCTTGAGACTTAATTTAACTAACCTCTTTACATTAGCATTACACTAGACTTCATTATCACTCAGGTCATATTTGCACTTTTTGGCCTTGTAATATCTTTCTTTTACAGCATTCAGACTGAAAAATATTTAAGTTAGAGTAGGATGTGTTATCATCATACTGACTAAATACTGGTTTTCTTGCAGGGCTTGTAACTCGCTGCCTCATTTAGGGTTTGACATTTTTGCACTTATTCCAGACATTTGCCGATTAAGAATATCATAGCTGACATTTAGCTCACACTTGAATATGAATATTGAAACCGTCACTCCAGAGATATCTGAACCACTACTGTACTGCACTACATGTAGTCAGAATAAAGTTTTGTCTACATTGCAGTTTATTCAGGCCATGAACCATCCAGACTCTCTGTTCTTTAGACTGTCTGTTCATCATGAAACGCATTCAATCATGGTTTTTGTTTTTATGTGCCATTAAGAGGCAGGTTTATCTAAAATGCATCATGCCACAATAACAGACAGAAAAAGTTGATTTAAATAATGAAACAATGGCACACTTGAAATCTATGTAGACGGTGGTCAGGATTTGATTGCCTGCAAAAGTACTGTACTTATTTAAATTCAGTAAAGCGGATTTTGTTTCTTGGCAGACTTATAGAAAACCCTGTGTGCATTTGCTCCCGGAAGTTGCCTAAATCCAGCCAATCAGATGAGAGCTTGCCAGATCAAGTAAGTGCTTTTCACTTTTTGTGTGCAGTATGCATCGGATGGTCAGGGACTGTGCATTTGAGACAGAGACAATAAGACACTTTATAGATATTATTTACCGTCTGTGGAGGGATTATGGATAAAAGTGGGGAAAGTGATTGTATGAAAAGCATGAAGTGATGATAAAGTAGGATTATCTTGTGTTTGGTGAAGTTCTCTCACATGCATTCCAATTCCCATTTATGGACTGTAAGCCACATCTGGACAGTTGTTTAGTCAGCACACAGATCCTGTCAATTAAATGGACAAATGTTTTGTTTTAGTGCTTGTAATTCCTGTTCAGTCTGAACTGTCATAAAAATCATGAACTCTTTAATGCAAACCTGCTATGTTTTCCATTCGGTCAGATCTTGACATACATTCATCTGAATTGTTTCAAAAATGCTCTTTTGGGGTTGATACTTAAGACAAGCTCGCAAAGTTTTTCTGTTGTGGTGTGCATATATAAATAATACAAGTGCATTTTGTGCACGTACATATATATTACTCTCTCACATACACAACTTTCATGTGCACACATGCAGACAAGATGTTGAGCAGAGGTTTCTAGTTCTCAAGGTGTTCCACTGTGAGCTCGTCAAAACGCATAATGAAAGGAGACAGATTGAGGTCATTCTGACTCTCTCTTTGTTTTAAAGGGTTTGAGGGAAGAAATAGACACACTGAAGCATGAACAAATCAGTATGACTAACAGAAAGAGAGTGACAAGATTTGTGTGTGTTTAAGAACGACGTAACTGGGACGTGTTTGTGTGCGTCTTGGCAGTGAAGGTAATCTTGAGTTCACTGGGGAGAACATGCAAACACACTTAGATCTGTTATAACACACATTTTACGTTATTATTCATCTTTTTCCTCCCTATGCCAAAAGAAGAAAAATCAAGCATAACACTTTTCTATTCTGTCACACGTTTTGGAAAACTGTCCACATATTTCTCTCACAGTATCCAGTGTTGTTCTCTGCTTATGTGAGAACTGTGCGGGAGAAAAAGCATGTCCTTCATCAGTGTTTTGCAGTAAAAATGTCTGGTTACACTTAACAATGCTTCATTTGTTAGCATTAGTAGCTACATTAACTACAATAGTTAATGTAATTCTGTAATGCTTGGTATACAGAAGTGTTAACTACATTAGTAAACACGAACTACTGTAACAATGAAAATACTTCTACAGCATTTTATAATCCTAATGTTAATTTCAACATTTAATAATACATTTTTGTGTATGTTACTAGTACTTAATACACTGTGAATTAACATGAACAATTCTATTTATATTAACTAAGAATATGTGCTCTAAAAATACATTGCTTACTGTTGGTTCATGTTAGTTAACGCATTAACTAATGTAAACAAATGACACCTTATTGTAAAGTGTCTCCAAATGTCTAAACATCCTTTTGGATGAGCTTTGCAATGTATCTTGTATATTTGATTGTTTTTTTGTTTTGTTTTGCTTTGTTTGTTTTCTTGTTTTAAGCATAAATCTGTTATCACCATTTGTGCAGACATGATTTATGGATGTAGTTCAAGGGGACTGAATCAAAGAGGTTGTGAACTGAAGGGCCACTTGTCACATCTGAGACACTTTTTCCCCAGATCAACTGACATTTCACTAATTGCAGTTCAGCCTCCCTGGAGCATGCTGGGATTGTGGGGTGCAGCAGTGATGAGGCGAAATTTAAAGGAACACTCCACTATTTTTGAAAATAGGCTCAACGAGATTTACCGTTTTCGAATCCATTCAGCCGATCTCTGGGTCTGGTGGTAGCCCTTTTAGCAGTAGCTTAGCATAGATCATTGAATCTGATTAGACCGTTAGCATCTCGCTCAAAAATGACCAAAGAGTTTCGATATTTTTTGGCCTAGAAAATCGCAACTTTTCGTTTTCCGTCGGTCTTAGTACATGATGTAACTACAGAAGAGTTACGTTTTAAATAGGAAAAATATCGAAACTCTTTGGTCATTTTTGAGCGAGATGCTAACGGTCTAATCAGATTCAATGATCTATGCTAAGCTACAGCTAAAAGTGCTACCGCCAGACCCGGAGATCGGCTGAATGGATTCGAAAACGGTAAAACTCAACTGTTTAACTCTAGGGGAGTTGGAAAATGAGCCTATTTTCAAAAATGTTCCTTTACATCCAGGTCTTGGGAGGGAGGAAAAACACTGCAACTTTTTGCTGTCTAATCGTTAACTATCAGCTCAGAAACACCTAAACACAAATGCAGAAGTGAATAGAGTTCATTGCAGCTGCACAGTTCTGTCGTGGCAGTAACTCGAGGGGGTGATGAGGTACAGTAGTGTTAATATCAGGTAGCTGCTATAAACATTGGTTTGACAGTAGAAATTAAATCTCAAACTGACAGAATTAACATTTGAGCTACATTTTGAGTTATAAATAATTAATTTAACATTTTTTTCACCAACAGTCAAACTGTGCTCACCGGATATTGTAGGAAACATCTCAAGGACATCTACACAGGCTTCAAAAGCCATCTAGATGAAGACGTCTCAGTAGAAAAGATGTTTTGCACAAATAAATTGTAGCTTTATCTCCATATATTGTCTGAGAATGAAGCATTTTTTCAGACACAGCAGAGCAGATATGTTTCATTTTCTACTTTTTACTTGACCAAGTTCAGCCTCCAAGACCTGAAGATGATACCACAATTGTGTGTCTCTCTCTCTCTTTCTCTCTGTTTGTCTGTCACATTCGATCTGCGTTTGCACAGATGGAGGGGTTTGGGGTCCAGACTGCTGCTTTACTCAGTCGGTTAACATCGACTGTTCCTCCCTGACAGCATGTCAATACTCACCAATTTACAAGCACATTAAAAATCGACCCCAGATAAAAGGCAATTTCTGCTGTTCTGCTAGAAATACATTTGAGCTGAGAAAGAAACAGAAAAAGAGGTGAAATGGCTTGAGGGAAAAGGGGACAACCAGTGAAATTACAGCTTTGCTTTTGTGTCTTAAAAATAAAGCAGGTTTTTTTTTTTGTAAGCTAGCACCAACTGTTTTGTTTGACAAACAGATGCAGAGCATAGAGGGATAAACAAAGTCCTTTCTCATTTGTGTAAGCTGACTGACTGATCCAAAAGATCTCTATGGCTCCAAAGCCTAGTGGCATTGACAACATTTTTACATTTACATTTATGCATTTGACAGACAGTGCATTCAAAGTACACATTTTATCAGTTCTGGCTTGCTCTGGGAATTAAACACATGACCTTTAGTAGCGCCAAGCTCTATTGTTTGAGCTACAGGAAAGTAGGATTTTAAGGCATCACAGTTGCATTGGTGAAGTGCACTGTTTAATTAGGGCCCAAGCACCAATGGTGCGAGGACCCTAATAAAATTACTCAGTTTCTTCTTCACCAAAATGTATTGCATTTTGAGGGCCTAAACATGCTTATTTTTTTTATTTAATTAAATTCAGTTTAAATATTTCAAAACGTGATAATGTCTTTTAGATAATATAAATTTGGTTCACTTTTCACTCCATAAATGGTTGGTCAAGTTGAGTGCATTGCAGTGTGCTGTTGTGTACTGCATATTTTGGCGATGTAGTAACTAGGTCATATGGGCATTTCATGTAGAAAATCGTCATACTGTGTGCTGTATACATAATGCATAATGCAAAAATAAGGAGTCAAGTAAACCGGTCAATGCGTAACCTCCAAATACACAGCTGACACCTTCATATGTGGCCCTCAGGATGCCTGAGAGGAAATCAGTGCTTTGCGTGACCTCAATATTGCCTTTAGAAGGAGATGAGAGAATGTCTTCTGTGATGATTTATTGTTCTGAATTTATATAATGAATTTTATATCTATATCAATATGTTTATAATGATTAATTCATTTACAACCATGTTAATTATGCATGTGTCATGGGGGAAGGGTCTTGTCGTTAGGGGCATATGTGGCCCTCAGGATGCCTGAGAGGAAATCAGTGCTTTGCGTGACCTCAATATTGCCTTTAGAAGGAGATGAGAGAATGTCTTCTGTGATGATTTATTGTTCTGAATTTATATAATGAATTTTATATCTATATCAATATGTTTATAATGATTAAATGACAACCATGTTAATTATGCATGTGTCATGGGGGAAGGGTCTTGTCGTTAGGGGCAACGTTTTTGAATGGATTTGCAATCAATGATCAGATGTGTTGGGGGTTGAGGAGTCTCTAAAGTCTGTGTGTGTGTGTGTGTGTGTGTGTGTGTGTGTGTGTGTGTGTGTGTGAGTGTGTGTGTGTGTGAGTGTGTGATGATTAATTTATGGCTCCTGAGACCTCAAGACCTCAGCTGGAGAGAGCAGACGAGTCTCAGTCAAATAAAGAACAAGAAGAAATTCTCCTCAAGAAAGAACAAACAGCAGCAGGACAGTAGTACGAGTCTCTGTGTTGGTGGATTTTCAGTCATTCAGTGATCTGCTTTCCATGGAAGCGTGTGTGTGTGTGTGTGTGTGTGTGTGTGTGTGTGTGTGTGTGAGTGTGTGTGTGTGTGTGAGTGTGTGATGATTAATTTATGGCTGAACCCTTGAGACCTCAGCTGGAGAGAGCAGACGAGTCTCAGTCAAATAAAGAACAAGAAGAAATTCTCCTCAAGAAAGAACAAACAGCAGCAGGACAGTAGTACGAGTCTCTGTGTTGGTGGATTTTCAGTCATTCAGTGATCTGCTTTCCATGGAAGCCATATTCTACATAAAACTTTATTTCCCTGTTTTATTTTATTGGATCACTTATAGTATGGTTTCTCTGAAGCATTTTGAAGTATTTTGTAAATAACTTGTACATGGTTCATTCAGTAGAGTGTTATAAATAAAACAGTAACTTTACCATTTGACTCCATTACTGTACTTCTCCACTTAGAGCCAGTTTAACAATCACATATGTGCTCTTATTTTATGCATTTTATTTTATTTTTTTCCCCCATTCTTTGACTACAGGTTTCTTCCCCACATTTGTCTCAGGTCATCTTTTGACTATGCTGGCTAAAAGCTAATAAAAGCTTTTCGATGTTCCAACCCGTTCACATGTAATGCATCAATGAATTCAACATGAGGACACCAGACCGGATCTGAGGTTGTATTTCAGCAATGCTTGGTATATTGATACAAAATTTCTTCTGATGGCAAATCAATTTGGCACCACCTATTGGTCAAAAGTCATAAGCATTTGTACATCTGCTGGGATGCTTATTTTGGGATGTCCTATTAAATTTACTTGTAACGTTTATGACACTGGAGTGCCTTGCACTGTGATTGCTGCTTGCAGTGATATTATTCTGATTAGTTCTGCTTGGCTACCAGCCAGATCACTCTCATCTACCTCTCTCTCCTTCATTCTGTCTCTCTCTTTCTGTCTGTGTGCATCATGCATCATGCCCAGTTTCGTATGGTACGTCCTGCAGATGTTTGTAAAAAGAGAGATAGATTAAATGGGTTGGTCATCTGTCTGTGGTGTGGACGCCCTTTAGTTATTACTAATCTAGTACATCAATCTCATGCACTCTGGAACTAGTTTCATTCATGTTTAGTTATTTTTAAGACAAAAACACTTGTTAAGAATCCTTTGTTTTGTTTTTTGCAGTGCGTGTTAGAAAGAAGGCTATATGGCTTTGGAACAACATCAGAGTAAATTATGATGTAAATGTGGACGGTCATGTGTTGATGTTCATCTGTGTGGTGTCAGAAATCTCCAGAAGTTCAGAGCAAGTCTTTTCTGCAATATAGTTTCAGTAAATGCTCTTTTTAATAGGAAGCTTTAACTTTATAAGTAGGACACTGAACTCCTTTATCTGAAAATATCAAGGATAAATGTATTCTTTGTGATATGAGTGCTTTAAAGTTAAACAGCTATACATACTTTTATTGAAGAGAGCAGTGTCCTCATATCTAGTTATAGTAGGCATCCGCTATGTGGCTGTGTGTGTGTGTGTGTGTGTATGTGTGTGTGTGTGTGTGTGTGTGTTAAAGCAGGTTAAAGCCTTCTGAGTGTGTGTGTGTTTGAAAGAGATAACTTTGACAGCTTAAGGTCGTGTGGAAGGGCAGAGCACATCTGGAGATGAAATGCCTTTGATCACAGTACAAGGGAAAGAATATTCAGACTCAGCAGTGTGAGTGTGTGTGTGTGTTCTGGTGTATGGTTTATGAAGACACAAATGTGTACAATGACATGGTTACTACAACATAAACATTGTTTACACTTTTTACACAGGTTTACACTTCCTGTGTCTGTAAACTATGGACAGATGATGCATAGATGTATATAGATGGCTGAAATGATGGATAGATACAAGTATATATAGAGAGAGAGAGAGAGAGAGAGAGAGATTTTTTATTTAATTTAAATT
This sequence comes from Sinocyclocheilus grahami, assembly GCF_001515645.1. Lineage (NCBI taxonomy): Eukaryota > Metazoa > Chordata > Actinopteri > Cypriniformes > Cyprinidae > Sinocyclocheilus > Sinocyclocheilus grahami. The sequence continues at coordinate 136,965 of NW_015505222.1, read as the reverse complement.
TTTGTGTGTGTGTGTAAGAGGAAGCGCTTTTGATCTGAACCGTAAATTGCAACATAAGCATTTGTTTGTAAACTTTTTTTCACTTTGGTGCTCAAAGAAAATTTCTTAATATATTTTCAAAATATAAAAAAAAATATTATCAGTGCTGAAAACAGTTTTTGCTGCTTAATATTTCGTAATTCTTTTAACCATTATTAATAATTGAGCGCAATGAGTAAATTACATTATATTAAATTGTAATATTTCACAATATTCCTGTTTTACTGCATTTATGATTAAATAAATGCAGCCTTAGTAATATCTTTATAGTGCAGCCTTTTATTTATATGAACATTATATAAAAAGATAGAGAAACATCTACTCAGATTCAACTGCTTTTATTTGCAGTAAAATTCTTAATGTGTAAATATCTGTGTTAACATAAGTTCAAGAACTGAGACATAAACTGAACATTTGATGAACAGAAATGATGATAATGAGTGCCTGATCAAAAGGGGGTTAATAGTCACAGTGAGTATCTTGTATTTCCACCAGCTGCTTTACTACAGTGCATCTCTTCCTCATGTACTGCACCAGTTTTGCCCATTGTTGCTGAGAGATGTTACTTCTCTCTTCTAAAAAGACTCTTGGACGTTCTCAAACACGTTTGGGTGGAAATGTGGTTGCATGCGGTTTACCACTGCAAGGCGTTCAGCTGTCGGTTTTCTAGTGTTTTTCAGAATTAGCAGAAAGTTCTCTTTACTGTCATAAGTTCTGAGGTGTAAAGTATTTGAGTAAATGTAATTAATTACTGTACTTGAGTATCTTTTTGGATGCTCTGTAGTTTTACAACCTCTGTGTATCAAAGATATTAGCAACTTTTACTCATTTTTGAATGAGTATGTGCTCTTTACTCCACTACATTTGAAATGAGTGTTGCAGTTACACATTACATTTTGCATGGCACCTATAGCTTTTTCTGCAGCAGTTTATTTATGCTACAAAAGACGTGATATCACCATCTACAAGGCACTGAACATACAATATCTTGTGCGTTTTGCCCTTACTCACCCAAACTTGTTAACAAGACTACATTATGTGAATGCAAGTTCCTTCCGCAAGTAGTTGTGAATCACAAGTGTTTTATATACGAGATGAGGACATGACTGCAGCCGGCAATGAAGCCAAATCCAGCACATCCAGGGCTCTGACTTTTTAATTTTACTTAACATTATTTTATCTATGTGTTATACTGAAGAGACCTTTTTGAAGGATATTGTTTGTTTGTTTGTAGTTCATTTGTTCATTGGTCCCCTGATTAGTCTCCCAAGGTGTGTCTTGTTATCTTGTTAAGCTTGTTAGTGTGTATATATAGCCCTAGTGTTTCTTTAGTTCCTTGTGGGTTGTTGAATGTAATGGTTGTCTGTTTGCCCATCGTTCTTTTCTTTGTTCCCTGTGGTTTTTGGTTTATTGTTTGTTTTATTTTTTCCATGAAATACCTGCACATAGATCCTTGCCTCTGCCTGTTTTCCCCAGCTTCTCCACAATGGTACAGTTTTTCACTAACATGTCTCTTTGAATAGTGCATCTTTGAGACAATTTTTTTTTTTGCAAGTAAAACACTTAAGTACTGTTAAAATCAGATACTCTTGAGACTTGTTGTTTTGGCATTGGTGACTTGTAACTTCTAGTGGAGTAATTTTCACTGTATCTGTACTTTTACTCAAGTATGGTTTTCAGGTACTCTTTATACCTCTGCATAAGTTATAGTAACTGTGACCTTAATTGACCCTTGGAGCTTGATTGACAGGCAATCCGACCAATCATAATGCAGAATTCGCCGTTTTGTCCGACAAACCACACAGGAGAGTAGATTAACATGGCTGGACTTAAACTTGAGTTTATTTTGTGCTTTAAGTAAATATCAAAAAATGATGGGTTCACATGCCAATGAAGATCTGTACAGTTTATTATTATTTCAAAAAAATATTTCTAGTTTATATAATATCTGTATGTGCCATTTCCCTTGTGATTTGCATTCATATCAATTGTGAACCATACTGGAGTTTATACAGATCATATCCCAGAGCCTGTCAAAAGCTCTAGTGTGAAAGTGTATTTCTTTATTCCAGAATGAGATTAAGGATTCAGTCAATCTATAGATGGTAGTAATGTGTAGATGGTAATAACTCTTATGAATGAGATGGAATGAGAGTGGTGCAGTGAAATATTCCCCAAATACTCAGAATGGATAAAACAATAATGCACTGAAAACTATTTATGATCCGGAGCTGATGGGACACTCCATGCAGACGATAAACTAGACTTGCTCAATATATTCAGCACTTCATTCGAATGAGCAGCGATTTCTTACACCATTTACCTGACAGTGTCAACTATGAACCGTCCTTCTTTATGTTCACACTGTAGATGAGATCCTGGACTCATGTTGATAACAAATGGTAGAAGAACAAAAGCAGTTTATCGAAATTGTACGTTGTTCCTTATGTAAGCTTAACCAACTGTTCAATGGATTTCTGTGCTTAAAAGTGCTTTAGACTTCCCTGAGTATCCTGTTTCTACAGACAGACACCAGTCAGGAGACAACAGCTTCAGGGATCATCATTGATCAAGGTGTGGAGGTTTATCTTCACAACTCTTTTATCAATTTGTCACAAGATGTCCTTGTACCCCCAGTCATAATCAAATAATGGTTTGTTTACCAAACTTTCACACAAATCATTTCACAATTGCCTAATTATGTTTCTTTCCCAGGCCTGTTTCATATGATCTCTGTAATTGTTTTGACCTATTTATTTTAGATTATATGTGACCCTGGACCAGTCATAAGGGTCAATTTTTCGAAATTGAGATTTATTCATCAAATAATAAGCAATAAATAAGCTTTCCATTGATGTATGGTTTGTTAGGAGAGGACAATATTTGGCTGAGATACAACTATTTGAATATCTGGAATCTGAGGGTGCAAAAAAAATCAAAATATTGAGAAAATCGCCTTTAAATCGCCTTAAGACACATATCACAAATGGTTTTTGCTCTTGATTTATTGATTTAAAGACTTGGATCCTGCCGGTGGATTTGCGTGTTAGATTCAGTGACTGGATCTGTCATCAGGTTGAGTCCATTTAATTATGAAGTCATCGATTATGTTGCTGCAGCACAACCTGAGTACAAGATACTGTACATTGTTTTCTATTTGAGATCATGTATAAAAAAAACTATGATTTCTGACTTTTAGTCACTCCTGAAATGAAAACAATTTTAGTTTTGTGAGCTTAAACTTTTTCACAGAAGTGGTCCAAACAGCAGCTGAACTCTCGTCTTCTGAAATGCTCATTGATTTGGCTCCTTGGCCGAGTTCACAGTCCAGTATTCACTGAAGACCTGAGGATGATACAGCATGTGCTTATTTGTCTGTCAGATTCAGCAACGTGTTTCGCCATGGGCTGCTTTATTATTATTTTTTATTATCATGTCCACAATTTGACAGAGGACACCACTCATGAATCTGTTTCCTGCGTCCCAGAGTGACTTGCACTACATTTAATATATGTTTTTATCTGTTCATGCATTTACTGAGAAGCAAACTCATGACCTCAGTGTTTGAGCTACATATACCATCTAATGTAGTGAAGAGAATGACAACAAATGTGTCTGAGATGTGATATAAAGATAGGAAGACAGTAATATTAGTGAGATGGAGACAGGTAGAGTGTGGAAAATGAGAGAGAAAAAATGGACAGTAATTTCAAGTTTTGAGATTAAATGTGATGCTTCAGTGGCCAGAAATCTGTTCTCAAACCGAAGCCGTGAGAACATTACAGTTCATTAATGCAGTGCGGACCACCGGACAGCATTATATCACGAACAGTTGGTGCTCAGACTCGAGAAACTGACCAGAGAAAGAAAAAGAATTAACGTCAATGTCGCTGTTTGTGTAGCTTTTTGTATCTTCTGTTTTGTAGTGAAACACTGTTGATTAGTACTATGTTTCGGAGCTCTTTCATTTTCGCTTAAGATTCATGTTGTGTCCTTAACTGAGATTCTTATTGTTTTGTGCTGGATAAACAGATTCTTCTGCAAAAATAAATGTCACCTAATAGTTACAGTTTACATTGTCCCCTCAAGTTACATCAGTGTTGTTAACTTCTTTTTTTATATTTTGTAGTGTTGTTAATTAGGCTACTTTCTCCATAGTTTGATTGTTTTTTAACTACCTTTAAATTCTGCATATTTGTGATAACAGTGTTTATCTGTTATCAGTTTTATGCAGTGCAGTTTTATGATTTCTTTCTGCATTCTCTCTATTATGTCTTCAACAATCACACTCCTTTTCATTTATTATCTGCATCTCTTCATCTCTGTCTATGGAAAGGCTGCGGATGCATATTGAAGTGTATCCGCGTGGAATTGAGTGAGGAAAGCTCAGGTCAAGAGCAGGAGAGTCTGCGGCTCTCAGATAACACAGTCCTGTCCTTCGGAAATAGAGCTGAGATCCTGAGCCGCACACAGGTGATTATGATTTCACTACCTGTTTGTCTATATGAGAGTGATATATATATATATATATATAAATTTGGCATGGTGGGCCAAATTAAAGGTCATTGTGGCCCAACTTTGGCCTGCAGGCCTTTTTTTGGGCAACTGTGAATTTTATAAGTCTATAAAGGTCTTAAATGTCTTTCTCTTTAGCATGCAGATACCAAGAAATCATGCAGCAAGTGAAGGAAAAATATGCTTAGGGAAAGAGAGGGAATGCACAAAACAGAGGTATGTGAAGATTTGTAACTCTACTTCCATGGTTTTAATTTATGATTTTTATATTATGATTATATTTTTGGTTCACTGGTTTGTGTGTGTGTTCATTCCTCTCAGTCATGTCCAGGTCTGCTCCCCAGTGTGCTTTTGCCAGTCTGTGCAAGCTGCCCACTGTGCCGCCCCAGAAGTGGGCATTAGTCCTCTAATTAAACTTCTTTATGGTTTGGGTGGCACAGAGTGCAGGCACATGTCATGCCAAGCCTTGTTTATACATGCCAGCCTCTGCTGTGCCCTGCCAAACTTTGCCATCTGACAGTATGCCAGCCTCTACATCTGAAGCCAGATCTACACCAGACTGTGCCAGTGATGAAGGTCCTTTCCAAGCAGTGTCGCAGCGTGCCAGTCATTACCATTCAACACCAGTCTCACCGTGCCTAGAGTGAGTTCTTATAAAGCTGCTGCTAATTAGCAGGGACCTTCATGAGTGTATTCAGAAACACAGGACCAACAGAAAAACCATTAGTTTTATTCTAACTTGTCTGATATATACAGTACCGGTATAGTTTGGAATAATTTTTTGTTTTTGAAAGAAGTCTCTTATGTTCAGCAAGACTGCATTTATTTGTTCATACATATAGGAAAAACAGTAATATTGTGGAAATATTATTACAATTTAAAATAACTGTTTACTAAGTCATTATATAGTAGAATGTAATTTATTTCTGTGATGTGCGAATGTGATGTGATTTTCAGCATCATTCCTCCAGTCTTCAGTTTCACATGATCTTCAGTAATCAGTATAATATGCTGATCTGCTGCTCAAGAAACATTTCTGATTATTATCAATGTTGAAAACAGTCGTGCTGCACAATGCTTTTGTGCAAACGGTGATACATTTTTTTTTCTTTCTTTTTTTCCAGGATTCTTTGATAAATAGAAAGTTCAAAAGAACTTAAAATTTTCTCGAAATAGAAATATTTTGTAACATTATAAATGTCTTTACTGTCACTTTTAATCAATTTAATGTGTCCTTGAAAAAATGACGAATTTCTATCCAAAAAATAATAATAAAAATGAAAAAATATTAGTACAAGCAGTAATGTACTGAATGTAGATCCTTCATCCTAAAACTACAAAAATTATATATATTATGAACAAATATGTTAATTATTTATAATGGTATATTTATAAAGTAAAATCAACATAGAATTCATTTTAACCTAAAATAAATTGTTAAAAAGTGCTGCTTCATATTTTTGTGGAAACAGTGATACATTACCAGTCAAATGTTTGGAGTCAGTAAGATGGTAAATTTGCATAAGCAGGTGATTTTGGGAATTTGAGGGAAGCTGGAAAAACTGAGGTAAGTTAATCCTTTTATGCTCTTTAAATGACTCAAATTTGCTGCGGTAAAACTAGTTTGAAGTAATGCTTCAGTTATTGTTACTACTGTAAATACTTTTTTTTTTTTGACAATGGTGGCCAATACAATGTTACCCTCAGCTTTACTGTACTAATCATAAGTTCAGTAACTATGGTGTTTTTATTAATTATGCTCAAATTTATAAGAGTTAACATGCTCCAAACATTTATTGAGATAAATCAAAATATTGCATATAGAGCAGGTAAAGGTTCGATAAAATGTTTAGTTTCAATGCAATTCAGCTCATTTTGGATAAAAGCATTTGCCAAAAGTGAAACAATGCAGTATTGATGAGACGTGAAAAGCCAGATCACATAATTTCCTAATTTTATACATGTTATCCTTGTAATCAGGTAATGGTGACCTGAAGACATCCAGGTTAATTTGCAGAATCCTGTTAACCAACACCTAAACAGGACGGTTCAGAAGGCTGTTAGAACTTAGAAAATTTCTCCAACAGGAATGAACTCAGTGGACATGAAGCATAAGACTGAGCAGAGAGCTGATGCTAAATACAAACCACCCCCCGTTAATGCATTTGGCCAACTCATCTGCAAGCTGTTTCCCCACTGGACCCGCAAGCTGTTCCCACTGCAGCCAGACGAGAGAGAGAGAGAGACACCCCAAGGACTTGTGGGTAGTCCACCTGTTTTCAACGCAAGACAAACAAGGGCCAGAGCTTACAGAAGCTTGATTGAGATATGTGAATTAAGATATTTTTGGATAATTAGGTGTCTTACACTCAAATATTGTGACGTTTTGAAACACTTATGCTGTCATTAGTACAATGTGTTTGTGTGCATGTTAATACACTCCTGTCTTCCTCTTGTGTGTGAGTCTAAATATGGATGCCAGAAAGATGCAAATCGGCCATAAGTTTACATGGCTAATGTGCATTAATAAGCATTTCCATCCATGCCATGTTTTCTGGAGCAGGTGTTCAAACAGGCTGATGAATAATGAGCTGAGTCTCCCTCCAGATTTAATATAAACTATACTGATATACAACTGTTTCAACTCTACCATTAATGCCTTCATTTTTTATCCATGCCATCACTTATTTGCCTGTTTAAAAAACTATTTAAGTGTCTTGAATTGTCAGTGCATTAATGATAATTTTATTAGTGATTTGAGCATGAAAACACTTTGAAAACATGAAAAAACAACAGTTTTGTTCCGCTCAGAAACTAAAAAATAGTGTTACATAGTTTTGTGCATTATGTCGTTCACTGTACATATCTGGCATGGCAATTGGAAGCGAATCTACACACTAAAATTTGTGTTCCACACAAGAAACATGAGTGTAAGTGAATGTTATTCTAAATAATACTTTACATTTTGGATGTACTATTCCATTCATGTTACATTGAATATCAAGCTAATAAGTGTGTCTGTCTCTGTGTATCTGCGTCTCAGTGATGTTTGTCTGTCTGTCTCATTTGGACTCTCCTATCATCTGTGTACGGGACTTTAGAAAGAGTTTTCATTTTAAATTACTGAACGATAAACCTGGTCTGAGGAAACCACACTGAGGCTGCGTGTGTATACAGGTCCCTGTGATTAATAAACATGCAAATAATGTTTTGATTACTATGAAAAACACAGTTTTAGGCACATATAATATTAGCTCAATAATATTATTAGCTCCCCTAAGCAGTATTATATTGTTGTGCCCCCTTCCTCAAATATTATGGGGGGAAAAAACTACTAAACTAAAGTTAAATAGAACTTTAATAAAATATTAAAGTAAATTAATAAATTGTATTATTTACAAATTACAATTGTAGCTCTAGACAGTTACCTATGGCTATGACTTTATTAATACAGTTGTCTAATTGATTTTATAGTCTCAAGCATTCAGAAATCACGCAAAAGAAAATGATGCAGTTTTACTACGATAAAACCTGGGTTTATTATTGTAAGGGTTTACAAAAAACATGTTTTTTTGTTGAAGAAATTATAGAGGCTGTGTCATCTATAGCAAAAAGCTGGCCAAAAATGAAAGATTAAGTGAATATTTGAATTAAATGTTTGGCCAATAGCCTAAAGAAGGATTTGATTGTCCTGTAAGTGTAGCAGCAGCAATTACCAGGCCTTTGGCTCCCTTTGCAGGCATTTGTAATAACATGTAATGTACATAAATAGTTTATTTTGTATTAGCCTACGTTACTGTATGTATTTTAACAGTGTTATTAACAAATCATTATTGTCTCGTTGTTTTTATATAATGCATTTTAAGTCCTTTTAAAGGCTATTGTTGGCTTAGGTCTGTTTTTATAACCACAGAAATTATTATCTTAATACATCTTTGTAAATCATTATTTGAAGTAACAATATCATGGTTAATTTGCTGTTACCATGGCTACAAGAATCCAACGCTCTCCATTGACTTTCTATTGCGGTAAGCTGCCTCCTTGTCAAAAACAACTACAGCTTATAAAAACGTTCTGAAAAAAAAGTAGTTCTGTGTTTTTAGCTTGTTTACTGTACACCTTGTCACATGGCAGCTTTTAGGCAGTGCTCTGTTTTTTTTTATAAGTCAGAAATGACAAGGAGGCAGCTTCCCGCAATAGAAAGTCAATGGAGAGCGTTGGATTGTCCCACATCCCTCCCCCCCATGTGGGCGTGGCCTAAATGTGCTCTGTCTCTATAGCAGGGGGTGGGGAACGTTGATCCTTGAGGGCTAATGTCCTGCAGAGTCCCTGAAAAAAAAACTACCTGTATCCTGAAGACCTTGATTAGCTTGTTCAGGTGTGTTTGATTAAAGTTGGAGCTAAACTCTGCAGGGACACCGGCCCTCCAGCATCAACGTTCCCCACCCCTGCTCTATAGGGAGCGGCAGTACTGAGAGACATGCCCACTGAAGAAGAAAGCATAAGTGAGAAGACTAGCAGCACTTCTGTTGAACAAGTTGCCACTTCAGAGGAGGAGAAAGATACTCATTATTAAGGTGAGTTAATAAATACCTTGTTCACTGATCCCTGTTTCCAGTAATCACAGCAGATTCATGCAGCAAAGTCACTGACATGAAGTTTAATAAGTTGTTTCTCATGCTTATTAAACTCATGCAATTTTATCATAAATACACAGACTTATTCAACATTACAACCTTTAATTTAACTGATTCATTATGTGCATCTATACATCAGAGAATAGAAATATTAAAGCTTAAATTAGGTTTACCATAAATCTCTTAAGATCTAAAATAATAATAATAATATGCATGTGCTGGTTCATGTAGATTTTTATTATATTGCCCTTGTTTTTCAATCAGTAAAACTTTAATATTTATGTTTTTCTGGTGTGTCATGTGATAGACAAGCCAAGATATTAGGTGACAAAATCTTGAGTGTAATTATTAACTTTTGGCACAAACTTTTTGTACTTTAACCCTCAGTTCTTTTTTAGAGATTTAGTAGGCTCTTACTCTCTTTTTTTATATTTGTATTGCTTATGTTTACATTACAAAAATAGCTAGTTATAACAACACAGTCTTCTAACATAAATGCTCGTATACATTCACACACAACAATCAACAGGCAATATATCGATATTACTTACCTCTATATTACATATGTTACTACATTTCTCTCAGGGATAAACATTTTTCATAAATGCATTTAGATTCCGTGTAATGTTTGATTATACTATATTCTTTATTTCATAGAATGTTTCTGTTAATATTGTAGGGAGTTTATAGGGAGTCTGTATAAAAATACTGAAGGTGTACTTCCCAAACAAGCCTAGTGCTATACTATATAAAGATTCATATTCTGAGCGTTTTATTGTTAGTTTCATGTATATAGTCCAATGTTTGAGTTGAATGGAATTGGAATAATACATACATTAACACTACTATATTTATTTGAAAACAAATAGAATGAAAATTCCACAAACAGAGCCTTCTGTCATGAAAGGTGTATTTTTAGCAACACTTCACAATTGGTGAGATGTCATAATGAGAAATGGTTAATTTGTTTGATTTATAGGGCTACAAAACTGATAGATACAGAGCATATAATGGGCATTTTGTATATAGACCCATACATCTGTTTGAAGCCTTCTTTTTATTATGTTGTAAGTAGTCAGTATGATTCGGCATGTGTCAAGAATGATTTATGGCTTTTGACTTTTTGACTTTTCCCCTCCCCCACGTGGCCCACCCGCCTTGCGCTGACCCCCGTGACCTGTTAATGATATCCAGATGTGACCTTTGACCTGTTAATGATATCCGGATGTGTAAATCAGCATATGTGGAATTCCGATGTCGACCTTTGCCCTCCGGGGGGAGAAATATGATGTTTGTATAACTCTGTCTGGTGAGGACACCATAAATGAAGTCCTGAGGAATGTTTTTGAAGATCTTATGGTCTGTTGGTGTCTGGCATCTGACGCCCGCATGACTGGGGAGGAATTCGGTAGCATTCCAAGGTACGCTTAGATAAATAGATCTCAGGCATTTCATAGAACACAGAACATGTCACAATATGTGTGTGCGCGCACACATATAATCTGATGCCTGGATAAAAAGGTATTAAATAACACATCTAATGATGAATGAATCCCTTGCATTTTTCCGTGAGGAAAAAAGTTCCTCTTACATCTATACAAAAGTCTTCCATGTGCTCCTTGCTGGCCTACATACTGATGATGTCCGAGGATGTGCTGGATGAGTTCAACCTGAATACGTACGAGACCACATGGGGAGGCTACATGAGTCTCTTGCCAGCTGTGAGATGCTGCAGAAAAGCAAAGCAAGTAACTTTTACTGATTTTGGGGAGTAAAACTGTATTTACTAAAAAATATATGCACACCAACAAAGAGCATATCATATGCACGCAAAAACGGTGTATTATATGGACACCAAACACATGTGTATCGTATGCTCAACAAAGATTTTGCACATAAATAGCACATAAAATCAGGGCTGTCAGTCGATTAAAAAATATTAATATTTAATCTAATTTATTACAGGGTGCTGTGATTAATTAATCGAATTAATCGCAAACTAAATTTAGGTGTGAAAATACCCCCAAAAGATCATTTAAACCTATTATTGTGTCAAATGTTTAGGCTACATAAAGTATGGAACATAAAAGAAGATAGTTCGAGAAACATCTCTGTATTTTTTGTTCATGCATTGAAATTCAAAACAGCTTAGTTACCAACAGCATTCAAAAATACCTTATTTTATGTTGTGCGAAAGAAAGTAAGTCATTCAGGTTTGAAACAACATTAGAATTTTTTTTTTTATTATTTATTTATTTATTTTTTTTTAATAAATGAAATGATACTTAAAGAAACGAAAACTACCAGAAAATAGCAGTCAATTTCTTTATGAATCGGTTCGTTCAAACACAAACAAATCGGTTCGTTCGAATTCAGTAAACAGCTCTCTGGTTCACACGATTCGTTCAAAACGCGGATTCATTCAGAAACTAAGGCCCAATCCCATTTCTACCCCTTACCACTACCCCTCCAACCAAAAGAGAATCGAGACACCCCTACCCCTTCACGTGAAGTATTGTAGGAGTGAGATGACGTATGATGGCGCGTGACGGTATAGTAGTGGTGTCCCAATTCTTAGGGGAATATTTTCACCCCTACCCATTCACACTCCGTTTCAAGGGACAAGGGGAAGGGGTAGGGGAAGGGGTATCAAATAGAATAGCTTTATAGGTAATATTTTTGTTGGCAAAATTAAACAAAATGCAAAATATTGTTTTAAAATTTTGCACAATATTAACTTCTTATTTACTGAACTGTTGTATAAAATCACATTTGCACTCGTGTTCTTCGTGACAAAAACAGCACTCGTGTGATATTGCTTTCGCTGCTGGTGTGATATCGTGCATCATATGATAAAAAATATGAGACAAAAACTCATACAGGGGCATTTTTTGCCCCAATATCTTAACTGCATTTATGGAGTTGTTGTCCTGCATCATGTTTGTCAACAGTCAACTGTATGAAATGTAAGATGATGCACAGGATTGTGGGCGGGGCCAGTCCGTTAATATTTTTTCATAACTGATTAAGTTAACGTGTTAAACTGACAGCCCTACGTAAAATACAAAATAATAATAATAATAATTGACTGTGGTATTGATATGCATTTTCATGAGACCGGGCTCTTTTATCTAGAAAGCTTGAATGTTCTTAGAGAACTGGTCCTACAAGATAAACACAATATATGTGTTTGACAAATATCTTCTTTTACAGACTCTCCTCATGTAAACTCAATGATACCTGCTGTGAAACTGTGGCTTTGGCCCTGCAGATACCAAACTCACCCATGATAGAGCTGGACATGAGTCACAATGAGCTGCAGGACTCAGGAGTGAAGCTGCTCTCTGAGGGCCTGAAGAGCCCAAACTGTCAGCTGAAGATATTGAGGTTTGAGATTCAGATGTTTTTTTTAATTTTTTATTAGGGGTACAATAGCAAACGAAATTGCTGGTTTGGTACGTACCATGGTTTTAAAGTTATGGTTTGGTATGTTTTCGTTACAGTGAGGGGAAAACTAAACATAAAATTGATTCATTTTTCCTTTTTTTATTAGACAGTGATTTACTGAAAAAAAATTGTGGCTCTGTCTTTAAATAAATTCAGTCAAAATTACATTTTTGTAAAGGGTAAAAATATATATATATTGCTGCTAATGCTAATACTATATAAGTTGTCCTATTACTTGCACATTACTATAATATTACATTTATAGTAATTGAATTAATTGTTCACTATCAACAACACAGCCCAAATAATTAAAGGGGTGGTTGACTGTTTTTTTTTTCTAGGCTTGATTGTGTTTATGGGGTGCAGTCTAACATGTTAATGCTTCGCTTTAAAAAAAAAACACATTATTTTTTACATAATTTATCTTTATTCTACAATGCTCTGTCCCTTCTCCAATAAACGCTCTGATGATTTCCTGGTTTTATGAAGCCCCTCCCTCAGAAATACGCAATGAGTTCAGATTGGTTAGCTGGCCCTGTGTGTTGTGATTGACTGGCCACCTGGTGAAGTCCAGAAAAGTCACGCCCCTCATCTCAGTGGCACGCGCTCAGTTTGTATTATAAACAATGACATCGTCAATATTGCTTATTAATTTGAGCCTGATTGTGACTCAGGGAATATTAGTGAAGAGGATCGCGCAGAACCGGACGTTTCAGAATGGTATGATTTTTTTTTTTTTCTCTCATACTTTTAGATAAGCTGTCATTAGTAAATGCTACTGCTTATGTTAGCTTCTAATATATGGTTTTATCCTGATTAAAGCTATAATACAGCAGAATACATGATTGCATTGTAGCATTTTTGTAAGAGTAAGAAGTATTTGCCAGCATGTATTGCTCACTACCACCGCAACAGCGTGCACGTCCATGTGTAACGCTTCTCGTAGCTATGTGAAAAATATCTGTCTGTCTATACACATAAAGTGTATAATTGGAACAGTTCATTGCTGGAGCTGACGAGCTGATGATCTGAATGAGAGAGCGAGAGAGAGAATGAGAGAGAGATGCAGAGCAGGGGACTCGAGGAACAGGATTAAGAACTGCTGAAAACACAATAGTGTAAACCGGGCCTTATATACATTTTTATGCAAAAGTTTGGGCACCCCTGATAATTACCTTAAATTAATAAATACCTTGTAGATACAGTAACATTTAAATTCTGAAATAGAATTTAATGAATCAACAGAAACAATGCAATGTGAATCATAACAAAAACAGACAAGTGCAAAAAATTTGAGCACCCCAATGGAATCAGGAAATCAATATTAAGTAGAGCCATCTTTTGCTGAAATAACAGCCTGTGGACGCTACAGCCACTGATAATTCCCTGAATTCTGACTGCAGGTATTTTTACTATTCTTCCTTGTAAAATGTCAGTTTGATGGCTGACGAGCATGGACAGCCCTCTTCAAGTCAATCCATGGATTTTTGATGATATTCAAGTCTGGGGACTGGGATGGCCATTCTAGAACATTGTATCTGTGTCTGTGCATGAATTCCTTGGTAGATTTGGAACAATGCTTTGGGTCATTGTCCTGCTGAAACAACTTCAACCTCTTGACTGATTCTTGAACATTGTTCTTAAGAATCTGCTGATATTGGGTGGAAACCATGTGACTCTCAACTCTGACAAGTTTTACTGTACCTGCGCCTGCCACACAGCCCCACAGCATGGACCCTCCACCTAATTTAACAGTAGCGAGCAGGTTCTTCTTTTCCGCCATGTAAAGCACCTCTGGTGGTGACCAAATAACTCTATCTTAGTTTCATCTGTCCACAGCACATTATTCCAAAATAATTCAGGCTTGTCCAGATGAGTCTCAAACAACTCTGCTTGTTGGCAGTATGCAGAAAAGGCTTTTTCCACATCACCTTTTCATTGAGCTGTTCCTTGTGCAGAGTGTGCTGGACTGTGGAACGATGCACAATGACACTATCAGCAGCAAGATGTTCTTGGAGCAAGATGTTCTGTGGTTTGTCTGTGACCACTCTAACCATTTTTCACTGTTACCTTTCAGATATTTTTGACAAGGACTGTTCCAGTGGCCTTCCATTTTCTAACAATATTTCTGACTGTGGAGACAGAGACCTTAAACCTTTGTGAAAATTTTTGTATCCTTCTCCTAATTCATACTGACAAATTATCCTAGTTTTTAGGCCATTAGGGAGTTCTTTTGAGGTTCCCATGTTGCTACTTTCCAGTAGAGAATCAAGGAGAAGCACAACTACCAATTAGTTACCTTACATATCATTTTCCATGATGTGTTGCACCCTAGTTTGCAGTGTTAAGGTTCACTGAGCCAATCGAATCAATATTGTGTTGTAATTAATCAACAATAAGAGACTACATGTTTTAAAATCAACACAACTGAAAGGGTGCCCAAACTTTTGCTTTATTTATCACATTTGACTGCTACACTAAGAATTTCTGTCTGAAAAACACCCCTCATGCAGCTTTCTCTAGAAACTGAATGGTATATCACCAGAATATTTTCTTATAAAGAAAGAGATAATTATTATGCAGCCTCAGAGGGGTGCCCAAACGTTTGCATAAAACTGTATGAACAGATTTTTTTCGTGGACCCCTAGTTTTGACGGCATTGCAACAACTCTTCCTCTTTTCTAAAGCAGCGCAGCATGGCCCTGCCCCCTTTGTTGCATGTTCCCAGGGGCAGGGTTTATGTAAATTTCAGGGTTTGTGATGTCACCAACTTAGGAAATAGCTTGTTGTAGTCCCTACCAGCCGTATTTGTAGGCATTAAACTGCCATAATTTTAAAAGACATTATCTCCGTTTGCATTGAACTTTCAACGTCGTAACTTTGCAGATATTGTTTATGCTCAAATAGCAACATTACACACTAACTAAAGTGAAAAAAGTGAAATCACAATCAACCACCCCTTTAAATTAAATAGCTATTTAGTGTTAGATAAAATAGTCAACAACATTGTATGCAAATGTGTAAACTGAACGTTAGCTTTAACTTCTAATGCTAATAATAAAACCTGTTTTTACTCCAATTCATTTTGGCCATAAATTGTTTGGTCACACTTTTTGCCTCAATAAACTTCTCATTTACTTCTTCTTAATAGTTTGTAAGGTAGATGTTAAGTTTAGGTATTGGGTAGGATTAAGGATGTAGAACATGGTCATGCAGAATATGTCCTTTATAAGTACTAATAAACAGCCAATATGGTAATACTATGCATACTAATAAGCAACTACTTAATAGTGAGAATTGGTCCTTATATTAAAGTGTTACCAATTGTTTTGATGACCGATTAATTTAAACATACCCTATATTAAATAATGAAGTAATTTATCTTAGTTTCATCTGTCCACAGCACATTATTCCAAAATAATTCAGGCTTGTCCAGATGAGTCTCAAACAACTCTGCTTGTTGGCAGTATGCAGAAAAGGCTTTTTCCACATCACCTTTTCATTGAGCTGTTCCTTGTGCAGAGTGTGCTGGACTGTGGAACGATGCACAATGACACTATCAGCAGCAAGATGTTCTTGGAGCAAGATGTTCTGTGGTTTGTCTGTGACCATTCTAACCATTCTTCGCTGTTGCCTTTCAGATATTTTTGACAAGGACTGTTCCAGTGGCCTTCCATTTTCTAACAATATTTCTGACTGTGGAGACAGAGACCTTAAACCTTTGTGAAAATTTTTGTATCCTTCTCCTAATTCATATTGACAAATTATCCTAGTTTTTAGTTCATTAGGGAGTTCTTTTGAGGTTCCCATGTTGCTACTTTCCAGTAGAGAATCAAGGAGAAGCACAACTACCAATTAGTTACCTTACATATCATTTTCCATGATGTGTTGCACCCTAGTTTGCAGTGTTAAGGTTCACTGAGCCAATCGAATCAATATTGTGTTGTAATTAATCAACAATAAGAGACTACATGTTTTAAAATCAACACAACTGAAAGGGTGCCCAAACTTTTGCTTTATTTATCACATTTGACTGCTACACTAAGAATTTCTGTCTGAAAAACACCCCTCATGCAGCTTTCTCTAGAAACTGAATGGTATATCACCAGAATATTTTCTTATAAAGAAAGAGATAATTATTATGCAGCCTCAGAGGGGTGCCCAAACGTTTGCATAAAACTGTATGAATAGATTTTTTTCGTGGACCCGTAGGTTTGACGGCATTGCAACAACTCTTCCTCTTTTCTAAAGCAGCGCAGCATGGCCCTGCCCCCTTTGTTGCATGTTCCCAGGGGCAGGGTTTATGTAAATTTCAGGGTTTGTGATGTCACCAACTTAGGAAATAGCTCGTTGTAGTCCCTACCAGCCGTATTTGTAGGCATTAAACTGCCATAATTTTAAAAGACATTATCTCCGTTTGCATTGAACTTTCAACGTCGTAACTTTGCAGATATTGTTTATGCTCAAATAGCAACATTACACACTAACTAAAGTGAAAAAAGTGAAATCACAATCAACCACCCCTTTAAATTAAATAGCTATTTAGTGTTAGATAAAATAGTCAACAACATTGTATGCAAATGTGTAAACTGAACGTTAGCTTTAACTTCTAATGCTAATAATAAAACCTGTTTTTACTCCAATTCATTTTGGCCATAAATTGTTTGGTCACACTTTTTGCCTCAATAAACTTCTCATTTACTTCTTCTTAATAGTTTGTAAGGTAGATGTTAAGTTTAGGTATTGGGTAGGATTAAGGATGTAGAACATGGTCATGCAGAATATGTCCTTTATAAGTACTAATAAACAGCCAATATGGTAATACTATGCATACTAATAAGCAACTACTTAATAGTGAGAATTGGTCCTTATATTAAAGTGTTACCAATTGTTTTGATGACCGATTAATTTAAACATACCCTATATTAAATAATGAAGTAATTACTAAACTAAAAGTGTAAATCCACTCTCTGACAGTAGGTGGTGCTTAAAGAACAACAGAAATAGAGCAGTTTCCCTGGTAACTGCTGTACACAAACCAATGCTGCACTAATACATAGTACTTTATTAGGCATCCCACAGAAGAAATATGAAAAGGAAATACCATTGATACTTTGCTGCAGACAGTTGTTAACTTCAGAAATGCATTCATAATTCATTCATTCATACAATTTCTCTCAGCACTCCACTTTAAAGGTTGTAAAACCTCAATGTCTTCCACTATGTTTTCACAAAAAAACAAGACCTACGCTGCAAGCAGCACCTGTGTGAGACTGTTGCTAACTTTGCTTAATGCTGGACAGTAGTTACCTTGAGTCTTTCAAATACAGGGTTTTTCACTATGCCGTTCAGTTTAACAGGCTGTGCACTCACTGGACAGTGCTGTGAATGTGTGGCATCATCTCTACAATCATCAAACTCCCGTCTGATAGAGCTGGACATTAGTGACAATGACCTGCAGGATTCAGGAGTGAAGCTGCTCTCTGATGGACTGAAGAGCCCAAACTGTCAGCTGAAGATACTGAGGTTTGAGATTCATTCATATATTACATTTTTAATAGGTTCTTTAATGCATGAATTTTGAATATGTATGTATAAGAGTCGCTCTTTCTAAAAGGGATGAAGAATATGGTTGCATAGAAAATAATGTCAAGAGTCAGCAGCACAGTTTAAGGTGCCGCTGATGCAGCATTTCATTTACTCAGATCTTAAAACCCAAACTTACCTAAACAGGGCTATTTCCTTCAGGAGATGCAAATCTATTTGCTTATAATCCTCAGTATCTGGTAGATGGCTGTATAGGTCAGTTGGTCATCAGAACCATACTATTCTTTCAGTCGAACTTGTAATTTATCAGCATATATCAAATGAAGTGTAAATATATAACAAAATATATGTTCAGATTCCCTTACGCAAAGAAAATATATTTCCTAATATATGAATGATTAATATATTAACCGACATAATGGTATATTAGAAATTTTACAGAATAATATATTGTGTAAATATATTACAATATATTGAATAATACATAAGGAATTGCTGCTTTTCATATATTGCAAAATATGTGACAATATATTTACTTATATATCACAATATATGTCATTTTATATTCAGTAATACACTTTATAATATATAGATGTACATGTGATAAGATTTGGTACTGCATGTGTAAAAATATGAACATATATTCATGCAGTATATGCACACACATATATGGAAATATATGTTTCTTATATTTAACAATCATTTATGATATGCATGTTTCAGATATTAAAATATAGCTAGCTTACAATAGCATAAGCACACCTGCTCATAATAAAGCACTTAGTGAACAGACTATCACTGTGCTGAACAGTGCACTACCATTACTTTTTAAACAAAGTAACATATAGTTTAACAGTGTTTGGCCAGTCGTCTTCCTGACCACAGGCTCTACTCTTCTGCACAATGGTAACCCCACAAACGTACACATACCAGAAACCATTTTACATTTCAAAATAATACAACATTAAACACTAACAGATATCAATATATAGCTATATATTGTCAATGCATATATTGAAAAATATAAGCACTAGTTTCCAATATATGGAAATGTATTATGTAATATATTGCATTATATTTTGCAGTATATTACCATATATTGTTGTTTCGTAAGGGATGTTCAGATTCATATGCTGTAAACTCACCAGTCAGTGTTGCGAAATTGTGGCATCAGCTTTACAATCATCAAACCTCAAGTGTTTATAGTAGCTCCAACCTGCTCCAACACACTTGCCTGGAAGTTTCTAGTGAGTCAGAAGAATTTGATTAGCTAGTTCAGGTGTGTTTATTTTTGGGTTAAAGCTAAACTCTGCTGGATAGTGGCCCTCCAGGATCAGGATCATCAATTAATAGGGGGCAGCCCTAGTAAGCTTTTATTACTCTGTTCAGATTGGCAGGCTGTATACTCACTGGACAGTGCTGTGAATTTTTGGCATCATCTCTACAATCATCAAACTCCCGTCTGATAGAGCTGGACATGAGTGACAATGACCTGCAGGATTCAGGAGTGAAGCTGCTCTCTGATGGACTGAAGAGCCCAAACTGTCAGCTGGAGATACTGAGGTTTGAGATTCATTCATTTAGTATACTGATCCATTATAAACAATGACTGTATATGTTTATTAGATTATTTAATGCTTGAACTTTGTATATGTATAAGACTTACACTTTCTAAAGGGAATGGAGAAAATTGTTGCATAGAAAACAATGCATTTTAAGATGCCGTTGATTTTATTTACTCAGAACATAAAACCCAAACTTCTCCAAACATGACTTTTTCCTTCAGGAGAGTCAAATCTATTTGCTTATGATCCTCAGTATCTGGTAGATGGCTGTATAGATCAGCTGGTGATTGGAGCCATATTCTGCTTTTAGCAGAAACTTGTAGTTTTCACTTTTATTAAATGAAATTGACATGTAATTTTTCAGTTTTTATTGTTCTATTCAGATTGGCAGGCTGTACACTCACTGGTCAGTGCTGTGAAATTGTGGCATCAGTTCTACAATCATCAAACTCCCATCTGATAGAGCTGGATATGATTCGCGATGAGCTGCGGGACTCAGGAGTGAAGCTGCTTTCTGATGGACTGAAGAGCCCAAACTGTCAACTAAAAATACTGAGGTTTGAGATTCATTCATTCAGTATATTGAAGCATTATAAATACTCTCTATTGCATTAATTTTGTATACAACAGCACAGTTTAAAGGGGTCATCGGATGCCCATTTTCCACAAGTTGATATGGTTCTTTAGGGTCTTAATGAAAAGTCTATAACATACTTTGATTAAAATTTCTCAATGGTAGTGTAAAAAACATCCTTTTTACCCTGTCAAAATTGGCTGTGTTCCCTGCAAGCCATTCTAGTCCATGTTGCTTTAAATGCTAATGAGCTCTGCTGACCCCGCCCCTCTCTTCCGTGGGGTGACGAGCAGACTGTAAACTTCAGCCACGAAACTGGCTAACTAGCACATATTAGGAAAGACAATTTGCAAAGTTTCATAAAAAACCCTTATACTCACTTCTACCGTAGATGAAGCTGGATATCATTCTTATCTTAAAAAACAAAATGTAACAAATATTTTTTTACATTTTTGGCATATATATAAATTAAAAACAAATGAATAAATAAATATACAGTAAACTGAAAAGTTAATAGAGAAATATCTGTGCAAACATAATCAGGCCGACGGACAAATAGCCTTAACATGAAAGGAAAACTCAGTTTTTCAGAGGTCAGAACTCAAACAAAATAAATATATATAAAAACGAATAAATTAATGGCTGCACACTGCAACACTACAAGAATCTGGACAATTAGTCTATACCTGACTCAAAGCTATGCCTTACTCAATATCTTCTCATATTATGAGAAAGGGAACAGAAGTTTGTCTACGACATTGGGGAGAAGTGAGCTCTATGTATTGCCCGCAATAAAGCTGGACTTTGAGTAGAGGCACTCTGATGTTGTAGAAGTTAAGTTAAACGTTGTGCAGTAAGCACAGTACTAATTTGCACTTACACACTCTGCACAATCTTTTGGATATGCACCTAATATTAGCCACATTTATCTAGGTCAGGGGCGTCCAATGCTGCACCTGGAGGGCCACTATCCTGAAGTGTTTAGCTCCAACCTGCTCCAACACACTTGCCTGGAAGTCTCTAGTGATTCCGAAGAATTTGATTGGCTGATTTAGGTGTGTTTATTTTTGGGTTAAAGCTAAAATCTGCTGGACAGTGGAAGCAACTGCATTCGCGAGACTATGAGACTGTTTTTTTTTTTCATGTTTTTGGGGGGGTTCTGCTATGGTTAAGTTGGCTAAATGGTTATGTTTTGTCCGTTTTAATTGTGTTTATTGTTGTGCTGTAGCACAGAAGTCCATTGATGCACGAAAAGGATAAAATATTTGTAGCTGTGTTTTAGTCTGCACTGAGTGTTAGGCATCCGTCAAAAATAGACTAGGCACCTATCTTTAGCGAAGCAGCACAGAGAGCCGCTTCTGAAATGTCGTATAAACACAAGCTTTGACTAGGGTGGTTGCGATCAGCTCTGGTGACCGTGTCAGAGCCGTAATGCGCCACAGACGTGTGCAGTGTAAAGAAGGGGTTAGACCACTGATCTGAACTGCCTTGTATGAGCAGCAGTCACGTGAATAATTTGCCGGAGCCACGCGCATCTGTAGACTAGTGCAGTGTAATTCTCACACTTTAGTTGTATCTATAGCTTCTCACAGACTGCGTGACCATGAGGAATGATTACCTCCAATTGTAAGTCAGTATGCAGTTTTGCCCATTGCTCGCATGCCAGTGATTATCCCTCTGTTGGCACGTGTGCCATAGGTTGTCGACCCCTGTCCTAGAGTAATAGAGATTCAAGTTGCATTTATTGATGCAGTGGCAGACTGTGTTAAGTGACAGCGGTTTTCCTAAGTACTCCTGAGCACATGTGGCTATCTGAGGTTTGAGGTTTCCTGCCTTGCCCTACACAGACTGAGTTTTCTCTGGATTCCCTGAATCTTTTCACAATATTATGTATGGTAGTTGGTGAAAGATCTAAATTCTTTGCATTGAGAAATGTGATTTTTGATTTGACTCTTCTCTCATGAAATTTGGCACAAAGTCATGAGCCATGATCCAGCTTCGTTTGCACTGACTGAGATGCTCCTTTTATACCCAAGCATGATATTACATGATAACTATTACCAAAGTACCTGCTTACTGTTTCAATTTAAACAATTGGATATTCTATAACATTTTCTCTTTTATTTTGCCTCTGTCCCAACTATTTTGGAGTGTGTTGCAGCCATCAAAATCAGAATTTGTTTATATTGACAAAATGCTTTTCTATATACTTTTGTCAATTAAATAAAAGTTAAAGAGAATTAATGGATCAGATATTCTTGATTTTAGAGCATTTTACAAAATGTCCCAATTTTCCTGAGGGTTGCATTAATCATCTACAATTTATATTAAATGCAGTTTAAAACTAGCAGCTAAATGTTTGTTTACCTCATTCAGGTCACATGATTTATGAAGGTTTTGTCATGAGTTCTAATGTCTCAGATAATCTTCATTGTTTCTGTGTGTGTTTGTAGATTGTCTATCTGTAGGGTGACAGATGAAGGCTGTGGTTATCTGGCTTCTGCTTTGCGCTCAAACCCCTCTCATCTGAGAGACCTGGATCTGAGCTTCAATAACCTTGGAGAATCAGGAGTCAAGATGCTCTCTGATCTACTGAACGAGCAAAGCTGCACACTGAACAAACTGGATATTGAACAGTGCGAATAATTTTGTCTTGTGAATGTCTGTATATCTTTTCAGTTTTACTATCAGTGAAGTAAACTGCCGTTCAAAAGGAGCTGTAGAGCTGCAGGAAATAGAGGAAAATATTATTTATTTATTTAGGTACACCTCATTCTCAATGAAAGTACTTACATGGATAGGTCAGCCAAATTAAAAATTGTTGTCATTTACTCACCTTCACGTCATTCTAAACCTGTATAAATTTCTTCTGTGAAATAAAAAAATTACATTTCATTAAAATATTTCGTGAATAACTGAAGTCACCATTCTGCAATTCTCTCAGGGATGCACAGTTTTATAAATGCATTTAGACTGAATTTAATGCTTGATTATACTTTACTCTTCATTTATTAGACTCACCGTGAATACTGAGTTGGGCTGTTTCATATTTTTGTGAAAACAGTGATATTTTGCAGGATTCTTTTATGAATACAATATTATAAAAGAACAACATTTATTTGAAACAAATCTTTTGTAAAATTATGTATTTACTGTTGCTTTTGATCAATTTAATGTATCCTTGATGAATGTGTTTTTTTAAACACCCAGAGTAATTAATGACAGAATTTTCATTTTTGGTTGAACTATCCCTTTAAGTATAGCATCTTGCTTGTTGAAATAAACTCGTTCAGCATTGAGTGGCTTTGAAAAATCACTGATCATTATTTTTTTTTGTGCCAGTTGCTATTTTTTTTTTTCTTAAAGCAAATGTATTTATTATTTGCTCTGTTACTGGCCAAACTGGCAACCACTGTATTTCAATCATGATCCAAACAAAGATGTCACACACATGTAGGAAGAGCAGTTGTATTTTATTTAAAATAGATTGAATAATTCCAGGATTTTAAGCAAAAAAAAAGAATGGTCTGATATTAGCTTTGTGAAGCTGTTACATTAAACAGCAGACAAATAAAAACAGCAGATGGACTGAATGAAACTGCAAATTAACTCTCTGAGAGTTGGTGGCACTTATGAAATAGCAGCAGTATAGCATTCCCTTGGTTATTGTTGTAAACAAAGCAGCACTGCATTTACAAAAAACTAATTTAATAGGAATCATATGGAGAGGAAAAGAAAACACTTTTTCAACATTTCGTGCTGATCTGGAGATGTGATATAAAAGCAACAATTTCTGAATTGGCACAGGAAAAGAGCAGGTTTTTGGTTAAAAGATGTTTCATAGTACCCTACACCCAGGTGCCCAACCCTGTTCCTGGAGATCTACCTTCCTGCAAAGCTCCAACCCTGATCAAACATGGCTTAACCAGCTAATTAATATCTTCAGGAGCACTTGATAATTACAGGCAGGTGTGCTGAAGCAGGGTTGGAACTGAACTCTGCAGGTAGGTAGATCTCCAGGAACAGGGTTGGGCACCACTCCCCACACATGATTACTTATGCATGCTGGTGCGCTTTCAGCAAGATACTATCACCTGTCCCCCCAAGGCGAGAGTGGCAGTGGTCAGTGACTGTGCAGGTAGGTAGATCTCCAGGAACAGGGTTGGGCACCATGCCCAACACATGATTACTTATGCATGCTGGTGCGCTTTCGGCAAGATACTATCACCTGTCCCCCCAAGGTGAGAGTGGCAGTGGTCAGTGACTGTAGGTGGAGGTTGATTGTGCTTATTAGTGACAGTATACTGCTGATGCTAGAGGAGGTGCTTGAAATGCTTTTTTTAAATTATTTTTTTTATGTTGGTTAGAAGTCTCATAAGGGAAAAACTTAAGGTGCTTTATGCAACCGGGCACATGAGTTCAAAAGTGTCATATTATAATTTTGGTGAGTTTTGTCTACTAAATTTCCAATATGTACATGCATTATGACATTTGGGCAACACCAGGTTTTCAGAACAGGAGAATGTTTCTTAAATGTCAGGTTGGGCAAGTTGTCACAACCATTAAAATATTTTATACAAATATATATTTTTTATATTGTTATTATTTTATTATTTGTTACCTTTTTACTGCTTAATGATTTGTTTTGACTTTCATAATTGTCATAAAAATCATAGTAAATGTTTACATGTTGATGTAGAGTCTATAACAGGCTTTTTAATTGCACACTGTGACAACTTACCCCATGTAGTGCATCAATATAACCCACTACTGTATTAAATACCCGCTATATTTGTTCCTTGAAGTTGTTTCAGATGTCTTTACAGAAGTTAATTTTCAAGAATTAACGACAAAAATAAAATTTGCTAAAGCGAAAAAGTTAAATTATCCCTGGTCTCACATACATCTGCACAACCATCATTGTGCTACGTATAATGTAGGGTTCACAGCGAGGACAAAAACACTGAGCAAAACAGAACAAAGGTTACCATATATTAAGCCCAATAAGCCTCATTATTGTGCGACGTGGTGAATCGTCTTCCTTTGTTCAGTGGCTCTGTTTCTTTTGAGGGTTTTCTGTTATCGCATGTTCATATGTCTCTGTGTGTGTCCCACATGTGGGTCTCCATTACAGAAACAAAAGCCACGGAAAACCGGTTCCCCTTTCATTCCAGCGTCATGGAGTTTGAATGTGGCTTAAACAACCTGCTGCGTTCTTTGAAGATTAGGCACCATTAATACATCAGACCACTGAGAGAGAGTCAGGCTGTGTCTGTCTCAATGGACTTATTCCGAAGAGAGGTTGGGCTTTATTAAAATTAATTTCCTTTTGTTGTCACGGCTCTTTTCAGAACCATATTTCTAAGTTCTATTCAGCCAGATGCACAACAAAGGGAACCCGAATTAGAACCTTCCATTGCCATGGAGCCCAAGGGCTGTGTTCAAATTTCCATTCACATAGTCCCCTCATGATATACTCTCACTCTTGCTGTTATGGATATGTTGATAATTAAAACCATGAGAAACATGATCGACACAGTTTCCATCTGAATCTCTGAAGGCCAATTCAAACAAATGTCAACATTTTAAAGGGGTCAATGGGGATGCCCATTTTCCACAAGTTCATAGATACTATCACCTGTCCCCCCAAGGCGAGAGTGGCAGTGGTCAGTGACTGTAGGTGGAGGTTGATTGTGCTTATTAGTGACAGTATACTGCTGATGCTAGAGGAGGTGCTTGAAATGCTTTTTTTAAATTATTTTTTTTATGTTGGTTAGAAGTCTCATAAGGGAAAAACTTAAGGTGCTTTATGCAACCGGGCACATGAGTTCAAAAGTGTCATATTATAATTTTGGTGAGTTTTGTCTACTAAATTTCCAATATGTACATGCATTATGACATTTGGGCAACACCAGGTTTTCAGAACAGGAGAATGTTTCTTAAATGTCAGGTTGGGCAAGTTGTCACAACCATTAAAATATTTTATACAAATATATATTTTTTATATTGTTATTATTTTATTATTTGTTACCTTTTTACTGCTTAATGATTTGTTTTGACTTTCATAATTGTCATAAAAATCATAGTAAATGTTTACATGTTGATGTAGAGTCTATAACAGGCTTTTTAATTGCACACTGTGACAACTTACCCCATGTAGTGCATCAATATAACCCACTACTGTATTAAATACCCGCTATATTTGTTCCTTGAAGTTGTTTCAGATGTCTTTACAGAAGTTAATTTTCAAGAATTAACGACAAAAATAAAATTTGCTAAAGCGAAAAAGTTAAATTATCCCTGGTCTCACATACATCTGCACAACCATCATTGTGCTACGTATAATGTAGGGTTCACAGCGAGGACAAAAACACTGAGCAAAACAGAACAAAGGTTACCATATATTAAGCCCAATAAGCCTCATTATTGTGCGACGTGGTGAATCGTCTTCCTTTGTTCAGTGGCTCTGTTTCTTTTGAGGGTTTTCTGTTATCGCATGTTCATATGTCTCTGTGTGTGTCCCACATGTGGGTCTCCATTACAGAAACAAAAGCCACGGAAAACCGGTTCCCCTTTCATTCCAGCGTCATGGAGTTTGAATGTGGCTTAAACAACCTGCTGCGTTCTTTGAAGATTAGGCACCATTAATACATCAGACCACTGAGAGAGAGTCAGGCTGTGTCTGTCTCAATGGACTTATTCCGAAGAGAGGTTGGGCTTTATTAAAATTAATTTCCTTTTGTTGTCACGGCTCTTTTCAGAACCATATTTCTAAGTTCTATTCAGCCAGATGCACAACAAAGGGAACCCGAATTAGAACCTTCCATTGCCATGGAGCCCAAGGGCTGTGTTCAAATTTCCATTCACATAGTCCCCTCATGATATACTCTCACTCTTGCTGTTATGGATATGTTGATAATTAAAACCATGCGAAACATGATCAACACAGTTTCCATCTGAATCTCTGAAGGCCAATTCAAACAAATGTCAACATTTTAAAGGGGTCAATGGGGATGCCCATTTTCCACAAGTTCATATGATTCTTTAGGGTCTTAATGAAAAGTCTGTAATATAGTTTGGTTGAAATTTCTCAACTGTAGTGTAAAACAACACCGTTTTAACCCTGTCAAAAACAGCTCTTTCTACAGCGAGCTGTTTTATTGCACGTCGCTTTAAATGTTAATGAGCTCTGCTGACCCCCCCTCTCTCTCTTCCGAGCCGCTCTCTGAGAGACGGTAAACTTTAGCCGCATTCATCTTGAAACTTGCTAACTAGCACATTATTAGGAAAGGCGATTTGCAAAGATTCATTAAAAAACCTTACACTTACTTCTTCTGGAGGTGAAACTGGATCACGAATGATTCGCGCGAACATAGACGCATTTATGTAGATCAGGGGCGCATTCCCTTCAGAAACAAACCTAATCCACTGCGTCTTCAGTGGCTCAGATGTTGGGAGTAAATGATGACCGCTATGTTCATTATTACATCCAACAACAGAACACCTCGATCGCTGAGGAGTCATTCTTGTCTACATCTGATGACAGCTCACTCAGGGCGGGTCTATGAAATGAAATTGAAATGTAATTAATTCCAACATCAGATCTATTACTGTTTTGATTCAGTGTGTAAATCATTATTGACAGAAATGCAGACGGTGTCCTAATCTCAGTCTCGGCTGCGGTGATGCTTTCATTTGATTGACAGCTGCTGTAAGAGTGCATTTGCTCTCATCATCATGTATTGTGGTTTGTTGAAAGCTTTGTGAATTTTAAATGGTCCTGGAGAAGAGATTATATTTAGTCAGATGAATGTGGTCGAAGATTCTCTACAGGTTGGTGGGTGTGGAAATGATGCTGTTGTTCTGCATGATGGGAAGTTAGTTGCCGTAGATCATATTTTAGTGCAAAGGTGACATCAGACAGGAGGGCTATGGACAGTCGCAAACTGAATTTCCTCAATAACACTTACATTGTGCATGAACTTACTGTCAGGAGTAGTTTAGTGGGGAAAAATGGGATCTGTTAAGACTATGTGAGGGATTTTGCAGGAACACACCAACACAGAATGATGCATATTGAATAAGAATAATATATTTCTGATGAGTTTGCTGGTGAAATATGAATATTATAAAGATTCTATTGTACTTTTTTATTTGAAAATTGTTCAATTCTGTCATTAGTTTCACAGACCATTTTTGTCTCCTATGAGTATGAGAAAGTTAGGACAGAGTTAATATTCAGTAGCAAAAACAGTTGGTAAGCTCCGTTTATTTCAAGGAATCAATTCAAACTGTCTGTTTTAGTGAACTGCTTCAAAAATCATTCAAGCATGGACATCTCTGTGTGGCATTTCCATATATTATATGAACGCAATTACATGTTTTAAAATATATATTAAATATTATTGTTTATGCATGGAAAATACATGCCATGGCTGCTTTAAAACAGATTTTAACGTTTTTTTCTTCTTGCATTATTCACACAAAAAAAATGCATTTTGAGTATTTAATATGTATTGAAAGGCTCAAAAATATTAAAACATAATGTTTTAAGCTATATCCTTGATATGTATGCATGTATGTTTTCACCAAAGCATGAGAGTTCAGCTCAGAGAGTCAAGTAATCCAGGTTTTTCACTGTGCATTGTGATGCCATGCTGCTCTTTTGCATATTGACTGTATCTATTTAAATGCTGTATCCATTATAGATGATCATTATTCATTCTCTCTCAAGTCTGTCAGAGAGAAACTACTGCAAACTAACGTAAACAACAGCAGATGAGTTGGTATGATGTGATGATGCCACTAGAAATAGAAAAAAATGCTCTTTCTGTTTCTTTGCCATTCTGTGGAATGGAGTGAAACAACAGCAGCAGCAACACAACTCCTCAAAAAAAAGGAGTCTTAGTCTGTGCTGGTGATTCAAGGGAAACGCGACTGCAAACTGTCACCCAGTGAATCCTCAATGGATTCCGATCTCTTTGAGTATTGAGGCTCTGGTGTGGAAATAACAGGCGTGACTCTGAGAATGAGCTTGAGTGAAGCATCAAATATGCAGCAGCTCTGAAGCGTCGAGGAATCTGTGTCCCGCACCACACACAGAAACTTCTGTGACACACTTCACTGCCTCCAGTGCTGCTCTCCTGCCCGTCCCCGTCCCTTCCTGTCTTTGCCTCTTTTACATTTTATAAAGGTGTCTTTAATTCTGTGTTCTTGCTTCTTATTGGATTCCTCCATTTTATTTCAGATGCTTTAATAATTTGTCACATGTCAGAATAAAAAACCTTCATATAAACACTTTAATTGGAAAATTATTGTTTGATAGAGCTCAAATTAATTTAAAATCTGTATCTGATTATGCAGATCTTAAAGGACTCGAATGCATTTTTTCTCTTTTTATTTTTCACCTCAGTTCCATTTACAGTTTTAGTTGTTTTTTGCACCAAATACATCATTGTTTATTTTTATTTATATATACTGTATATATATATATATATACAGTGGGTACGGAAAGTATTCAGACCCCCTTAAATTTTTCACTCTTTGTTATATTGCAGCCATTTGCTAAAATCATTTAAGTTATTTTTTTTCCTCATTAATGTACACACAGCACCCCATATTGACAGAAAAACACAGAATTGTTGACATTTTTGCAGATTTATTAAAAAAGAAAAACTGAAATATCACATGGTCCTAAGTATTCAGACCCTTTGCTCAGTATTTAGTAGAAGCACCCTTTTGATCTAATACAGCCATGAGTCTTTTTGGGAAAGATGCAACAAGTTTTTCACACCTGGATTTGGGGATCCTCTGCCGTTCCTCCTTGCAGATCCTCTCCAGTTCTGTCAGGTTGGATGTAAACGTTGGTGGACAGCCATTTTTAGGTCTCTCCAGAGATGCTCAATTGGGTTTAAGTCAGGGCTCTGGCTGGGCCATTCAAGAACAGTCACAGAGTTGTTGTGAAGCCACTCCTTCGTTATTTTAGCTGTGTGCTTAGGGTCATTGTCTTGATGGAAGGTAAACCTTCGGCCCTGTCTGAGGTCCTGAGCACTCTGGAGAAGGTTTTCGTCCAGGATATCCCTGTGCTTGGCCGCATTCATCTTTCCCTCGATTGCAACCAGTTGTCCTGTCCCTGCAGCTGAAAAACACCCTCACAGCATGTTGCTGCCACCACCATGCTTCACTGTTGGGACTGTATTGGACAGGTGATGAGCAGTGCCTGGTTTTCTCCACACATACCGCTTAGAATTAAGGCCAAAAAGTTCTCATCAGACCAGAGAATCTTATTTCTCACCATCTTGGAGTCCTCCATGCGGGCTTTCATGTGTCTTGCACTGAGGAGAGGCTTCCGTCGGGCCACTCTTCCATAAAGCCCCGACTGGTGGGGGGCTGCAGTGATGGTTGACTTTCTACAACTTTCTCCCATCTCCCGCCTGCATCTCTGGCGCTCAGCCACAGTGATCTTTGGGTTCTTCTTTACCTCTCTCACCAAGGCTCTTCTCCCCCGATAGCTCAGTTTGGCCGGACGGCCAGCTCTAGGAAGGGTTCTGGTCATCCCAGACGTCTTCCATTTAAGGAATGGAGGCCACTGTGCTCTTGGGAACCTTAAGTGCAGCAGACATTTTTTTGTAACCTTGGCCAGATCTGTGCCTTGCCACAATTCTGTTTCTGGAGCTCTTCAGGCAGTTCCTTTGACCTCATGATTCTCATTTGCTCTGACATGCACTGTGAGCTGTAAGGTCTTATATAGACAGGTGTGTGGCTTTCCTAATCAAGTCCAATCAGTATAATCAAACACAGCTGGACTCAAATGAAGGTGTAGAACCATCTCAAGGATGATCAGAAGAAATGGACAGCACCTGAGTTAAATATATGAGTGTCACAGCAAAGGGTCTGAATACTTAGGACCATGTGATATTTCAGTTTTTCTTTTTTATTAAATCTGCAAAAATGTCAACAATTCTGTGTTTTTCTGTCAATATGGGGTGCTGTGTGTACATTAATGAGGAAAAAAAATTAACTTAATTGATTTTAGCAAATGGCTGCAATATAACAGAGTGAAAAATTTAAGGGGGTCTGAATACTTTCCGTGCCCACTGTATATATATATTATTTAATGAAGTAAAGCTCTCTTCAGGTATTATAGATTATAAATCTCTTTTTGGATTTATTTTGATTATTTGATCAGACTGACAAAGTTCAGACATTTCGAGACCAAACTGAATTTTTAAACAAAATTTTAAACGTAAAATAGACCATTGCACTACAACACAACAGTCAGAAGTTTGATTTCTCAGGCAATAGATAAACTAATAAAATATATATTTGAATGCATTGTAAGCCGCTTTGGATAAAAGTTTCCACAAAAGCATTGTTAAATGTGCAACATGTTGAGGTCATTTTTGAATAATCATTGTAAAAATATGTACAATTGTTTCACACAATTGTTTCTTGACTGTATATACAGTAGTGTGAACTGTACTCAATGAGTAATAAGTTAGTACTCCATTCTGAACATGAGTAGTACTTTAGTAACAAGTTTTCCCACATAATCTGGTTCATTTTACTTTATTGTTTTATTTAGTTTTATTTTATTTTGGCCATGGCAAAGCATTTTGTATATCACTGATATAGTCAACCAAAACTACATATATTGCAATGCTACTTTTCAAATATAACTTTATATTCGAAAGGATATGCTACTATTCCTACAAGTACATACGTATTTATTTATTTGTATTTTTTTTACTATGTTTGCACTACATAAGTGTTCAGCACAAGATCATTAAATCAGGAGTAGTTGAATATTTTCCATTACCCAGGACTAAAAGCAGGAGCAAGCAAGAAAAACTCAAATGGCTATTAAAAAAAGAAACTCGGCTGCTGCGCTCGTGGCTAAAGTTGAGTGTGTGATAAGAGGCTCTTGAGTGATGTTTTATAGTCCAGAGGTTCCTCCGACAGACCTGATTAGAGCTTTTCAACCGCTGACAGTGTTCAAATATGCAACTACTTCTGTGTAAGAATCATATCAGCACGCTGCCAAGAGCAATACAGGTTATCAGCCCACCAGTATAATACAACAATTATACAGTCGCCAGACAATACATATAGACTAACCCCCGCTTCATCTTTAATTCAGACTCCATTTACTCTGCCAGTTTGTGTGTAGGCAGGCGAGCGCTGCTCTTCTGGATGATAATAGCTGTGAATGAGACTCTGTGCGGCTAATTGCACATCAAACAGATCGTGCTGGAGTGAGATTAGTGTTGGTCCAGAGAAGCTTCTCAGAACAAACCTCATCTTCTCCATAGTTTCTCCTTTCATTCTTCAGTCCCTTTTTCTGTTGGCAAATGTGCAGAATTTTGAATACTTATTTTATATGTTGGTTTCAATATTAAAGTGTGCTTATAAAGCTGTTTCTGATCAATCTGATGTTTAAAGTCCCATCACACAGCTCAGTGGCAGCAACTTGGTGTGTTTGTACCTACTTATACATATTTTAGGGACAAAATTGTACTTAGAAATGAGCTAAACCTCACAGTTTAGGGATGTAAAAAGCACATTTCTATAGCTCAAAGAGTAGAGAATGCCACTCCACTTCAGGGCGTCTCCATCGCTCGGTGTTTTTAAATCAAATTTAAAGACTCATTTTTACCCCCTTGCATTTGGGTGATGCTGTGTACGGTACCTTTGATGTATTTTTTGTGTGTATATGCATATTTTAATTTAAATTTTTTTTTATCTTTTCTGTTTTTTCTTTTAATTTTGATCTCTGTTGCTTTTTATCTAACCTTTTATTGCAAAGCACTTTGGATCAACGATGGTTGTGTTAAAGTTGTGCTCTGTAAATAAAGTTTGACTTGATTTGACGAGTAAAACTAAAATCATGGCTTCAGTTCCTAAGAAATGCATGATTTGCATACCTTGAATGCAATGTAAGTGGCTTTGGATAAAAGCATCTGCAATCATTAAAAAAAAATCCTGAACGTTTTCTGAGTGTGGGTTAGGATTAGGTTACAGTATTTATAATAAGCTGTAAATAAAATATTGTAAGTCTATGGAATGTCCCCATTTAGATCTTTGTATACCACTCTATTTGTAGCACTTGAAATATTCTTCCTCATGCCATCAAACTCTGCTTTTTTTTTAGATCTGAGTAAATGAAACGGCAAGTTAAATGGCTCAATATGTTTGAAAATGTGGTGATATAAATTCAGACTGTAAACAGAAGAGGGAAGTACAGTCGTTTGCATTTAATATCTTCTCTCTCGGCACTAAAATGGAGAGCAACAGTCGTTTGCACACTTACAAATGCCCCATTCATATTCTCCATACAGAAATAGATTTTTAGCAGCAATGTGTAAACATCTCAAGACAGACTTACCATGAGCTCTGAGGTTATTTAGTGATGATAAATATACACAAACTAAATCTTGTTTATTAGCAGAATTCCCAGTGAGGAACCACACTGCCCATACTCCCAGAGAGAGATCCACCAATTAGAGAAATTACTGTTACTATGGAAAAGAAGAAACAATATTAGAGAGCGCCCACTCCCATGGGTGCGTTATACAGTATAAACAGTAATATTGTGAAATATATTACAATTTTAAACAGCTGTTTTCTATGTGAATATATTGTAAACTCTAATGTATTTCTGTGATGCGCAGCTGTATTTTCACCATCATTACTCCAGTCTTCAGTGTCACATGATCTTCAGAAATCAGTATAATATGCTGATCTGCTGCTCGAGAAACATTTCTGATTATTATCAATGTTGAAAACAATTGTGATGCCAAACATATTTTTTGTAAACTGTGATGCATTTTATTTTTCAGGATTCACAAGTTCAAAAGAACAGCATTTATTTGAAATAGAAATCTTTTGTAACATTATAAATATTTTTACTCTCACTTTGATCCATTTTAGTGTGTCCTTGCTGAATAAAAGTGTTACTTTCTTTCAACAAATAAAATGTTTGCTTTAAATAGTAGATCAAAAAGTTAGAACTCTTTACTGTAGGTTTTTCTATAGAGAGACTGAATGAATGCTCTGAAGCTTCTGCTGCATTACAGTGAGGTTAAACCAATTAACGCCAGGCCATAGCTAACAAGCTTTAAAAGGCCTGTAAGAATTCACACACACACACACACATATACACACACACACACGAATGGATGGATGGATGAACAGATCAACAGAGCTGGAGACTGAGTGAGCAAAGCAATCAGTTTAACACCAGCAATGTTCATCATGCATGTTGCTTTTTCAGATCCGCCTACAGTAATGCTATAAAAAAGGCATGTCTGTGTTCTTCTCTCTTGGAGGCTGGTCGATTAAGACAAGCTTTCTGTGTGCAGTCGGGTGAGATCCTCTATATTTGTGTTTTACAGAATTAAATATATGCAATGGGATCAGCAGGGAGCACAAGAAGGAGCGCATTAGAATAATTAAAGGCACACATGCAGTGCTGGCATGAAGAAACACACTCAGACACAGACACATGCACTGAAGAAGAGAATCCATCAAATGTAATCTGAAGTATTGAATGAGGTGAACGTGTGTGTTTTATCTACATGTGTGACACTGAGGCATGTTCATGCGTGTAGATAATCTTGTTATGAAAGTGCACTTATAGATTTGGATGTCATAATGATCCAATATTCAATACCACGACTGAGGTGTCCTTGAGCAAGGCACCGAACCCCCAACTGCTCACCGGGCGCCGCAGCATAAATGGCTGCCCACTGCTCCGGGTGTGTGTTGACGGTGTGTGTGTGTTCACTGCTGTGTGTGTGCACTCTGGATGGGTTAAATGCAGAGCACTAATTCCGAGTATGGGTCACCATACTTGGCCACATGTCACGTCACTTTATTAAGTCACATCACTAAACACGACCCCCAGGAGTCGCTCTTATTTATAATCACGGCATCGTCTGATAAAATAAACATGCATCTAAACTAAAGAGGCTATGCGGTTGTTTTGGCTATATTACTTTTTTGTCTCATGCAGCGCACTGCCTGCATCCGAGTAACAAACTAAAACAACAAACAAAAAAACGTGCATGTGATATGAACTACGCTCATATTTATAATTCCAAACAATCAGTAAGCGACAGGTGCTAGGAAACGCTGTTTTGTACTCATTTATTGACGAGTCGGGTGCTTCTCTGCCGCTCACTGCACAGAACAGACGCCGAGAGAGGTGACACTTCTCCGGGAAAGTCAGACCTCGCGTTCGCGGGACAGCACTGGCGAAATCTTCCAACTGAACCATAGCTAAGTTTTATCCAAAAAAGTCGCTAGGTTTGTCAGTATGTATATTCTATGGGAAAAAAAACGCTAAAAGGGTCTGAAAGTTGCTAAATCTAGTGCTAAAGTCGCGCTCGTGTGTGTGAGACGCGGGAGCTGATGGCAGGGGGCAGTGGATATTTGTGGCGGTCAATGTGGATATTGTGGATGAGTTCTTCGGTGTCATCACGTTCTATTAGTTCTACAGCTTCAGTTTCGGAACTTTCACGCTTAGTAACACATACAGCTGTTCCCTCACTACACTGCAACAGTCACGTTTTTGCCCAAAGAAAAAAAAAAAAAAAAAAAAAAAAAAAAGTCTTTCTGAACGAGTTTGATTGTTCAGCTCTGGATGTGAGAAGCATGAGGTGTTTCTAACAAGATATCACGTCCAAAAATATACATTAATTTGAGCTGCCTTCTTGTGTTTCTGGTCTTGGTAACTATAAAGCCTGAACCATACTAAAAATCTGGTGTAGAAACCATTTTTACTCAGAAATTGCTAAAAAAAAAAAAAAAAAAAAAGTCTTTCTGAACGAGTTTGATTGTTCTGCTCTGGATGTGAGAAGCATGAAGTGTTTCTAACAAGATATCACATCCAAAAATATACATTAATTTGAGCTGCCTTCTTGTGTTTCTGGTCTTGGTAACTATAAAGCCTGAAACATACTAAAAATCTGGTGTAGAAACCATTTTTACTCAGAAATTGCTAGTAAATGTCACAAATGACAAAGAAATGGCAAGTAACAAATTGAATCAAACATGTACACAAACATGTTTTCTTGTAAAATGTACTCCAGTCATCTTTGTTTTATTTACTACTTTAAAAATATTTTTACGTGCCAATACTTGAATGCAGATTCGTATTCGCTTTTAAAAAGATTTTTCTACAGTTGTACAAAAAAAATAAAAAAAATGCAAAGATCATTGGACTGTTTTACAGCGGATTGAAAATATTTCATTCTTTCATTTTCAATATTTCACATTCAGTGTGTTACTTGCCATTTCTTTGTAATTATTTGTGAAATTTACTAGTGATTTCTTCTAAGTGAAAACTGTTTTAGAGTAAATCCTACACCAAATTGTTGCCAAAAGAGGCGCTAGAGAGATTATTAGCATCATTTGTCTTCTATTGTTAGTTTTCGCTTTCAGGTCATCTACTGTCATAGCAGAGCATCAGGGGAGTCATACAAAGCAGGTCAATCTAGCAGCCTGAATAATAACAGCTAAATAATCTTTAATATGTTTTAATGTCTTTGAAATTTGATGGAGAGATTGTTGACAAAAATGGTGCATTCTGGGAGATGAAGAAAAAGCTCATAGTGATCATAGTGTAGCTATATATTTGCACAGTATATTGAGAAAATGAACATTAATAATTAGGCAAACTTGATAAAAACTAGTGATGTTTTAAAACTAAAGATCAACTAAATGGTGGGCCGTGGGCCACAAAGACTCATTTGCTCATTTCAGTCTTGATCAGAATGTGTAACTTGATTAAAGATGAATTTATTCATGCAAACGGGCAGATTTCTGATGCACAAAAAATGCTCAGGTAATGTTGACGTAATGTGCTTTTTTTAAACGATGAAATCGCAGGTGCTAATTGAAACAGAGCAGTGAAAAGACAGTGTTTCATACACGCACTCAGACAGGATTGATGTGTAAAATTAAGTCGTAGCACTTTGAGCAAAGTGAAAGTTAACTGCAAAACACTTCTTCATCTCTCTCTCTCTTTAAATACGGTTCTCGTTCTGAAATTTCACACACCAGCTTTTCACTTCAATTTATTGAGACTGTTTAATTAGTTGAGAAACTTCTACAAAGCACATTTCCTCTAAAATGCCCCTTTATCACACAATATAAAGGACTGTTTGGCTTTATTGCTCCGCTTTTCTTGCTCTGAGACAAAATAACTATTGACTTATCACAGCTGCGTTGCCTGTTTGTCTCTCTTCCTTTAAAAGATAATTTCATTTTATGCTTTATGCAAACTCTATAAAGCAATATTTTGGGTTTTAGACAAAAGGATTTTGCTTTAAGTGGATAAATAGGAATTGATTCATAAAAACACTGCTCATATTTGAAATTGGAAAAGAATAAAACACAAAGCGGACTTCTGACACATGGAATATGCAGAATAAATTACATGCACACAACTGAGGCAAAGTCTTTAATGAAACATTCATATAGAGAGAAATCACTGACAACCATAAAAAACAGCCGCAAACAGTTTTTCTTAAAGAGGTCACATCATTTTTTTTTTTTGCATGTAATAAATGTCACATTCAAATGTTTAATCACTCTAATTTAAATTTTAAAAATCATCCTTATAATAACAAACATACATGTTACTACATGTGGAGTCACGCTTTATTGATTTTATAAAATAAAATATTGCCTGATGCTAAAAAAAGAACCACTTCAGTATTTAGTATTAATGACAAGATTGGCAGAGTTCACCCATTTTTAACTGTGCCTTTGAATGTTTAATTATACAAAGATTTGTCTAGTATATAATTAGTCTTTATGTTAACTATATGTGTCATATAGTATAGAGTTAAACAGCACCTCCTAGTGTTAGACTCAGGAATGACACCCAGGCCTTTAAATACACTGAACAAAATTATAAACGCAACACTTTTGTTTTTGCCCCCATTTTTCATGAGCTGAACTCAAAGATCTAAGACTTTTTCTATGTACACAAAAGGCCTATTTCTCTCAAATATTGCTCACAAATGTGTCTAAATCTGTGTTAGTGAGCACTTCTCCTTTGCCGAGTTAATCCATCCACCTCACAGCTGTGGCATATCAAGATGCTGATTAGACAGCATGATTATTGCACAGGTGTGCCTTAGGCTGGCCACAATAAAAGGCCACTCTAAAATGTGCAGTTTTACTGTATTGGGGGTCCGGGGGGGTCCGAAAACCAGTCAGTATCTGGTGTGACCATCATTTGCCTAACGCAGTGCAACACATCTCCTTCGCATAGAGATGATCAGGTTGTTGATTGTGGCCTGTGGGATGTTGGTCCGCTCCTCTTCAATGGCTGTGTGAAGTTGCTGGATATTGGCAGGAACTGGAACACGCTGTCATATACGCCGATCCAGAGCATCCCAAACATGCTCAATGGGTGACATGTCCGGTGAGTATGCTGGCCATGCAAGAACTGGGATGTTTTCAGCTTCC
This sequence comes from Sinocyclocheilus grahami, assembly GCF_001515645.1. NCBI lineage: Eukaryota > Metazoa > Chordata > Actinopteri > Cypriniformes > Cyprinidae > Sinocyclocheilus > Sinocyclocheilus grahami. Next base: position 98,161 of record NW_015505222.1, on the reverse strand, counting down.
AGGAATTGTGTACAGATCCTTGCAACATGGGGCCGTGCATTATCATGCTGCAACATGAGGTGATGGTCGTGGATGAATGGCACAACAATGGGCCTCAGGATCTCGTCACGGTATCTCTGTGCATTCAAAATGCCATCAATAAAATGCACCTGTGTTCGTTGTCCATAACATACGCCTGCCCATACCATAACCCCACCGCCAC
>NW_015505222.1:92642-97600 GCF_001515645.1 Sinocyclocheilus grahami | reverse complement strand
GCTTATGGTAGAGAAATGAACATTCAATTCACGGGCAACAGCTCTGGTGGACATTCCTGCAGTCAGCATGCACGCTCCCTCAAAACTTGCAACATCTGTGGCATTGTGCTGTGTGATAAAACTGCACATTTTAGAGTGGCCTTTTATTGTGGCCAGCCTAAGGCACACCTGTGCAATAATCATGCTGTCTAATCAGCATCTTGATATGCCACCTGTGAGGTGGATGGATTAACTCGGCAAAGGAGAAGTGCTCACTAACACAGATCTAGACACATTTGTGAACCATATTTGAGTACATAGAAAAAGTCTTAGATCTTTGAGTTCAGCTCATGAAAAATGGGGGCAAAAACAAAAGCGTTGCATTTATAATTTTGTTCAGTGCAGATAATTCCAAACCCATATGATGTTATTTATTCTGAAAGAATCTCGAAGAATCTTCATGCAGCTCTTTTCCATACAAAGTTCATAATAACCACAACAGTCAAAATAATGGTCAAAAAAGTCATATGAAAGCTTTGTGTGTGGAACAGATTGAAAGTGTTTTAATATCTGTCTGTCAGAACTCAGGACATCATATTAATATGAATTCCATATTAACAATATTTCAGCTCAAGCATAAAAAAAATACATATTTTTGCATATTTAAGGTTGTTTAAAATGTTATGATGTTAAAGGTATAACAAATTCTGCCATGTGTATAAATATTTTAAAATGTAAATGATATATTAATGGTCATAAAAATTATTTCTTTCTCTTTATTTTCAGGTGAAATATGAGCCAGACATATTCTTGACAGGTTTCGTGAGATTCACTCATTCAGAACAAAACTAGCAGACTAATAATCATCTGTCAGACCACTCAAAAACTCCATCTGACAAGCTACAAATGGTCTGTCCACCTCCGTCCACTGCACTCGCCACACCAGTGACCAGACCAGGGCGTTTCTATAAATAATGCATCAGACCTCTCCAGAGAGTAAATATAATGTTTAATTGAAAGATTTTGCAAGGTCACATTAGGTAAAGTGCTGCTTCCTCCACCAGACAGCGCCACCTATCAGTCACGAGCAAAAAAGAAAAAGAACAAGATAAAACTGGAATAAAAGAGGAAGAATTTGCCACCTGATTTTCTAAAGTTTGCAAGGTCAGAATCAGAATCAGAATCAGAATGAGCTTTATTGCCAGGTATGTTTACACATACGAGGAATTTGTTTTCGTGACAGAAGCTTCCACAGTGTAACAGAGTGACAGCGACAGAACAAAAAACACAGATAATAAAAATAAAAAATAGAACAAGTAGATAAGGAATAGAAACATATAATTGACAATTGTGTGTGCAGGTATATTCCAAGGTATATATATATTTTTTTTTTTTTTTTTTTTTTTGTACAGGTACTGTATATTATGTGCAAATTTGAGGTGTAGGCTGAGTATGAGTGTTAGATAAATAAGTGTATGAGTGAATAAATAGTGTGTGTTCCACGGTTATTGTCAAGTGTTCATGAGATGGATGGCCTGAGGGAAGAAACTGTTCCTGTGTCTGGCCGTTCTGGTGCTCAGAGCTCTGTAGCGTCGACCAGATGGCAACAGTTCAAAGAGGGAGTGTGCTGGATGTGAGGGGTCCAGAGTGATTCTGCCAGCCCTTTTGCTCACTCTGGACGAGTACAGTTCTTGGAGAGAAGGGAGGGTTGTACCAATGATTCGCTCAGCAGTCCGGACTACCCTCTGAAGTCTTCTGAGGTCAGATTTGGTTAGTGGCATTAAATCTCGGAAATATATTCAGACTTTTTGAGACACTTACAGAGTAATTTATGAGCAGAAATGCACTTTATGCTTTGTTTTCTGACGTCCTTTTTCTGTTTGTAAAACTTTTTTGGATAGATAGAAATTCTGATCAGAAAGTCTGCACACATTTCCATTATATTTTAGTTTTTTTTCTCTTTTTTCTTGCATTAAGAAATGCAAAGACGTTAATTGCGACTTTATCTCACAATTCAGACTTTTTTTCTCACAATTCTGAGATATAGACTCTGTCAAAGATATAAACTATAAGATATAAACTCTGATGTTCTGAATTCTTTTTCTTGTGATTCTGAGTTTACATTTCACAATAGAATTGTTTTATTTTTTATTTTTAAAGAAATACCGAATGGCAAGATATAAACTCAGAATTATAACTCTTTTCTCGTGATTACAAGTTTACATCTCGCAGTTCTGTTGTTTTTTTTAAAGAAATTAAAAAGGTGATTGTGACTTTTTATCTCACCATTCTGACTTTTTTTCCTCTCGATTGCAAGTTAACATCTTGCAATTATGAAATTTTTCTCAGAGTTGTGAGATACAAAGATATTGCATGTTATGAACTCAGAATTTCGGGGGAAAAAGTATGAATTCTGAGAGAAAAATGCAACTTCAAATCCAGAATTGCAAGACTTAAACTCAGAACTGCGACATGTAAACTTGGCATTGCACGAAAACAGGTCAGAATTCTGAGTTTAGAAGTCAGCATTGCGAGGGGGAAAATAGTCTGACTTGTAAGATAAAAACTCGCAATTAACTTTTTTTTATTTCCTTGGTTGAATCAAAAGTCCTTAGTTTTCTCATTCTTTGAAATGATTTTTCCCCCATGCCAATCTATTGTGCTGTGATATATTTCTATTAAACCAGCCTTCAATTGCACATACAAAGCAAACTGCATTTGGTTGCTGGAAATGTCAATCAGACATTCTCCTGGCCACAATAACCTACAGTGTGAACCAGACCTTATGCCGATATTCAAAAGTCAGAATATGCAAGCGTTTATTAATTATCTATTATCATTTCTCTAATTTAGGATTCGTGTTTCTAGTAAATCAACCCTCCAATCAATAATAATAGTGATGATGACCTTAGCAAACACAATCAATAATGACTAGTGCATTTCAAGATTCCCACAATCCCTGGCGTTCACTTTCTGTTTAAGTCTCTGGAAGGTAGAGCGTCGTCGGGCAGGTTGTTGAGAGTGAACTCAAGGACGCAGTTTAAATTTGCATGAATCACTCTCAGATCAAAGGAGCGGCGGGGCGCCAGTCACTCGCAGAGCTCAAATATGATGGAATGTTTATTTCTGGGTCAGTGGGGGTGCTAATGAGAATGCATTCTAAGAACGAGAGCGCGAGCGAAGGCCTGAACAGCGGCTCTTGATTGGTTCGGTTTGACAGCCGCTCACCGGGAAGGACATTGAAAATGACAGGCCGCCTGCGACCGGAGAGAACTACACCGACCGAATATACAGCCAAAATAACGGAGAGAGAGCAGACACATGTTTTATTTATGGGCTTGCTACCTGAGCTAGACTTTCACATACAAAACTTTCTATGCAGAAAAAAAAATGTCATATATTTACAGCAATAAAACACCGGAAATGTCAAGTTTACTGTCACTCTTCCCACTGCAGACCAAGAGAAAAGTAATCAAATATAGCCTTGTGAAAAAGAACTGTGCTTAACTGTTCAATAGGCTATGTGCTTGTAGTGTACTTCATATCTTAAAAGCAATCACACACACACACACACACACACACACACACACACGCATACGTGAGACACAAAGGAATGGTCAAAAGGGTAGAATAATATATCTTTAAAAAAGCTCTTCTGCTCATAAGGCTGTATTTATTTAAACAAAACAATGCAGTAAAAACAGTGATATTGTGAAATATTATTGCAATTTAAAATATTGGTTTTCTATGTGAATATATTGTAAATTGTAATTTATTCCTGCGTCAAAGCTGTATTTTCAGCATCATTCCTCCAGTCTTCAGTGTCACATGATCTTTCAGAAATCCTTCTAATATGCTGATTTAGTTGTTCAACTAATTGCATTTAATATACATTTAAACTACAATACATTCTCATTCGGTTACAAAAAAAAATGCAATTATATGTCATTAAACATTACATTCAATATATTTTTAAAGTATGTCATTTTTACAATAAGCACTTTTATAAAGTATGTTGCGTGTACTTAGCATTTCATGCAGAACCACGTTACAGCACATGAGAATGACAGTGTGACTGCAGACAGTACAGCAAAATAATGCTGTAAACAGCACATACTGTACAAACAGTCATGAAACAGCAAACACTGCATGCTGATGTGGTTCTGTTCGAGAGGAGATGCACTGACAGTATAGCTTCTGAGCTGGATTTCTAGTGCATCTCACTTATTATTGAACTTGTGAATGTGTAATTTTTTCGTTCATTAGAAAGTGTCTAACGAGATGAACAAAGCCATGAAGAAAGGCTGAAGGTTAAGCAATCGAAGATGTTTACACTTCTGAAAACCACTCAGGCGAGCTGATCTGTGAGAAAACACGTGAACCCATCAAATCAATTGAGTTCAACAAACACTAATTACCAGCAATACAGTCAGTGGAATACTAGCTTACACTGTGCAGTTTACCTACTATTAAAAAAAAACATAGTTTAAGAAACAGTATATATTATGATAAAAGTGTCAAACACTGCCAGCAGGTGTCTGTCTAGTCAAGTCGCTTTTTACAACAAACATTGTTTTAAAGCAGCTTTACAGAAAATCATATTCTTAATGTTTAAAATATATTTGCCATGTAGATGCATTTAGCATATTAGAGCTGGATGATAATATAGTTTTTTTGCAAACAATCAAGCAGTTGAGGTTTACTAGTACATACTATTAAATGTGAGTGTGTACACTGTGACTAAAGTTGGCTATAATTGTAGTAGTTGTATAATTTGTTATTAATTAAATAAATGTATTAATTCATTATGTGACGATATTGAATATGATAAAGCATTTGAGGCATATAATCTTGGAACTGAACATTGTTAATTAATATTTGTAATATAATTTTGGTATGTTATTCCAAGTATAGTGAGAATGTGTGTTAGTGGTTATATATAGAGAGAGAGAGAGAGAGTGTGTGTGTGTGTGTGTGTG
>NW_015505222.1:91145-91646 GCF_001515645.1 Sinocyclocheilus grahami | reverse complement strand
ACATCCAATCATGTACTAAACATCTGACGAGGAGACGTTTTCGTTCATCAGTCTGTTTTCAAGCATCAGCTAAGTAACTGAGCTCACAAATGCCATAACAAGTGTCATAAGTCACAGCACACCTTGAGTTTTCTGTGAAGTGAGTGTACGAGCACTGATTCCTGAGCCACAGAACTGATATAATCTACATTTATGCTAGAGAGCTAGAAATCATTTTGGATGAATTTTCTCAATAAGATGTGTGTTTTTCCTCACCTATTACCAGATATGAGTTTGATACTGTCATACAAAACGAATGCATCAGGTACTAAATCTTGACTTGTCTAATGAATGAACTGAGACTACAGGATGCTTTCAAACTGATTTTCATCTTCGTTTGTTTTAATAATCGCCAGTCAGACATTCACTAGACAAAAATTACAGTGCTGACAACACAACCATATTTTACACATCACACCTGTATTAAATGCAGCAGCTGTTTTGCTTTTCTGGTGTTTATAC
>NW_015505222.1:78866-86366 GCF_001515645.1 Sinocyclocheilus grahami | reverse complement strand
TGCCATAGAGCTGGACCTGATGGGTAAGAGCACAATAGCTATTTTGCATATTAAGTGACTTTTATAATAATTCCTTTCTTTGGAGTGAAATGAGAGACACGGAGGAAGTGCCAGTCACTGCTCTTTGTATTCTTCAGCTGATGGAAGTAGTAGCAGATTCACGTCTGAAATAATGCATGTGAAACACTTTATTACATTTTTAGGTGAAATAAGATCTTAAATGCGTTTCATTTCTATTTTAAGGTACTTAAGATTAATATAAACTCAAGTATGGTTTTCACCATCAAAATAGTTGGTGTGGATTTTGTTTAATGCAAGACATGAATGCATTTAACCTGCAATTACAAATGCATAAATAATGTTTTGATATATTAAACATAAAGCGTTGAATACTGATATTTGAAATGATTTAAAACATGAAAAGAAAGATAAAGGTGAAATGAAAGCCGCCAGCAGGTGGCAGCAAAGCACTGTTAATAAGTGAGTCGTTGCGATTGAACCGAATCATTTAAACGAGTGATTCATTCAGGAACGAAACACCGTCATGTTGCTCAGAGACACAAAACAGCGCTGTGGCTGTATTCGGGATGATCTTTGTTAGCGAAATAGAGCAAAAACAAGCAATATGGTGTCTAAAACGTACGTCTCTTAATTAACTTGTTTATTGAATTCAATGTCACATTTGTAATCATGGTAATTTTTGGAGAAAAACGGCACTCTTCGTGTGAAATTGAGTAACTATATGAAGTGGTATACATTTTCTGCCGTCATGTCTTGAATTTGTGATCATTCTAAATGCATTTTAATACTGAATCATGCAGTGAAAGAACACACACTAAATGCGCACAGACTAGTCACGCTCTGTAGGGATGTTTTGAATGGTTTTTGCAAAATACTCGATAATGTCAAATCGCACATCGTTAAAACCACAATGACGATATTATCGCAGACGATATATATCGCACACCCCTAGTTGGAGGGCAATAATCCAAAGGGTACAATGTTATGTTTTAGACTTTAAGATAATCTATAGTAATTGTAAACATTATAACAGTTTCTGTTCAGGTAGATGAGCTGGTTTGGTCTGTAGGTCATGACTGAAGATGTGAGCTGCCGCTTTCAGAGTAAACTAGTGATGGAAATTAAACCAGCAGGTTGTGAATTATTAGAATACAAAGTAGCTGTAGATCACACCGTTCTTTCCACAACCTGAATGATTTTACTCGTTTGTAGTTTTGTACTTAACTGATCACCTGAGCGTTTATTCATGCAGTTCCTTTAATGCACCGGAGTTAGTGATGCCGTGCTTTTAAAAGCTGTGGTGGATATTTTTCTGCCTAAGAGAAAAGGTCTTGTTGAAACACTAACATGTGTGGTTTTCTTTAATTCCAGGTGAAGGAACTCTTTAAAGAGCTGAATGTCAAGTGTAATGCCATAGAGCTGGACCTGATGGGTAAGAGCACAATAGCTATTTTGCATATTAAGTGACTTTTATAATAATTCCTTTCTTTGGAGTGAAATGAGAGACACGGAGGAAGTGCCAGTCACTGCTCTTTGTATTCTTCAGCTGATGGAAGTAGTAGCAGATTCACGTCTGAAATAATGCATGTGAAACACTTTATTACATTTTTAGGTGAAATAAGATCTTAAATGCGTTTCATTTCTATTTTAAGGTACTTAAGATTAATATAAACTCAAGTATGGTTTTCACCATCAAAATAGTTGGTGTGGTATTAAACAAAATTCAAAACAAGTGTTTTTCTTTTTTCTAAAAATAAAGTTTTAGCATTTTAAAGGGAAAAACAAAACCAACAAAGTTTTTTGCTATGTGAAATAAATGCATTTTCTCTAGTAGTCTCAGGCTTTGCACACTATTGTGTTTTAATTTGTTTATCTTCACCAGCAAGTGGGCCCAATTATAATACTGGCGAGTCTAAATATTTTGTCAGTGATGGGTGCTATCTACAGAAACTGGTTCTGAGATTACAGCTGACTAGTTGTTGACTACATAAGTACTCAAACCAGATGTTTACTACATTTGTTTTGCTGAACATGAAATTGCATAACATGCGTTTTTACATGAAGTTCTTCCTGATATGCAAGGTTACCGATTATGCAGGTTATCTGTATGTGTTTCCACTTCAGCTAATATTATGTAATGTTCATGTTTAAGGTTATTGAACTTTTACTGCTTCATTGACGGAGTTGAGCTGAAGTACTCTTGCATGTGTTCTCTGAACATTGTGCTGAATCTCTTAAGTTAATGTTTAAGTGTTGGCCGTGACGGACGACCTGCTGAGTCACTCCAGCTCCAGAGTTACTAATGTCTAAAAATAATCTTCCTCTTCTTGCTTTCATTGACTCATCCGCACCCTCCTCCATGTCTCATTCACATCTCATGCTCTCTTTATCTCGCTGTCCATGCGCAGCTGTTCATCTCATGTTCGTAGCATGACCCTGATAATGGATTCTTTGGCGAACCGCTCTAAACCTGATTAGCTGCTGTGTTTTTCTCTCTGTGTTTGGAGCCAAACATCGCTTTCAGAAGCAGACGAGCAGTGCCAGATCCGAACCTGATTCGATTATTGGAGAGCTGCCCGTGTGGTGTAGATGTGAAACGTGAGCGGTGAGGTCCTGACTGATCATGTCTGATGTGTTTCAGAGGACGGAGCCAACTACCAGGACTTGCTGCATGAGATGACGGGGCAGAAAACCGTCCCCAACGTCTTCATCAACAAGAAACACATCGGAGGCTGTGACAAAACCATGAAGGTGATGATTTTTCTGACTGATCTGTGCATGTGTAAGACAATGTTTCCCGCCGGGTCTCACTGGCCAGACTTTTGAGTGTTTTCGTAATTGCTGGGCTTTATCATGTGCGTGCCAAAGACCACCAGAGAAATTAGTTGGTCGTAGACTTTCCCTCTTTTGTTAATTATTAGCAGACATAATGTCATTTCCAAAAGCAAACGGTGTTTTCACTCTTCATTCATTTTTCTCCTAGATTTGATGGTGTGAATCTCTGCAACTTTAGTTATCGAATGAAGAATAACCAAGTGACCTATTGCATTTGCTAAAGTGTAATTTCATGCATGCTGTTCCAACACGGTTTACTAAAAACCAGTGGTTTTCCATTCTGAGGCAGTTCTTGCTTCAGTTCACTGTCAAGGGGATCTAACTGTCTGGATATCTTGACCTTGGTAACTTTTAAATTGGTTGACCTTGGTAACTTTTAAATTGTCAGACACGATTCCAGAAATAATTAAAAGCAACTTCTCGCAGTATTTTAGCTTGTTGATGGCACCAATGATGCTCCAAATGCATTAAAACGTGCCATTCTGTGACACCGATGCATGCATTGAGGTTCATTTTTAAGGACTTTTTTTTTTTCTACTGTAAACTAATGCACCTGTTCATTTGTTGAGTTTTTGTTAGTTACCCTAGATGCGTTTACACACATGTATTTTGTTTAATGCAAGACATGAATGCATTTAACCTGCAATTACAAATGCATAAATAATGTTTTGATATATTAAACATAAAGCGTTGAATACTGATATTTGAAATGATTTAAAACATGAAAAGAAAGATAAAGGTGAAATGAAAGCCGCCAGCAGGTGGCAGCAAAGCACTGTTAATAAGTGAGTCGTTGCGATTGAACCGAATCATTTAAACGAGTGATTCATTCAGGAACGAAACACCGTCATGTTGCTCAGAGACACAAAACAGCGCTGTGGCTGTATTCGGGATGATCTTTGTTAGCGAAATAGAGCAAAAACAAGCAATATGGTGTCTAAAACGTACGTCTCTTAATTAACTTGTTTATTGAATTCAATGTCACATTTGTAATCATGGTAATTTTTGGAGAAAAACGGCACTCTTCGTGTGAAATTGAGTAACTATATGAAGTGGTATACATTTTCTGCCGTCATGTCTTGAATTTGTGATCATTCTAAATGCATTTTAATACTGAATCATGCAGTGAAAGAACACACACTAAATGCGCACAGACTAGTCACGCTCTGTAGGGATGTTTTGAATGGTTTTTGCAAAATACTCGATAATGTCAAATCGCACATCGTTAAAACCACAATGACGATATTATCGCAGACGATATATATCGCACACCCCTAGTTGGAGGGCAATAATCCAAAGGGTACAATGTTATGTTTTAGACTTTAAGATAATCTATAGTAATTGTAAACATTATAACAGTTTCTGTTCAGGTAGATGAGCTGGTTTGGTCTGTAGGTCATGACTGAAGATGTGAGCTGCCGCTTTCAGAGTAAACTAGTGATGGAAATTAAACCAGCAGGTTGTGAATTATTAGAATACAAAGTAGCTGTAGATCACACCGTTCTTTCCACAACCTGAATGATTTTACTCGTTTGTAGTTTTGTACTTAACTGATCACCTGAGCGTTTATTCATGCAGTTCCTTTAATGCACCGGAGTTAGTGATGCCGTGCTTTTAAAAAGCTGTGGTGGATATTTTTCTGCCTAAGAGAAAAGGTCTTGTTGAAACACTAACATGTGTGGTTTTCTTTAATTCCAGGTGAAGGAACTCTTTAAAGAGCTGAATGTCAAGTGTAATGCCATAGAGCTGGACCTGATGGGTAAGAGCACAATAGCTATTTTGCATATTAAGTGACTTTTATAATAATTCCTTTCTTTGGAGTGAAATGAGAGACACGGAGGAAGTGCCAGTCACTGCTCTTTGTATTCTTCAGCTGATGGAAGTAGTAGCAGATTCACGTCTGAAATAATGCATGTGAAACACTTTATTACATTTTTAGGTGAAATAAGATCTTAAATGCGTTTCATTTCTATTTTAAGGTACTTAAGATTAATATAAACTCAAGTATGGTTTTCACCATCAAAATAGTTGGTGTGGTATTAAACAAAATTCAAAACAAGTGTTTTTCTTTTTTCTAAAAATAAAGTTTTAGCATTTTAAAGGGAAAAACAAAACCAACAAAGTTTTTTGCTATGTGAAATAAATGCATTTTCTCTAGTAGTCTCAGGCTTTGCACACTATTGTGTTTTAATTTGTTTATCTTCACCAGCAAGTGGGCCCAATTATAATACTGGCGAGTCTAAATATTTTGTCAGTGATGGGTGCTATCTACAGAAACTGGTTCTGAGATTACAGCTGACTAGTTGTTGACTACATAAGTACTCAAACCAGATGTTTACTACATTTGTTTTGCTGAACATGAAATTGCATAACATGCGTTTTTACATGAAGTTCTTCCTGATATGCAAGGTTACCGATTATGCAGGTTATCTGTATGTGTTTCCACTTCAGCTAATATTATGTAATGTTCATGTTTAAGGTTATTGAACTTTTACTGCTTCATTGACGGAGTTGAGCTGAAGTACTCTTGCATGTGTTCTCTGAACATTGTGCTGAATCTCTTAAGTTAATGTTTAAGTGTTGGCCGTGACGGACGACCTGCTGAGTCACTCCAGCTCCAGAGTTACTAATGTCTAAAAATAATCTTCCTCTTCTTGCTTTCATTGACTCATCCGCACCCTCCTCCATGTCTCATTCACATCTCATGCTCTCTTTATCTCGCTGTCCATGCGCAGCTGTTCATCTCATGTTCGTAGCATGACCCTGATAATGGATTCTTTGGCGAACCGCTCTAAACCTGATTAGCTGCTGTGTTTTTCTCTCTGTGTTTGGAGCCAAACATCGCTTTCAGAAGCAGACGAGCAGTGCCAGATCCGAACCTGATTCGATTATTGGAGAGCTGCCCGTGTGGTGTAGATGTGAAACGTGAGCGGTGAGGTCCTGACTGATCATGTCTGATGTGTTTCAGAGGACGGAGCCAACTACCAGGACTTGCTGCATGAGATGACGGGGCAGAAAACCGTCCCCAACGTCTTCATCAACAAGAAACACATCGGAGGCTGTGACAAAACCATGAAGGTGATGATTTTTCTGACTGATCTGTGCATGTGTAAGACAATGTTTCCCGCCGGGTCTCACTGGCCAGACTTTTGAATGTTTTCGTAATTGCTGGGCTTTATCATGTGCGTGCCAAAGACCACCAGAGAAATTAGTTGGTCGTAGACTTTCCCCCTCTTGTTAATTATTAGCAGACATAATGTCATTTCCAAAAGCAAACGGTGTTTTACAGTTTTCACTCTTCATTCATTTTTCTCCTAGATTTGATGGTGTGAACCTCTGCAACTTTAGTTATCGAATGAAGAATAACCAAGTGACCTATTGCATTTGCTAAAGTGTAATTTCATGCATGCTGTTCCAACACGGTTTACTAAAAACCAGTGGTTTTCCATTCTGAGGCAGTTCTTGCTTCAGTTCACTGTCAAGGGGAGCTGATGGTCATGAGCGGATGCTTCAGTTAGTGAGCTTTCTGCTGCAAAAGCCTCACACACCCTTTCATTTTTTTTTTAAGAATAATTATAGGTTGTTAAAAGGTAATGAAAATGTTGCTGACTGTCACACATGTCTGCTAGAAGGTATTCTATCCTTTTTAATTTACGGAATTGCTCTCATCGCTGCTTCGGGGCAGGGCTTTCGGTTTCACTCTTTGAAATATCTCATGTCAGCATTTGATTTTTATTTCTGTGAATTTATAAATGGCAAACACAATTCTAGAGTCTTATAGATTTGTGAGTTGTGACTGGGAGTTGCCATAGACCTCCTGATTAAATATTAGAACTATATCAAGCTGCAAAGTGTTGTTTAAAATATATAAAATGTAATGCTTATAATTATATAAATAATACTTTTTCAGCCCTGCTAGCACGTCATTTTTGCTGTTGTGATGATTTGTTTTGGAGTTTGTTCTCAATTGGCATCTAACTGTCTGGATATCTTGACCTTGGTAACTTTTAAATTGGCAGACACGATTCCAGAAATAATTAAAAGCAACTTCTCGCAGTATTTTAGCTTGTTGATGGCACCAATGATGCTCCAAATGCATTAAAACGTGCCATTCTGTGACACAGATGCATGCATTGAGGTTCATTTTTAAGGACTTTTTTTTTTTCTACTGTAAACTAATGCACCTGTTCATTTGTTGAGTTTTTGTTAGTTACCCTATCAGAAGGCTGCTTTTGGTTTCTATATATGAAATGTCTGCTCATCAGTGCCTAATCACTATTGCATCTATCTGTAGAGTATAAAGCAGCTCTGTGGGAGAGACGTTTGGTAATCGAGCTGAATAATGCTCAAGCACCTCTTCACCATGCCTCTTATCAGCATCGTTTTTATGCTCCTGCTAATGATGGGTTTGTTGCCGTGGTAACAGGCACACAAAGATGGCGTCCTGCAGAAGCTGTTGGGTGAAGGCAGTGAGGTGTTCGACTATGATCTCATCGTCATTGGCGGTGGTTCTGGTGGTCTGGCGTGCTCAAAGGTGAGTTAAATTACACGGAGATCCTTCATTTATAATGCTGTTTAAATACTGTGTGTGTGTGTGTGTGTGTGTGTGTAGGGTGAATTCAGGTCAAGCGAGCCACTTTGTCA
>NW_015505222.1:68560-78639 GCF_001515645.1 Sinocyclocheilus grahami | reverse complement strand
TATATATATATATTTTTTAAGCTTTTGACATGCAAGAAGTAAAATATAGATCTAAATAAAAATTATTTAAGGCACAGTGTTACACCAACACAATTTTTTTCTGTAGGCTATACCTAGTATTAAGCCATAGTATTAATGTTTTTAATGCAAATAATGTGTATATTTTATTTATACTCTATTTTTCTAAAACAAAAATAATAGTCCATTTGTATGAATTTTATATTTACAGTTTTCATTTAATATTAATTTACAAGTTATGTACCAAATAAAAAGGGTTTTATAGGTATTTCAGTTTTGAATTGATTCATTGAAATAAACATTTAAAAATGATTAACATAAATGAATTAAAAAATAATAACACACTTTTTTTAGGAAACTAAATGTGACCCTGGAGCACAAAAGCAGTGTTGAGTCGCTGGGGGATATTTGTAGCAATAGCCAAAAATACATTGTATGGGTCACAATTATTGATTTTTGTTTTTCTTTTATGCTAAAAATCATTAGGCTATTAAATAAAGATCATGTTCCATGAAGATATTTTGTAAGTTTCCTACTGTATATGTATGTGTGTGTGTGTGTATATATATATATATATATAAACTTAATGTTTGATCAGTAATATGCATGGCTAAGAACTTCATTTGGACAACTTTAAAGATGATTTTCTCAATATTTAGATTTTTTTTGCACCCTCAGATTCCAGATTTTCAAATAGTTGTATCTCAGCCAAATATTGTCCTATCCTAACAAACCATACAGCAATGGAGAGATATTTATTCAGCTTTCAGATGATGCATAAATCTCAATTTCAGAAAATTGACCCTTATGACTGCTTTTGTGGTCCAGGGTCACAAATGTCAAATTAAGAAGTGAAGGTGCACAGTATCGCTTAATTATGTTGCCAGCAAAATCATCAGAAACGTAAATCCAAACTCTATAGGAGCGCATGAGCAGTTCTGTGGGTTTTGCACATGAATCAGATTTTATCTGATTCAAACAGGAAGCAGCCGCATTGGGGAAGAAGGTCATGGTTCTGGATTATGTTGTTCCCACACCGAAGGGCACAACCTGGGGTAAGAAAACCGGAATCAAAAGCATGCAGGTTTAATCAAAAATGACTTGTAATAAGAGGATAATAAGATGTTTCTGTTCAGGTCTGGGTGGCACGTGTGTGAACGTGGGCTGTATTCCCAAGAAACTGATGCATCAAACGGCCCTGCTGGGTACAGCCGTGGAGGACGCACGCAAGTTCGGCTGGGAATTCAGTGATCAGGGTGAGTCGTATATTCAGCACGGCCGAAAATATGAAGCTCTACATGGTACACAGCGGTACATGATAAACTGGCTCTTTGATATGGATTGCAGAAAAGAATTACATCACAATTTAATGCATTCCAGATAGAAGAAGTAAACGTGAGTTCTTCATGCGGTACAGATTTTAAGGCCGTATGTGTGAAGGCTTGAAGTTGTGATGCAATTTTGTGATTTCTGATCTGAAGACATGTTTCCGATTGATTTCCTCTTTCTTTGAAAGTTTCAGTATATGTTTTTTAATTGTGACCGCAACCTTGTGAATATTTCTTGAAATGGTTAAGAAGACTGTTACGAGAGTCCTCATTTATATCTGTAATCGAAAGAGTTGTTAATGTGAGATTTAACTCCAGGAATCTTCATAATACACAGGACGAGTGATCATTGCAGCATTCAATGTATTGCTTTCAAAAGCTTCCCTTAATGGTCTTAATGTAGATTTCTTTTTGTCCGTCTCCTGTTTTAATTCGAATTGTTTACAGCCAGAGGAAACGGCGCTGACAAACAGGAGAAACACTGCGCAACTGTACAGTTAGGAGACTTTTTAATCTACAAATTGCCATTTACCATAGATTTACTGTAGTAGCACTAACTGCACCACGGTATTGTCAGAAATTTGGGTATTTGTGTCAAATTTATTTTATTAATAATGAACAAATCTACATCCTAACTTAAGCTACTATTAAATGTGTATTTCTAAGAGACACAAAATGTTATCTTTTTATTATTATTAATATTATCAGGCAACACAAACCTGTTTCTTGATTTGAAACCATATTACTCATTCGAACGTGCAGAACGAAGAAATAATTTTCTTCCAAGATATTTATTTAAAGGAAAAATGACCGTAAAAGTGTAAAGAATTCAAAAACGAAGTGTTTGTCATGTTCTGATCATAAAGAATAGTTTAAAACCCACAGGTAACCATCTGGTTTTTACAACTTTCACATTGGAGCAAAAATCTGCCTTTAAATTTGAAAGAAATAAAAATGTGACATTTATCTTGATAATTATCGATATCGACTGATATGAAAAAAACATTATTGTGATAATGTTTTGGCCATATCGCCCAGCCTTACTCATGAGGAAGCAGCAGAAACTTAGGAAAGCTTGAATGCATGACTTTTTTTTTTTCCTGTGCTGACGTCTCAAAACAGGCAACAGTATATAGTAAATTTCCGCTCTACTTGCACTTCGCAACAACACAGCCTTGTTTCTGCAAAGACATTCAGCGTGTTACAAACAGCATCTGACGTGTTCAGTTTTTACATGAGTATGACGTGAGAAACTGACACAGGCAAATAAGCTGTTCGAAATCTGATCTGAGAGGTGAGACTGAAACTGATTACCAGAAATGTGTTTTGAATAGGGGTTTATACGTATGAATGTTGCTTGAAATGGATTAGTAAAAATCAGATTTCATGTGGTTTATTTTTATTTATTTATTTTTTTTCTGTTCTTACTTGCTAAATGTGATCGGATTCCAATCGTATATGCACACAATTTTTTGAACAGAGAGTCTGAGCAAGGCCACAGTAATGTTCTATTTCAAATAGAGTTTGGCCCTTGATGTAACACCGAGTATTTACAGAGTTATGATTTGAAATGCTGAGTTGCTCATTTCAGTTTAGTAATGCACACAATTTGTGTGTACATTGACAAGTCATTGTGCACTAGTTACAGTAACACAGAGTCTTCCTAGATTTCTGAAGTTGATGTAATGTGGCTTTTATATGACAAAGCACTTTTCGTTGATGCTTTTCTGCAGCAATCTCAAGAGGTTTCATTTGTGCTTTAGACAAACCCATAAAGCACAAAAATAGGGCTCAATTTTTTTAATTTTCAAACTATTTAATTATGTAATTATTTATAGGCCTACCTTAAACTGTATAAACCGTGCATATACACATCACTCATGGATGGATGGATGGATAAACGGATGGATATAGCGCACAACATATTTGTTAAATGAAATCATAGCTTTTTGAAGTTAAAAGCTATTTCTGTTTTTTCCATCACCAAGTTGAAGACCTCTTTAAGTGATAATTAAGATGTTTATTAAATCATGTTTAAGACTTTTGATCTGATTTTTCATAAAACATAAGTATTTTCATTTGTAATTCATAAATACATCTTATATTTGAGTTCATGCATATCTATTTTAAGTCGCAAATGAGTGAAATGCTTGCAACTGTAAAACAGCATTTTAGTCATTGACATGAATGCACAAATCTATTAAAACCTCAATACAAACGTTTTGATGCTTTGAGGGGGAAAATGGTAGATTATGATCCTGCTGTTCACCATAATGACAAATGTTTCGCAACCGAGTAATACAACGCGATTCGGATCAAGCATCAGAAGCAAGTGTGAAATGGACTTTTAATGCGAGTCCTTCATATTTCACTGTTGTTGGTGGTGTACACGCAGTCTTTACTTAGTCCTCAAGACTTGGACTTCGCTCTCCCAATGCTAACATTGAGTCGTTTTCTGATCCTCCGTCCAGGAACGGGAAGATCCCAGTGAACGATGAGGAGCAGACCAACGTTCCTCACATCTATGCCATTGGAGACATCCTGGAGGGGAAGTGGGAGCTCACGCCTGTGGCCATTCAGGCCGGGAAGCTTCTGGCTCGCCGTGTTTAACATTTAATTATTGCAGGTTTGCGTCACATTCTGAGTTGCATTATTTTTATTCATTCTGAGGAATACTGAATCTTTATTTATGTTTTGTGAGTGAGATGAATTAACGCATATTCATATTTATTTTAGAACTACAGTAACATCTTCTGATTTCTCTCGACATGGGGACAGGAGAGCTGTCAGTCAATAAATTGGGGAAAAAAGTAACTTGCGCTACTTATTTGAAAAAGTAACTCCGATATTCTCTTGTAAATTAAAAAGTAATGTGTTACTTTTCTAGTTACTTGAAAAAAGTAATCTGATTACGTAACTCGCGTTACTTGTAATGCGTTACCCCCAACACTGCCTGTGTTTTTGTATTCTAAATGTTTGCTTAAACTCTGTAGGGCTGTCAAAATGGCTGAAAAACTAAATTCGAATTTTGTACTTGAATATTATCAAAATTCTAATTATATTTGAATTTAAAATGCATAATTTCAGTTAGCTTTTGGCTTCTCTCCTGAGGCCACAAGAGGGCGCATCGAAGAAAAATATTACTAATGCACGTTTATTCAAAGCATAAGATAACATTACTATCTGTGAAAAAAAAAAGTGCATAATGTTTCAAATGTTTGTAAACCAATTATAATTAAGTTGCTTAAACAACTATAAACAAAACGGCATCATGTATGTATGTATGTATGCATAGTTTAATACAAAGGACTGAAAGCCAATCACACAGTACATTTTTCGTTTAAAAACACGAGTTGCAGTGGGATGGGGAAAAAACCCACCATAAAGTCTCGAGATATGTGTTTGTTTTTTTCAAAGTTGAACTTGCATTAATTTTACATGGCTTTCTAAACATGCGGCTCTTTTGTGCGAGACACGAGTGCAACGCTGATAGATGTCCCTCTAGAAAGTGTGCGAAATATGCGTTCTGTGTGTACGGCTCGGTTTCAGTTTTGACGTAAACAAGATCTTCTCCGCATTGATGTTCTCTTTTCCCGCAATATTTAGCCGCATCTAGTGGCTTCAACTGGATAGTTTAACAAAAACATTATAATGCAATGACACTTACATCATCGCATCTCGTGCGTCACTGATTAGGCTGCCTCCTTAACGCACACCAAAAACGTTGCATTAGAATGTGGATTTTTATTTTAAATTCGACGAATATTCGAATTTTTTTTGGACAGCCCTAAAACTCTGTAAATAGCAGCTGGTTTTCTGTGATCTCACCGGTTCCTGTTTCCCTCTCTCTGTGTGTCGTTTCAGTGCGATTATGTGAACGTTCCCACCACGGTCTTCACTCCGATGGAATACGGCAGCTGTGGTTACCCAGAGGAGAAGGCCGTCGAGATCTACGGACAGGAGAACCTCGAGGTGCGTGCTTCAAACAGACGTCAGACTGGAAATATTAATAACCTGTGCTGATAATGACTGTGGTTTTAATGATGTGCCGGTGATTGTGTTGGTCTCTGCAGATCTATCACAGTCTGTTCTGGCCTCTGGAGTTCACCGTTCCCGGTCGAGACAACAACAGGTGCTACGCCAAGATCATCTGCAATAAACTTGACAACGTAAGACATGCATAACTGTCCTCGTCCTATGTGAACGTGTTATTCAAAGCATAAGATAACATGACTATCTGTGAAAAAAAGTGCATAATGTTTCAAAAAATGTTTGTAAACCAATTATAATTAAGTTGCTTAAACAACTATAAACAAAACGGCATCATGTATGTATGTATGTATGCATAGTTTAATACAAAGGACTGAAAGCCAATCACACAGTACATTTTTCGTTTAAAAACACGAGTTGCAGTGGGATGGGGAAAAAACCCACCATAAAGTCTCGAGATATGTGTTTGTTTTTTTCAAAGTTGAACTTGCATTAATTTTACATGGCTTTCTAAACATGCGGCTCTTTTGTGCGAGACACGAGTGCAACGCTGATAGATGTCCCTCTAGAAAGTGTGCGAAATATGCGTTCTGTGTGTACGGCTCGGTTTCAGTTTTGACGTAAACAAGATCTTCTCCGCATTGATGTTCTCTTTTCCCGCAATATTTAGCCGCATCTAGTGGCTTCAACTGGATAGTTTAACAAAAACATTATAATGCAATGACACTTACATCATCGCATCTCGTGCGTCACTGATTAGGCTGCCTCCTTAACGCACACCAAAAACGTTGCATTAGAATGTGGATTTTTATTTTAAATTCGACGAATATTCGAATTTTTTTTGGACAGCCCTAAAACTCTGTAAATAGCAGCTGGTTTTCTGTGATCTCACCGGTTCCTGTTTCCCTCTCTCTGTGTGTCGTTTCAGTGCGATTATGTGAACGTTCCCACCACGGTCTTCACTCCGATGGAATACGGCAGCTGTGGTTACCCAGAGGAGAAGGCCGTCGAGATCTACGGACAGGAGAACCTCGAGGTGCGTGCTTCAAACAGACGTCAGACTGGAAATATTAATAACCTGTGCTGATAATGACTGTGGTTTTAATGATGTGCCGGTGATTGTGTTGGTCTCTGCAGATCTATCACAGTCTGTTCTGGCCTCTGGAGTTCACCGTTCCCGGTCGAGACAACAACAGGTGCTACGCCAAGATCATCTGCAATAAACTTGACAACGTAAGACATGCATAACTGTCCTCGTCCTATGTGAACGTGGTGTGGTTTGGTTTGTGAAACATTATGATTCTAAGTCATAATTAGTGACTTAACTGGATTTGTCATTTTACAATAAGGTTTAATTCATTAACATTAGTTGAACTAACAATGAACAGTGCTTCTACAAGTGTTGTTATTGTTAACTAAAGCTATTATTGTTTCAGAAATCTAAATAAATGGTTGAGAATTTAATTAGGTTGACGTACTGAAATTACTTGAATTTAGAAAAGCTAAATAGAAATATGAAAAAGCCTAATAAAAATGAACACTGCGTTATTGAAACTTAAAATGGAGAAATGGAAATAAAAATAAAAACAGAAAATGAATGCTGTAATTATCAAAAAATAACACTGGCTTTGATACCATTTGTTAATCTTAATTTCAACGTTTTACTAATGCATTTAAAAAAATCAAAAGTTGCATCTTTACACTAAACAATGAACAATTGCATTTGTATAATAACCTTGACAGATTCATGCATTCTGTAAAAAAAAAAAAAAAGTTTAACTTCACACATTTTGCTGTAGTGTTACTTTTTTATTTTTTACTTTTAGATTTGTCCGTCAATTAATATTGATGCATCTGTAAATGAGTAATATTAAACTTGTGTTTTACCCCCCAAGAAATGTGGTATTTACCCCGGTGGTGGTGTTTTTTCTGTTGGCTTACACAATGCATATTTAGCAAATGCAGTAAAGATGTTGCCTTTCTATTGGCTTTAAATGATATACATGTTCATATTACAGGCTCATTTCTAAGAGGCAGTGACTGATTTCCTTTAAGAGTTGTGTTGTGGGAATGGTTTGCGTTTGATTCCATGCCATCATTACTGAGAGACACTTCAGGAGTATTAAGTGCCGTCTGTGTGCAGGAACGTGTGATTGGCTTCCACTATCTGGGTCCTAACGCCGGAGAGGTCACTCAGGGCTTCGGAGCCGCCATGAAATGTGGAATTACCAAAGATCAGCTTGACAACACCATCGGGATTCACCCGACATGTGCTGAGGTGCGTTCCTGTGACCCTCCTGCTTCATTATAGGTTACTGACATGTCATGTTCTTATTCTTTTGAGTTGTAACATGCTCTTCCCTTCATTTGTTTCCAGATATTCACCACCATGGAGGTCACCAAGAGCTCCGGCGGAGACATCACTCAGTCCGGCTGCTGAGGTTAAACCCTGCTCGTTTAACAGGCTGTCAGGACTAGTTTAAACTAGTTTATTCTAGTGATTCATCCCTCTCCTCTTGGCATAAACACACTCGAGTCTCTTTAATTAATCTCAGGTCATCTGAAGGCGTAACATCGTGATCCGCCCTGCTCTTAAAAGGCTTTTGTGTCTCACTGTTGTTCCACATGTATGTCACCCTTAACAAACCATGTGAAGGGTGTGTTGTGGGCGGAGTCTGGGAGCCGCAATAAGAGGCGGGGCTTCGCTTGCCTAGAGACCAGTGATTGGGGGAGGAGATGATGATTGACAGCCTGTTAGACAGCGGGGTTACTCTGCTTTAACTGATTGTCCGAGTCAGAAATGCACCTGTGCTTTACATTTTTCTTTCTTACACCTTATAAACTCATGCTCGCACATTCGCGCTTGGTGCTCTGTGACGTTTTAACCCTTACCCCACGTTCAGTGGCGGGTTACGACTGATGTTTTCTGCACTTGGACTTTAAATAGATAAACTCATGTTAACGAGAACACTGATCTTTGGCCTTCAGACTCACGAGGGCCGCATACTTTCGTTTCTTTTGCTTGTAGGAGTACTTTTCTATATTTAATAGTGGTTTGTCTTCAGTTGCTCTGCATCATTCCACGTCAGGATCCTAGTAAGACGGATTTCACTTCCCGCTCTCATTAGTTTCTGATTTAGCTGTCGAGTAACTGAGATGTGATCGAAGCGCAAACCAAATGCAGCATGTAGATGCTTCCTTAAAGTATTTAAACTAACAGGCGTCACTGAGATCCGTGTGACCGCAAACTCATTTGTAGTTTGTGATGCCTGTCAGAGCACTTAGAAATATCAATAAAATGTGTGTTCATATTTTTATAAATATATCACTGGATTACATTACCTGTATCTGTATGGAGGTTTCATTCAAGTATAGATGCACGTCTGTTTGTATTTGTTTGACTTGCTGTTTATTTGCTTTCTGGATTATTTTGTCCTATTCGTCTCATCATTCACTCACTTTTGCTTTCTAAGGATTGTGTTTAAGGGTCAGAGTTCTTACATTTACTGTCACTCAGCTCCTGATAATTGTACTATTTCAATAGTATCTCTGTTCAAATTCTATTCATGAACTTTAATAAAACTATGTACACAAGTTGAGTTTCTCACAGGTTTATCTGCAGTAAATCATCTCAAACGTGCATTAATCAGTGATATGTAAGCCTTCAGACTAATGAACATCATAAATTGTGTGCATGTTTTTCAATGTGTTTATACTTTGATTTATCACGGTTTAATGTTCAGTCAATATAATTAGACCAGAATATGGTCAACTTTTTGCGTAGTATTTATTATAGTATTTCCAGGGTTATCATTTATCAGTAACATTTACAAGCAGCTTGGAGACTTTTTGCTGAAATGAAAATTTCACCTAATACCATTTAATTAATTGGATCCATGCAAGTCAGCACAAAAAAATTTGCTCTAATTTCTAAAAATCTATTTACTTACAGCTTTTGTCAGAGCCTCAGATTCGGGTTTCCTTCTCAGTAAATTACACACTGCAGCTTTTAAGATGTATTTAGATGATTGGATTATGAATGAGATGAATGTAGTGCAGAAACCGACAATAATGCATCTGGATAGAATGGCAGCAGCTGATTGGCTGGAAACTCTTGATTCAGTGCACATATCAAACTATAGCTGAATTCAGTTCAGACAGCTCGTCCTTTTGATGATTCTGGATGAATATTCACAAACCCGCAGTGGCTTATAAAACCCTCAATTCCTGCACAGCACACCTGTTTCTGTGAAGTGCAATGCATTCATCCGAGACAAAGAGCGCCGGAGACCTGAGAAAATGATGATAAAACACTTCATTTGCATGCGTTTCATTCAGAGAGAGAATAATCACAGGCCGATGGATCAAACACACCTGAGCAGACGTGTGTGTGTGAGAGTGTGAGTGTGTGAGAGTGAGTGTGTGTGAGTGAGTGTGAGAGTGTGAGTGAGTGTGTGTGTGAGTGAGTGTGAGAGTGTGTGTGAGTGTGTGAGTGAGTGTGTGTGTGTGTGTGAGTGAGTGTGTGTGTGTGTGAGTGTGAGTGTGTGAGTGAGTGAGTGAGTGTGAGAGTGTGAGTGTGTGAGTGAGTGTGTGAGTGAGTGTGTGTGTGAGTGAGTGTGAGAGTGTGAGTGAGTGTGTGAGTGTGTGAGTGTGTGAGTTAGTGTGTGTGTGAGTGTGTGAGTGAGTGAGTGTGAGAGTGTGTGAGTGTGTGTGTGTGTGTGTGTGTGTGTGTGTGTGTGTGTG
>NW_015505222.1:66786-68550 GCF_001515645.1 Sinocyclocheilus grahami | reverse complement strand
GTGAGTGAGTGAGTGAGTGTGTGAGTGTGAGTGTGAGTGAGTGAGTGTGTGTGCTGTTTAATTGAGAAACCAGTTTAGAATGATGTAAAACATGTGTGATAATGTTATTCATGCGAGTTATTAATCATTGTGATTCTGAGATTTTATATCATCATTCTCTTGGTCATTTGGACAGAAAAGGTTGATGATCCTGATCTGGATTTGTTTGAATTTTAAGTTCTTCAGAATGAGAACAAATTGACTTAGTCGTGGGGCAAAAGGTAGAATGTGGTGAATCTATTAAAAAAAAACAGATGATTTTTTTGTACAGATGGTCAGATTTTCTGTTGCTGAATAAAAAATGAATCAGTAAATTAAAAATGGCAAAACAATAGCTTCTAGATTAGTGGTGTTGTACTTTTATATGCTACTGTAAACACTGTAGTTGTGAAATGAAGGTGATTAATCAGTGAGTAATTTTCCTGACACCATGATCCATTGTCAGCATGTTCCTGAGAAACCCCATAAACGGAGTGATCGACACACACATGGTCACAGTGAGTGTGCAGTTCAGTGCATTTAAACTTGTTGTAGCCTAAACCTTACTATTAACATTTGACATGCTGGCTTAATAATGGATTGGAAAAAGAAAAGAGAAACTTAAAATATAGGATACATTAGGATTTTAAAAAAGACT
The DNA here is from genome assembly GCF_001515645.1 of Sinocyclocheilus grahami. NCBI lineage: Eukaryota > Metazoa > Chordata > Actinopteri > Cypriniformes > Cyprinidae > Sinocyclocheilus > Sinocyclocheilus grahami. The sequence continues at coordinate 67,874 of NW_015505222.1, read as the reverse complement.
TAGCAAGCTGTATACAGGTACATCTCAAAAAATTGAATATCATGAAAAGGGTCAATATTTTTTGTCACTCATTTCAGAAAGTTAAACCCATATATTATATAGATTCATTACACATAGAGTGAAATATTTGAAGCCTTTATTTCTTTACATTTTGATGATTATGGCTTACAGATAACGAAAACCCAAAATCCAGTGTCTCAGAAAATTAGAATATTGTGAAAACGTTCAATATTGGAAAGTCATGGTGTCACACCCTAATCAGCTAATTACCTCAAAACACCTGCAAAGGTTTCCTGAGCCTTTAAATGGTCTCTCAGTTTGGTTCACTAGGCTACACAATCATGGGGAAGACAATCATTGACACCCTTCGACAGTCATTGACACCCTCCACAAGGAGGGTAAGCCACAAAAGTTCATTGCTAAAGAAGCTGGTTGTTCTCAGAGTGCTGTATCCAAGCATATTCATAGAAAGTTGAGTGGAAGGAAAAAGTGTGGTAGGAAAAGGTGCACCAGCAAGAATTTGGGGGAGCTTCACAAGGAGTGGACTGAGGCTGGCGTCAGCGCATCAAGAGCCACTACGCACAGACGAGTCCTAGACATGGGCTACACATGTCGCATTCCTCGTGTCAAGCCACTGTGTTGCCCAGTGGTCCAAAGTCCTCTTTTCAGATGAAAGTAAATTTTGCATTTAATTTGGAAACCAAGGTCCTAGAGTCTGGAGGAAGGGTGGAGAAGCTCATAGCCCAAGTTGCTTGAAGTCCAGTGTGAAGTTTCCACAGTCAGTGATGATTTGGGCTGCCATGTCATCTGCTGGTGTTGGTCCACTGTGTTTTCTGAAGTCCACAGTCAACGCAGCCATCTACCAGGACATTTTAGAGCACTTCATGCTTCCTTCTGCTGACAAGCTTTATGGAGATGCTGATTTCATTTTCCAGCAGGACTTGGCACCTGCCCACACTGCCAAAAGCACCAAAAGCTGGTTCAGTGACCATGGTGTTACTGTGCTTGATTGGCCTGCAAACTCGCCTGACCTTGAACCCCATATAGAGAATCTCTGGGGTATTGTCAAGAGGAAGATGAGAGACACC
>NW_015505222.1:64125-66235 GCF_001515645.1 Sinocyclocheilus grahami | reverse complement strand
TTTATTTAATTATTATATTTATATAATATAATTTATTAATATATTTGTATTTATTATATTTATTTATATTATATTTATATTGTTAGATATAATAACGTTACTTATTAAAAGTCTTCTTTGAAGCAGTTAATTTTTTCGACTATCTATTATACATTTAGTTCTGCAGTACCTATAAAAAGTGTTTATTTATTGTCCAGAAACAGTGTCTAAATACCAAAACTATTCACACATTTATGAACGTGTCACTGTTTACAGCAAGCTCGGTGACAGCAGATGAAATTGCATTTAGCGGAGCGCCGTCTGTCGGTCTATATGTGTATCGCACGTAATGAAACTGCATCGGTCCTTCCTCTCGATTTCTTTCTAATGCTTAACTGACTTCCGGTTAATGTCCTTTCTAGCGAATCATTTCTACAGTTCAGAGTCACGTGAGCTGTGACGTGCGCGCAAGGCGGAAGTGAACGCGGCGGTGTGATGAGGGAGAAACACACATGTCCGAGTTATTAATAATTATCAGAGTTTAATGAAATGATCATATGATCGGGTTTAATCTCCGTCAGGATGCCGCTGTTGACTCAGAATAAGCGAATAGAGCGCGTCACCTCAACCGCGGAGCTCTTCAGCAAACACCCGCATCTGAAGGTGACGTTAACTTACAAAATAACACAAAAATAATAATATCAGAGCCACTTTAATATTATGCTGCAGCATGCATGAGTATAATAGACCCTGCTTTTCTTTACAGTTCAAACACTTGCGATGTATAAGATAAACAACACCTTAGAAATGCATTTATTTGATTAGTATTGTAATAATAGTATTATAGGCAGTATGCATGCACAGACTGTACTATATCTCGATCTTTGTCTTTATATTTAAATACTATTTAAATACAAGATAAACGTTATATAATCAGTTTTTATTTATTTACACGGTGTGGCATGCTGTACAGTTCTCATATCTATGCATGCATTTTTACAAGCTCATATTAATTAGATCTTAAGAAGTACTAATTATAATAAATGTAATTGTATAATTTGCACTGCAGGATTATTGAAGTAAACCGCAAAATTTAAAGTTATATACAATTTTGTTTAATATAAAAATATATTTAAAAGAATATAAAAAAAGCACTTTAATTCCTATGTTGTAAAATAGAGTTAAAACCCCATCAGTTTCCGTGTTATTTGCCAGTTATGCACACATAGTGTGCAGTGCATATAGTAATCAGAGGTGTGTCTCTTAGGAACGTGCGCAGCAGTTTGTGTCCAGAAGTCCAGAAGCTGTGGACACTAAACAGCTGCTGTACGTCCAGCAGCGGGAGTGTGCGGCGACCACACCAGCGGACAGTGAGTGTTAGCTCTCCATCTGATGAACGATCATGTGTTAAACACACGCTAATGTTTCTCTCTCCTCAGATTCGGTCTCTATCCTGGGATCCGATGACGCCACGACATGCCACATAGTCGTGCTTCGACACACAGGTAACAGGATCCTTCATAGAGTCGGTGTCTGTGTCGGTTTACTGTGTTTGTGTCTGATCCTCTTCTGCAGGCAGCGGAGCGACGTGTCTGGCTCACTGTGATGGCTCCAGCACATGGACTGAAGTTCCTCTGATAGTCAGTGCTGTCACTTCTAGAAGCAATCCAGCAAAAGAGGGCAGGTGCTGTAGATCCGTCCCACATCGCTGAACAGGAATGTCGGACTGAAAGGACTTTATGTGTGATTTATGGCTGTGTTTGTGTCTTCAGACTGGAGCTGCATCTGGTCGGAGGTTTTGATGACGACAGGAGCACCTCGCACTCACTCAGCCTTAGTATTCTGGGTAGGTTGAGTACAAATGCACAAAAAAGATGAAACCGTGTGATCGGAAACCAGAAGTGTTTCTAAATCTTTTGCATTGCAGCTGCCTTTCAAAAGCAGAAGGAAGAGATTCAGCTGGAGACGTGCTGCATCACAGGTGAGTCGTGCTCTTCGCCGTCATGGGACATTCTTTTGCTTCTATTCGTTTATTTACCTTAAAAATATATGTGACCCTGGAGCACAAAACCAGTCATAAGGGTCGGTTTTTCGAAATTGAGATTTATGCATCATCTGAAAGCTGAATAAA
>NW_015505222.1:59821-62509 GCF_001515645.1 Sinocyclocheilus grahami | reverse complement strand
CAGAAATACAGCATGACTTTCTTTGTTGTTTTTAGATAAAAATGGCAATTTCTTCAGGCTTGCTGTGCTTTTTTTTTTGTAGGGCTGCACAATTTGGCCAAAAATTGTGTGATTACATATCAATATGACTATCAAATAAGAACCATTAAATTAAATAAAGTAATAATTAAAAAATATGAAACAATCAGAAATAGTACTATTGCAATATTTCAATGTAAAATAAGAACAATAATAATTTATTTGACAGTACTACTACAATACTAATATTTATGGCTGTCTTCATTTCTTAAATTACAAATGTTAAACCTTTAAAGCCTCTCTTTTGTTGATTTGTAAGCACTTCTTGTTGCAGGTTTGTGAAGATGTTTGGCATGTGTTTCATTCCCAAATGCACATAATAAGCGACTCCAGAGCAGATGCAGAGATGCAGAGATTTTTTATTTGTGAACTGAGCTGCTCCGAGACTCTGAGAACACTGGATCGCAAGCTGCTCACATTTAAATGCATGCAATGCCGCGCTTCACTCTGAAACACACACGGCTTATGTTTATTTAACTAAACTGCAGCACTTGTGATTTCATAATCACGTGAAGCCGTATCGCAGTTTCAGTTTTATCTGGATTGATCATGCAGCCCTATACGAGACACTGACGGAGCGTTTCTGTCCGAGTTCAGGAGTGAACGTTAAAACGGGTCAGGTGTTTCCAGCTTCGTTCACATGTCGAGGACCAGCGGAGGAGCTCCGATCCGCTCGCACCTTCTCTGGTGCAGAGGTACATAGATGAAGCCGTCATGCAATATATAGCACTCATTAAAAATATCTGACTGCGACTGGCCAATCAGAATTGGTGGACTGAACTAACTGCTGTATAATCTGAAATATTGGTGTGTGTTATTGACAGATGGTTGAAGTGTATGACTCTAGCAGAGAGCTTGTGAAAATCGACCCGTGCAGATGGACACCAAACAACGACATGGCCTTCTGGCTGTCCCAAGATGATGAAACCATCCTACAGGTCAGAAATCCCCTCACTGCTAGTTTATTGAACCTTTAGACCAAATATGTGACCCTGGACCACAAAAGAGATTTATGCATCACCTGAAAGCTGAATAAATAAGCTTTCCATTGATGCATGGTTTGTATATTTGGCCGAGATACAACTATTTGAAAATCTGGAATCTGAGGGTGCAAAAAAATCGAAATATTGAGAAAATCATCTTTAAAGTTGTCCAAATGAAGTTCTTAGCAATGCATATTACTAATCAAAAATTAAGTTTTGATATATTTACGGTAGGAAGTTTACAAAATATCTTCATGGAACATGATCTTTACTTAATATCCTAATGATTTTTGGCATAAAAGAAAAATCTATAATTTTGTTACAATGAGATTACAACCCATACAATGTATTTTTGGCTATTTCTACAAATAACCCCCAGCGACTTAAGACTGCTTTTGTGCTGCAGGGTCACATATTAAAAAAAAGTTTGCATATGTGTTTTTCGTTGAGTTTCGTATATTATCCATCAGGCTTTTATGGCTCATATAGTCTGATATAGAGAGAATATACAAGAAAAAACAACAGAGAAACGATTTATTTATCAAATAAAAAGATACAATTCTGATGCTTGTAATGTAAATCAATGAGATCTTTATAACAGTATGGCAGATGCTTACATAAAACGATAGAGACATCAGTCGTCACTATGCATCTCCAATAATGTCTTTAAACGATCCAAACATACAATGCAATGCAATCCAATGCTGATTGAGAGATGAAGAAATAAACGCTCCTCAAAAGCCTGATGAGACGTGAATCACAAGCTGAAGGTGGAATTAAAAGGCCTTTTCATTGCTAAAAAAACAAAATGCATGAACTATCAATCAGATGGCAGAAGGCATGGAGTAGATTGTGAACAACATGCTAACTTTGATCATTTAGAGGCCTATCAGATATGATACAGTAAGGTGTGTTTCATCATTAAGTCAGATCTTCTCATTGATTTCTCGTCTGGTTTGTCCGTCAGTATTTGTCCACGTCTCCACATGCAGAACCTCCTCACTTCGTCCATCACATCAAATCCACCATCCAGTTTCTGCTGGATCACCCGACCGCAGACGGGCTGTTTCCAGGCGGTCAGCCACAGCTGTACCGCCGCGCTGAGGACGGCCGCTGGAAGAGAGCCTAAACGCTGACCTCTGACCTCTGTGACCCACTGTAACCCAACTAAAGGCCTTTGACGTCTGCTGTTTAAAGTAGAAGCTCCTTTACACTGAAACACACTGATTGAAGCTTAGATTGAGTGTTTAAAGAGTGACTTCTGCTCAGAGTGACCCTTACATAGAAACAAGAGTCTATGAACTATTTCTTTTCATTTTTATTTCATATTTGTTATGTATGTCAATGCAAATGTGTTCATGGATCATAAGACGTGTTCTTTATTTTACACTAACAGGATATGTTGGTTTTTTTCCTAACATCTCGCTGCATCTTATTTGCTCACTAAACATTAATTTTGGAAACTGTAAATACAGTATGTTGTGATCCTTTGAGGAGGAATAAGAGAATTAAAAGTCTTGCCAGTAAAAGCATGGTGTTTTGTTTATTTAAACTTTTACAGCTTGTCTACACTGACTAACTAAAATTGTAATATACAGTGGGTACGGAAAGTATTCAGACCCCCTTA
>NW_015505222.1:57905-58365 GCF_001515645.1 Sinocyclocheilus grahami | reverse complement strand
AATTTAAGGGGGTCTGAATACTTTCCGTACCCACTGTATGTTTGCCCTCTGGTAATTAAAGCATACAGATTGAATCACCAAAATTGAAATGGCTTGAGAACACATATAGGCAATATCTTCATTTGTGGTTTATATTAAATCATATTTTGACAGAATTTAAATTTTAAACAACACAAGAAAAAATAAAGTACTGATTGTAGTAAAGGTTTCCATATCCGCAGTGTCACCCTCCATCCTAAAAACTGACAAAAGCCAGTTCCTCAATGACATCATTCTCCAGGAAGTGACATCATTTTGGAGGGAAACATCAGGAAGTTTTACAAATGCTCTTTTGTCTTTTTTCCTGCAGCAAGATTTTTTTATTTAATTTAACTTTATTTGGTAATATCTATTGGAACAAACCATGGAAAATATCAAAGTGGTCATATGATGCGATTTCAATTGTTCCTTTCTCTTTGGA
>NW_015505222.1:44556-57177 GCF_001515645.1 Sinocyclocheilus grahami | reverse complement strand
TAATGTTCTTTTTAGCAGCATCATATGACCCCTTTAAACAAATGTATGTACAATTTAAAAAGTCTTACAGCATATAGGATTTGTTTGGAATGTGTTTTGGAAAGCTGAATTTTGTGGACTGGAAAAAGAAACCTACATTATAAAAAGCGGGCTCCTTGCAAACCAGATTTCTTAGATTTCTGTCCTGCAGAGTTTAGCTCCAACTTGCCTCAACACACCTGCTGGGAAGTTTCTAGTATGCCTAGTAAGAGCTTGATTAACCGGTTCAGGTGTGTCTAACTGGGGTTGGATCTAAACTCTGCAGGACATCAGCCCTCCAGGACCGAGTTTGGGCACCCCTGCTTTAAACTAATCAACAATTAAAAATATGGGAATAAAATAGGTAGTTAGTTAGATAGATAGTAATAGATAGTAGTTATTAACAGAAATGTAATTTTTTTTTAAATAATTTTCACGAAACTGAAACAGCTGAGCATTTTCATGCGAAAAACTATCAGGGTACGGAAATACAGTACTTAATGCATTTAAAATACTTTTATTTTCCTCAATGCACTCTTTTCTAATGTTTTCTGTGTTCCAGTGGCGAAGCTACGGGTCCTTTAACAATGAGAAATACATTCGTTACTAGATTTATTCATTTTTTTTAGACGTGACATGTGGCCAAGTATGGTGACCCATACTCAGAATTAGTGCTCTGCATTTAACCCATCCTAAGTGCGCACACACACACACACACACCGTGAACACACACCCGGAGCAGTGGGCAGCCATTTATGCTGCGGCACTCAGGGAGCAGTTAGGGCTTCGGTGCCTTGCTCAAGGGCACCTCAGTCGTGGTATTGAAGGTGGAAGAGAGCGCTGTACATTCACTCCCCCCACCTACAATCCCTGCTGGTACGAGACTCGAACCCGCAACCTTTGGGTTACGAGTCCGACTCTCTAACCATTAGGCCACGACTTCCCCATTAATGTTAGTTAAAGCAGGCATGAATGTTAACAGATACAACTTTTTATAATAATGTTTTAGTAAATGTTGAAATCAGCATAGGCTAGTTTTAATCAATGCTTCAGAAGTTTCTGGCCTCGCCCTGCTGTGTTCACAACATAAACAACATTTTATTAAACATCAGTGGCATTTGAGGGGACAAAGACTGCTTGTATCCACTCGTGAGAAGTGTTAATGATTGACAGGACTGAATGATTGGGCTCCTTTCGAACCTGCGTGAACAACTTTAGAATGAAAGACCTTGTGACCTTTGTGTCTTGCCGTTTGTATTTCCACTGTGTGAAGGTAAAATCGTACAAATATATGAATGAACTGCTGGTTTTAAAAACTTCCAGCTCTTTTTATGACCTCCGCTTCGAACATTATATTGCTCACGAACGATGACTTTCTTTAAATACAGTAAACCCACTTAACCAGCTAACTAATTACTCAAAAACGGAATTTCAAAGACAGGTGATGGTTTTGATGGCTGCACTACGGTGGTTGAGAAGTGCTAAACAAATCACAAGTCTGAAAACTAAATAACAAATTACAAACGCAAATGCAAGTCTAAAAAACAAAATAACAATTCAGAAAGCACAACAACAATTCAGAAAACATTATAACAAGTCAAAAAACACAATGGCATACATTGCAGGGATAAGCTAGGAGCAGACATATATGCAGATTTTATAAAGAAAAAAATGATTTTGGTGTAAGAATCACATTTTTTTGACCAAAACTATATTTTACTTAGTACTAAAATTGTTGCAGATTAAATCATATAACTTACATTATTTACTAACACAAAGTCTAGCAGGTTTAGACTTATTTTCAGGTAATTCACTGCTATACTAACATGTCTATAGAAATTGATTTTCTAAATAAATGCAATTCATTATAAACACTAAGGGAGACCAGGTATGGTTGTAACGTGGGGAGAGTTGAAACAACACCATTCCCACCTATCATGGATAAGCTAGGAGTCCTATGATAATTTCATTACTTACCCACTTCCTCCCCGATCTTATATCAATGCTATCAAGGCTGTAAATAGATATATGCAGATTTTATAAAGAAAAAAGTGATTTTGGTGTAAGAATCCAATTTTGTTTTTGCTTAGTACTTAAACTGTTGCAGATTAAATCATATAACTTACATTAGAATAAATTGTAGATTCTTAGGCAAAATGTGATGCATTTTTAAACTGCTAATTTCAAACCAATGTGCTAATACAGCTAACTAAACATTGGATGGCAAGGGTGGGGTAAGTTGTAACACATTTTAGCATTCCCTTACATAGAACTGAGAACTTTCATGTTGTCTATATGGAGCTTTTTTGGCAGCTCAAAGTCAAAGAAAGTGTGGGTAAATTATTTTTTTTAAAGCAGCACTATGTAACTTTTTCTGTGTTCAAAATTTGCAAAATGTATATAATGAGCGAGTACATCATGAATTCACCTTCCAAACCGCGTTTTTGTCTTATTCCGAATCACTCCGGTACACTTATAATAAGTACTTATAATTGGACTATTGTAGCCTGGTCGCCGCTGCGGAGTAACACATACCTGCGTGAATCGCCATAGACATACACTTAGAGAAGTAGATCCGGTTGGAATGTTCTTCCGCGGGATGTGTGCAGTTCTGTTTATTAACCGCTAGAGCGCCAAAGGTTACATAGTGCTGCTTTAAATTTAGTTTGACACCATTGTGAATCTGATTGAGAAAATTCATACATAGACACAATCTCACACACAAATATACACAGTTTTTGTTAGATCTACATATTCTTTACTTCGGTACACTGGAGTTGTGTTCGGTAAGCATAAATACCGTTAAGGAGGTTTGTTCTAGTAGTCTAATTTATACACACACGCACACACTCCTGCATCGAACAGAAAGTGGATTTGAGCTGTGGTCATTCGTAGACAGTGCGACATTGCTTTGCATTGTTCTTTTGCAAAATTCAGCGAGTTACAGATGCTGAAACAAAAACTGTTACTGCCATACCTGGTCTCCCCTCAACAAAATATCAGCAAAAACACTTTTAGCTTACACTAACCTGTTGAACATGTGTTTCCCATCTGAACTGTAAAATAGCGGGATCAAATGGTTGTGCGATAAGAATAAACTGCCTGTTTTCTTGCTGTGCTTGTTTTGTCAGGAGTCTCCATGAACACAAGACACATTTCTAACCAGCTACATCTGCTGTAACACAAAGCCATGGCTGCTGGATCCTCATCAAAGACAACTGGTAGGCATCTATTTAGAAAAAAGGTCAAATAAAAACGTAGAAAATTATTAATTTTAACAAGGACGTGTGTTCTTTTTAAGGAGACTCACCTCATCTGTCAGAGATCAGAGTTGTGCTCTTGGGAAATGAAGTTGACAAGAGCAAAGTGGTCAAATCCATCCTGGGCTGCAGGGATCTTACGGGAGAGAACGTGGGTCAGTGTATGTTATATGAAGGTGACCAGGCTGGAAGGAAGATCAGTGTTGTGGAAGCACCAGGATGGAACTCAATGCAGCAAACACCAGAAAGCATTAAGAAATCAATCAGAAGAAGCGTGTCTCTGAATCCTCCAGGACCTCACGCTCTGCTTCTGGTCATTCCTGTGAAGAGAAATGAAGTGCCTTCTACAGGTGATATTAAAGCAGAGATGCACATGGAGTTACTGTCGGAGCGCATCTGGAAACACACCATCGTCCTGTTCGCTTGTGATGAAGGAGTGGGAGAGTTTGCCGTCAAAGCTTACATTCCGAAAGCAAAGAAAATCCTGGAGAAGTGCAAAGGCCGAACTTACGTTCTTGAGAGAGATAGTAAGATCAGTGAGCTTCTTCAAAAGATAGAAGATCTGGTGGAGGAGAACTGTGGTGATGTATTCATACCACAGACGTACTATGAACTGTTTGAGTGGAAGAGAGTAGATCTCCGTCGCAGACGGAGAAGTTTAGAGTGGAATCCTCCTGACAGTGAGTGTTTTTTTTTATTAATGGCAAACACGTGTCTCACATGTCACTTATGCACTAATCTAATGCTGTTTTCTTTAACAGTGACCAAAGGGAAGCCCGACTTTGTGAATGAGCCACAAGCACTTTTGATGCATTACTTCAAACCCATCTCAGTGATAGCGCTGGCTGTATTCGGAGCGCTTCTCGGCGCAGTCACTGGAGCTGAATATGGAGTTTCGGGAGCTGGTGCTGGATTACTTTTGGGAAGCATTCTAGCAGTTTTCCTTGCCTTCTTGATCTTTGAAGTAACAGAAAACAGGACCAATTAGTAATATAGTTAAGTTACACACAACCTAACAATCTGTTAATAGTCCGACTGAAAGCTCAACACGACTGAAAAACTGTGCTGTAAACATTGCATATTAGCATTTTAAATATACATTTAATAATTAGCCATGTAAAACTTTTGAATCTGATTACATTCTCAACCAGATCAAAAATACTTTGCGCACATGCACAGTGCAGTAGTGCATGTGTTTATTTACATCTTATGAATGTCTTAAACTGGAGAATGAATATTTTTACATAAGAATGAAGATTTGTACATAAGAAATACGTAAGAAAAATGCTTTCCTGGCCTGGTGGATTTCTCCACATTTCTCTGTTTCTTCTGAATGTGACTTCAGGCACTCTTTCATATAAATTTATGTAATGCCCAAATTTATGGTAAATATAAACAATATTTTTCAGGATCCACAATTGGATTGATAAAAATTAGTGTGTGTGTGTAAACATAGGCCTACTCATAGTCCTCAAGCAGCTAGTGATTTTTTTTTTTAAATATGAGAATAAAGCACAAACCCATATTTCACAGTTGTCTGATTATTGATTTGCCAGGTTATAGATATTTATACATACAGATACTGTGAAGTTTTGAGGTTTACTATTCAAATGATGAGACATTCCTGTAGTTTAATCAGCAGCAAGTAACTGTCAAATGTATAAATGTAAATGTAAAATAATGCGTAACATGTCTATGGAAAAAATGTACGTGTAAGCAGGTACGAGACTCGAACCCGCAACCTTTGGGTTACGAGTCCGACTCTCTAACCATTAGGCCACGACTTCCCCATTAATGTTAGTTAAAGCAGGCATGAATGTTAACAGATACAACTTTTTATAATAATGTTTTAGTAAATGTTGAAATCAGCATAGGCTAGTTTTAATCAATGCTTCAGAAGTTTCTGGCCTCGCCCTGCTGTGTTCACAACATAAACAACATTTTATTAAACATCAGTGGCATTTGAGGGGACAAAGACTGCTTGTATCCACTCGTGAGAAGTGTTAATGATTGACAGGACTGAATGATTGGGCTCCTTTCGAACCTGCGTGAACAACTTTAGAATGAAAGACCTTGTGACCTTTGTGTCTTGCCGTTTGTATTTCCACTGTGTGAAGGTAAAATCGTACAAATATATGAATGAACTGCTGGTTTTAAAAACTTCCAGCTCTTTTTATGACCTCCGCTTCGAACATTATATTGCTCACGAACGATGACTTTCTTTAAATACAGTAAACCCACTTAACCAGCTAACTAATTACTCAAAAACGGAATTTCAAAGACAGGTGATGGTTTTGATGGCTGCACTACGGTGGTTGAGAAGTGCTAAACAAATCACAAGTCTGAAAACTAAATAACAAATTACAAACGCAAATGCAAGTCTAAAAAACAAAATAACAATTCAGAAAGCACAACAACAATTCAGAAAACATTATAACAAGTCAAAAAACACAATGGCATACATTGCAGGGATAAGCTAGGAGCAGACATATATGCAGATTTTATAAAGAAAAAAATGATTTTGGTGTAAGAATCACATTTTTTTGACCAAAACTATATTTTACTTAGTACTAAAATTGTTGCAGATTAAATCATATAACTTACATTAGAATAAATTGTAGATTCTTAGGCAAAATGTGATGCATTTTTAAACTGCTAATTTCAAACCAATGTGCTAATACAGCTAACTAAACATTGGATGGCAAGGGTGGGGTAAGTTGTAACACATTTTAGCATTCCCTTACATAGAACTGAGAACTTTCATGTTGTCTATATGGAGCTTTTTTGGCAGCTCAAAGTCAAAGAAAGTGTGGGTAAATTATTTTTTTTAAAGCAGCACTATGTAACTTTTTCTGTGTTCAAAATTTGCAAAATGTATATAATGAGCGAGTACATCATGAATTCACCTTCCAAACCGCGTTTTTGTCTTATTCCGAATCACTCCGGTACACTTATAATAAGTACTTATATTTGGACTATTGTAGCCTGGTCGCCGCTGCGGAGTAACACATACCTGCGTGAATCGCCATAGACATACACTTAGAGAAGTAGATCCGGTTGGAATGTTCTTCCGCGGGATGTGTGCAGTTCTGTTTATTAACCGCTAGAGCGCCAAAGGTTACATAGTGCTGCTTTAAATTTAGTTTGACACCATTGTGAATCTGATTGAGAAAATTCATACATAGACACAATCTCACACACAAATATACACAGTTTTTGTTAGATCTACATATTCTTTACTTCGGTACACTGGAGTTGTGTTCGGTAAGCATAAATACCGTTAAGGAGGTTTGTTCTAGTAGTCTAATTTATACACACACGCACACACTCCTGCATCGAACAGAAAGTGGATTTGAGCTGTGGTCATTCGTAGACAGTGCGACATTGCTTTGCATTGTTCTTTTGCAAAATTCAGCGAGTTACAGATGCTGAAACAAAAACTGTTACTGCCATACCTGGTCTCCCCTCAACAAAATATCAGCAAAAACACTTTTAGCTTACACTAACCTGTTGAACATGTGTTTCCCATCTGAACTGTAAAATAGCGGGATCAAATGGTTGTGCGATAAGAATAAACTGCCTGTTTTCTTGCTGTGCTTGTTTTGTCAGGAGTCTCCATGAACACAAGACACATTTCTAACCAGCTACATCTGCTGTAACACAAAGCCATGGCTGCTGGATCCTCATCAAAGACAACTGGTAGGCATCTATTTAGAAAAAAGGTCAAATAAAAACGTAGAAAATTATTAATTTTAACAAGGACGTGTGTTCTTTTTAAGGAGACTCACCTCATCTGTCAGAGATCAGAGTTGTGCTCTTGGGAAATGAAGTTGACAAGAGCAAAGTGGTCAAATCCATCCTGGGCTGCAGGGATCTTACGGGAGAGAACGTGGGTCAGTGTATGTTATATGAAGGTGACCAGGCTGGAAGGAAGATCAGTGTTGTGGAAGCACCAGGATGGAACTCAATGCAGCAAACACCAGAAAGCATTAAGAAATCAATCAGAAGAAGCGTGTCTCTGAATCCTCCAGGACCTCACGCTCTGCTTCTGGTCATTCCTGTGAAGAGAAATGAAGTGCCTTCTACAGGTGATATTAAAGCAGAGATGCACATGGAGTTACTGTCGGAGCGCATCTGGAAACACACCATCGTCCTGTTCGCTTGTGATGAAGGAGTGGGAGAGTTTGCCGTCAAAGCTTCTTAAAAATAAAGGTGCTTCACGATGCCATAGAAGAAGCTTTTTGTCTAAATGGTTCCATAAAGAACCTTTAACATCTGAAGAACCTTTCTGTTTCACAAAAGCTTCTTTGTGGCGAAATACGGTTCTTCAGATTATAAAAAGGTAAGAAAGAGATGGTTCTTTAAAGAACCTTTGACTGAATGGTTTGTTGTGGAACCAAAAATGGTTCTTCTGTGGCATCGCTTGAAAGAAAACCTTTTACATTTGAAAAATTGTCTGTGAATTATCTTATAAGATTATGTATATACAGTATGTGACAGGTAATGTGTTGTTTTTAAACACATCCGCATGCATAAATATGTTTGTCATAGGGCTTTAAATGACTGTACAAGCATGTGCTATGTAAATAAAATGTATTTAGACAAATATATTTCCTTATTTAGGATTTTAGAGGTTAATGCAGTAATTCTAAACTAGCATGGGCCAGTAAGCAGATACGGTTTTGGAAAACATTGCCATTCAGTGGCATTTCACTGGAGTTTAATGGTAAGTCATAAACACGTATGTCAACAATGGCAGTCCATTTTCCATTGCTGGAGTACTTTGCACCTAAAATGGTTTCAAAGGCTGCTGACAAGAGAAGCTCAGGCCGTGTTTATGCATTCATGACTTAAATACAAACTAATTACGATATAATGTACTATTCATATGTTTAACGGGCTTCATATTTTATGGTGAATTGCTTGAGGCTGTACATACTTCGGTTTAGTAGTTTCAAATTATTTTGTGATTCAATTCAAGTCATGCTATCAGTGCATCCATAATATAACATTACATCTGTATAAAGAAGAGTAAAAGAACGCTTCTCTAAAGAGCCAGTGTGCTACAATAGAGAGTTAAATACAAACACAACATGAAATGAAACATAGTAAATACCATAATAATAAGACAATAAAAACTGTGCACATGTCATCCCGAGATATGCAGTGCAACGAGCTCATATTAATTTAGAAATCAGTGTTTAATAAGGGAACAAACAGCATTAAAGTGATGTGCATGAGCTCACCGTTCAGCTCCACCAGAAGAACATTCCTTCAGACTCATGAGCTCTCGGAGGACACAACCCAGCAGCTTCAGACAGAGATGCACAAAAAGAACCAGTGGTCAACAAACAATTATGCCATAGTTTGCAATCGCGATTGTTGTTATTTCTTTGTAATTTAAAATTATTTTTAATTTATATTTTGGTTTAAGCAATTTTAGTACTTCAACTTCTACTTATTTGTGACCCTGGACCACAAAAGCAGTCATAAGGGTCATTTTTCTGAAATTGAGATTTATACATCATATGAAAGCTGAATAAGCTTTCCGTTGATGTATGGTTTGTTAGGATAGGACAATATTTGGCTGAGATACAACTATTTGAAAATCTGGAATCTGAGGGTGCAAAAAAATCTAAATATTGAGAAAATCATCTTTAAAGTTGTCCAAATGAAGTTCTTAGCAATGCATATTACTAATCAAACATTGTTTTGATATATTTACGGTAGGAAATATCTTCATGGAACATGATCTTTACTTAATATCCTAATGATTTTTGGCATAAAAGAAAAAATGTATAATTTTGACCCATACAATGTATTGTTGGCTATTGCTACAAATATCCCCCAGCGACTCAACTCTGCTTTTGTGCTCCAGGGTCACATTTTATTTCAGTTTTATACAGCATTTCTACTTTTTTATATTTTCATCCCTTAATATTTTATTTTATTTCAGTTTTATTTTCTAATGAATGAAAATGCATCACCCTCTGCTTACAGTAACTCAGTTTATTTGTAGCTGATGTTGTCTTACTCTCTCTCTGTGGTGTTGTCAGGTGATAAGAGCAGCAGTCGTCCTGTGCTGTTCGTGTTGGATGAGTTTGATCTGTTCGCTCATCATAAGAACCAGACGCTGCTGTATAACCTGCTGGATGTGTCTCAGTCTGCGCAGACGCCCCGTCGCTGTGGTGGGACTCACCTGCAGACTGATGCGTCTGCTAGAAAAACACTACACAAACATGTCAGGACTGCCAACAACAACTTCTTCATCCTAAATTAATCTGCCAGGTATAAATGTAAATTCTTTGCAATTTAATGTCATCATTTCTTACATTTAATATTCTAACTCTTTCCCAGTGCTCTCTTTTAAGAAGTGATGTACATGTTATGCAAAAATTATTCATTAAGGTTACGATATAACATGCAAATAAAAATGAAAAAAATATATACAATTGTGCATTGTGGCCTAAATATAATACTGACCATGTAAGGAACATATAAAAGGAAAAAAGTTGTAGTAATAAATAGCTTAAGATTTAAAGTTACTTTACTCAACAAATACGTAAAAAAATATAAATAATAATAATTATATGGCATATGTTTTTGTTAAATGTGTTTTTCATTGAAGCTGATTTTTACTAATGCAACATCAGTACTGATTAAAGTTCTCCATGCAAACTTCATGCAAAACCCGCTGAAATGTATTGTGCACTGTTTTATTGATTTATTTTAATGCATTGTTTGTTGTAGCTCTAGTTCTCAACATTATAGATGAGGAGGTGATATGAAACCAGAGCTGATCCTTCTCGAATCATTCGTTGTGGTGTGTTTGTGTGTTCCAGGACGTGCTGGAGCTGCTGGAGAAGCGAGTGAAGTCTCAGTTCTCTCACAGACAGATGCATCTGTTCAGCTCGCTCTCGTTCAGTCAGTATGTGGATGTGGTTCGCGCTCAGCTCAGTTTGCCTCCAGACTTCCCAGATCCCAAATTCTCAGACGAGTGGAACCACAGCATCACGGTACAAATGCAACACACGTGTCTTTCTGTGCTTGCAAACTAGTCCTACATACAATCACTGTTTCTTACCTCCGTGTTTTCTGTGTTTCTAGAAATTATGTGAAGAGAAGTCAGTTGAGGAGCTGAAGAACCCTTCAATTTCCAGATGGTCTATAATGGTACGACATCCTTAAGCGCTCATGGAAAACCTGGACATTTTAAAAAGCCTTTATGTGTGTAAATGTTCATCTGTGAATGCAAATACTTGCATCAGTTCACATGAATGTAATTCTCTCTGTCTCTCAGAGTTTAAGAAGTTCATTCAGAGGAAGTCTCACTCCATCCATAAGTTTGAGAAGCCCGTGGTGATGGAGGTCAGTTTGAGCCGCTCTTTTTCATGCACGTACTTTAAATTGGGAACAGAATATGAAACAAACTGAAAGTCGATACTTGCTTATTGTATGTTGTCCAGTTTGCAAATTAATCATTCTAATCGTTTCAATCATTTCAGATGTGTAATCAACTGATTAACAAAACTGATCTGAAATATTCATTCATGAATTAGATGCATTCATGCATCCTCTCGTTTTATGTTCCATGAAAGAAAGTCAGGTTTGAAATGACTTGAGGGAAAAAAATTATGACTTTAATTTGAGTTTAATTAAAATATATGGTTTTAATGAAATATGTTTTTCAATTGTGTCACGACCTGACCAGTCTAGTGTTGGTAAGGCCGAATAAAATTAAAGAATAATTTTGCTCCTCCTCTCCTGTGTTTATTGGTATATGGAATAAATAAAAAAATTAACATGTTAGTGTTGTTTTAGTATTATTTATATACTATTATAGTATTTGAAGAGTTTCATTGTGCATTCCAATTAATCTCAGTCAAAGTGCAGTTGGGTTATTTTGATTAGGTTAAAACATAACTAAAAATACAGCTAACTAACACAATAAAAACATGATAACATAATAAAAACATGATTTTTGAAAATGTAAAATAAAAATGTATATAATTTTTAAACTTCATTAAATATACCTAATTTATTAATATTTTTTAAATTAGCTTTATTCTTTTTTTTTCATTTTAAAGTTTTAGTAATTTTATTGTCTGTTGAATTTTTTGGGCGTACAGTTTCTTAAAAGACAAATTTAGAAACATTTCTCGTTCATTTAAGGCTTTTTGCAAGATAATTTGACTACATAAAATGAAAGTTTGTCACAATGTCTACATTTTTAAGTTTGATTTTTTTTCAGTGCTCACCTGTGTGTGTGTGTGTGTGTGCCTGTGTGTGTGTGTGTGTGTGCGCACGTGTCTGTGTGCGTGTGTCTGTCTGTGTGTGCGTACATGTGTGTCTGTGTGTGTGTGTGTGTCTGTGTGTGCGTGTGTGTCTGTGTGCGTATGTCTGTGTGTGTGTGTCTGTGTGTGCGTCTGTGTGTCTGTGTGTGTGTGTGTGTGTGCATATCTGTGTGTGTGTGCGTGTGTGTATCTGTGTGTGTGTCTGTGTGTGCGTGTATCTGTGTATGTACATTTGCGATATTTCGATATATTGCACAGCCCTACTGCTAAACCTGAATGAAGATGTCTGTATCTGTACAGACTTTTTAAAAAATGAAGGCTAAAATTTGAGCTTGACTATAGAACGGAAAAATCGCAAACAAGATCACTCTCATTTGTTTTTTCCTATACACCAGTGAGATTAAATGAAGGGCAAATGGAATCTTTTTCGGAAGTCTGTTGCTTATCAGACTTATGTATGTATGTATGTGTGTGTGCGTGTGTCTGTGTGTGTCTGTGTGTGCGTGTGTGTGCCTGTGTGTGCGTGTGCGCACGTGTCTGTGTGCATGTGTCTGTCTGTGTGTGCGTACATGTGTGTCTGTGTGTGTGTCTGTGTGTGCGTGTGTGTCTGTGCGTATGTCTGTGTGTGTGTGTCTGTGTGTGCGTCTGTGTGTGTGTGCATATCTGTGTGTGTGTGCGTGTGTGTATCTGTGTATGCGTGTATCTGTGTGTGTCTGTGTGTGCGTGTGTGTATCTGTGTTTGTCTGTGTGTGCGTGTGTATGTGTGTGTGTCTGTGTGTGCGTGTATCTGTGTGTGCGTGTATCTGTGTGTGCGTGTGTGTGTGTGCTTGTGTGTCTGTGTGCGTGCGTGTGTGCATCTATATGTGTGTCCGTGCGTCTGTGTGTGTCTGTCTGTCTGGGGACATATCTGTGTGTGTGTGCGTGTGTGTATCTGTGTGTGCGTGTATCTGTGTGTGTCTGTGTGTGCGTGTGTGTATCTGTGTTTGTCTGTGTGTGCGTGTGTATGTGTGTGTGTCTGTGTGTGCGTGTATCTGTGTGTGCGTGTATCT
>NW_015505222.1:33516-44546 GCF_001515645.1 Sinocyclocheilus grahami | reverse complement strand
CGTGTGTGTATCTGTGTGTGTGTCTGTGTGTGCGTGTATCTGTGTGTGTGTGTATCTGTGTTTGTCTGTGTGTGCGTGTGTGTGTATCTGTGTGTATGTGTGTGTGTGTCTGTGTGTGCGTGTATCTGTGTGTGCGTGTATCTGTTTGTCTGTGTGTGCATGTGTGTATCTGTGTGTGCATGTGTGTATCTGTTTGTGCGTGTATCTGTGTTTGTCTGTGTGTGTGTGTGCGTGTATCTGTGTTTGTCTGTGTGTGTGTGCGTGTATCTGTGTGTGTCTGTGTGTGCGTGTATCTGTGTGTGTGCGTGTGTGTGTATCTGTGTGTGCGTGTATCTGTGTGTGCGTGTGTGCGTGTATCTGTGTTTGTCTGTGTGTGCGTATCTGTGTGTGTGTGCGTGTGTGTGTATCTGTGTGTGTGTGTGTCTGTGTGTGTGTATCTGTGTGTGCGTGTATCTGTGTTTGTCTGTGTGTGCGTGTGTGTGTATCTGTGTGTGCGTGTGTGTGTGCGTATATCTGTGTGTGTGTGTGTGTGTTCAGGCATTTGAGCATCCTGTGGACTCTGGTGTGTGTAAAGTTCAGCGTGAGTATCAGCTGATGCGGCTGATGCTGGAACACGGTCAGGTGATGGAGGCGCTGCAGAGGTACCCACAATGCCCCACAGACGTCAAACAGTGGGCCCTCTCGGGCCTTCGGCTGAACACTGCACATGCTGAAATATGTACAGTTTGCACATTTAAATTGTATATAGTTTTTTTTTTTTTTTGCAATAAAAATGTTAACAGAATTTCCAATTTGTAAAGTCAATTTTGGGTAGTTGACGACAATATTATGGAAGCCTGTTTCAGCCACGGGATAAAAGAATTAAAAAGGTAACTGCAACTTTTTTGTCTCACAATTCTGACATTTTTTCTCAAAATTCTGAGTTTATATCTCGCAATTCTAAAAAAAAAAAAAAAAAAGGTAGAATTATGAGGTCACAATTCTTTTTTTTTTTTATCCCGTGGCAGAAATGTGCTTCCATACGATGTGAACTTCATCAAAAACTATTTTAAACAATACTTTTCAAATACTTTTATTATACATATAATTTAACGACCTTGTATTTTTTTTGTCATTAATATTACATTTTGAGTAATTTTTATCAGGAGACCTTTCCATTTTAGTCACGATGAAGTCTGTATCACAAGTTGGTTTATATTGAGCAATGAGTAAACATTTTCATCCATTACCAATCTTGCATTTTTAGGTTATTTTAATGCCTTTTGAGTTACATAAATTGTATATTTGAATATATTTTTTAATATTTAAGCAACTGAGAAGGCATTAAACTAGTTTATATATATATATATATATATATATATATATAATTTTTAAAAATGTTTTTTAGGAAATGGCATACACAATTTTTGATGACAATTTGATGTGTGGAATAAACACAGGCCCGAGAATATGTATTAAAGTAAATAATAGTCAAAAATGATTTCATGCTGATTTAAAGTTGTTGTAAATAAGTTCATCAGCTCATCAGCATTCATTAACAAACAAAAAAAAGAGTATAAAGAAAATGTCTTAATATATTTCTTTTTAAGAAGAGAATCACATGCATAATCAGTGAGTTTGTATAAAAGTTGTATAAAATACCCAGCAGTACAATCTTCTGGTATAATTTCTTTATAAACGACTGTTTTCGATTAGTGACACCAAAAAGAACAGAGCAACATCATGCTAGTCTAATAATTTAAAACCAACGATCATATTTACATTATTCATTTGCTGTACATGTGTGTGTTCGGGGGAATTACAGATTGAGCTGAAATGTCTTTTACAAACTTATTTCTCACCCAACACCTGCTTTGTCTGCTAACACATTCAGGGCAATAATAACCGGCGTTTGTTTTCACAGTACTGAGAGTTTGTCACATTATTAATGAAATAAATAGAAGCGGTTTAGACTCGGTACGCTACAGTTGCAATCTCTGCTGCATGTTGGTTGCATAATTGCTGTAAGAGCAGAAACCTGCGTCCCTGAATACTGCTGTAGTGCTTCAGAAAGAGATGAAGAGACAGAGATGAAGGAGAATGTGGCGTTACGCCCTGAAAGATGCTGTTGTGTGAAAACACTGTCATTAAAAGGGCTTTTTCAGCGTTTATTTATCCCACGAGGTCAACTCGTAATGTTAGATGAGGGATTTTTGCTCCTGCAAACAACGTCTTTTCATGCTAAATGAGTGTTTGCTGTCAGTTCAATATAGTTTTTAACTGTTCCATCCTTCAACAACAGCCTGTTTGTAAAGATGCATCAGATTGTGACTCATAAATCAATCTTAAATGGTTCAGATCAGACTGAAATGATCAGAGATGTTGTTTCTAACAGCACAAGCGTTCACACTCTCTGCTTTGATTATTTCTGCTGGTGTTCAGACGGTTTGATTTGGAAGCTTGTGTCAGACACGGGATAAAAATAAAGCTGATTGTGGCTGATTTTATATCTCGCAAGTCTGACTTTTTTTCTCACGAGTCTAAAGAAACTTCTGAGGAAAAAAAGTCAGAATTGTGAGATATAAGCTGATAATTCTGTTTTTATTTACCCTTTCAATTCCGAGTTTATCTCTCACAATATCAGGCTTTTTTTTCCAGAATTGCGAGATATAAACTTGTAATTGCAAATTATTCTGGAATTCATGGCTGAAACAAAAAACAGAACTGTGAGAAAAAAGCAAAAATTGTGAGCTATAAGCTCAGAAATGCAAGGTTTAACTCGGAACGGCAAGAAAACCTCAGAATTCTCAGTTTAGATCACGTCTGACTTTCTTCTCTGAATTGCAAAATAAAAAGTCTGAATTCTAATACGTAAATATAAATCCATATTGTGAGATAAAAAGTTGCAATTACCTTTTTAAAAATTTTCAAGCTTCTATAGTTGGACATCGAGACTCGGCGGCCCAAGTTTCTCAATCGCTGTTAACATGTTAATGCACTGACGTTAATCTAGTTCACATCAGAAAGTTGATGTAGAGAACGAGTCGTTTTTGCAGTGTAGGGTCAAAATGACTTGCTGGATTATAACTCGTATAAAGCCACCAAAAGATAAATAGTTTTTATTTACCCTTTCAATTCCGAGTTTATCTCTCACAATATCAGGCTTTTTTTTCCAGAATTGCGAGATATAAACTTGTAATTGCAAATTATTCTGGAATTCATGTCTGAAACAAAAAACAGAACTGTGAGAAAAAAGCAAAAATTGTGAGCTATAAGCTCAGAAATGCAAGGTTTAACTCGGAACTGCAAGAAAACCTCAGAATTCTCCGTTTATATCACGTCTGACTTTCTTCTCTGAATTGCAAAATAAAAAGTCTGAATTCTAATACATAAATATAAATCCATATTGTGAGATAAAAAGTTGCAATTACCTTTTTAAAAATGTTCAAGCTTCTATAGTTTCTGAATCGCTGTTAACATGTTAATGCACTGACGTTAATCTAGTTCACATCAGAAAGTTGATGTAGAGAACGAGTCGTTTTTGCAGTGTAGGGTCAAAATGACTTGCTGGATTATAACTCGTATAAAGCCACCAAAAGATAAATATGAACAAAAACCCAACGTCTCAGGTGCAGTTTGATGAATATGGAGGCTCATTTTGCATATGATGTGTCACTATTTTGGAAAATTGTGTTGCAAGAATACAGTTGCATGAGTGGTAAACTGTCCGAATTGATCCAGCATTGGCAGACGCTAATATTGGACCCTGGTTTCTGTGATTTAGTGAAGCGAGCGTTGATTCCTCATGAAACGACCCCTTTAGAAAGACTGCGATGAAATGAAGCAGAAACGCGAACGGCAGAAACGCTAGCGTGTGTTACAGCTACTCGTCTCGCCTCCGTAGCAGCTGTTCAGAAAAAAGCACGAGAAATCAAAATGAGGTATACCTGTTTAGGGAGGTTTATGGTTATTTCAGCATAATTTCTCATAGATCCGTGTGTGATTCGGCAGACATTCAGAAGTGTCTTGTATTGGCATGACTGTTATGATTCGCAGAAACGAACAGCAAACGCAGTCCAGAGTTTCGCCCTTTTTATACTAAAATCGTACGAGCTGCTGTTCATATAAAACACAAAAGTCTTTCCTTAATGCATAAAAGAGGTTTTGGTGCAAACAGAGACGTCCGTGTGTGTTTGATCTCTTGAGTTCCTCCGTGTGTAAGTGCGAGTCGTTGAATTATTCCCCCGCTCGTTTCGCTCGAGTCATTCGTAGTCCGGTTTTCTTTCGCACACGCTGTGTGCTGATTGGCTGAGAGAACGGCATCATAGGCTGGATTCTTTAGGGGGGAAGTCCAGGTTGGTAACCATGGTGACGACGGAGAGGATGTCGTCGGGGGCGATGAGGTTGGTGTTGCGCTGCATTGAGATGATGCGCTCCTCCACGCATCCCGCAGACAGACGCGCCTCGGCCTCGTGGTCCCAGCACTCCTCTATGGTCTCAAAGAGCATCGCCAGGCCCTACAGATATACAGATTTACAAAATAAAAAATAAAAGTTTGAGAGCTGTCCATGTGGTGTGTGCCTCTTTTTCTGAAGCTACATGAACTAAACTTGAACATCATGCATCTTCAAGCATCTTGAGCTTTAAGTAAGAAAATCTGATCAACAGTACAAAGGGTCACATGACCAAATCACTAATTAGCTTAAAAATTAGTCATCTGGAAATATGGAATCTGAAATTTGGATGTATTCTTATATGTGACCCTGGACCACAAAACCAGTCTTAAGTGTCAATTTTTTGAAATGGAGATTTATGCATCATCTGAAAGCCGAATAAATATCTTTCCATTGATGTATGGTTTGTTAGGATAGGACAATATTTGGCTGAGATACAACTATTTGAAAATCTGGAATCTGAGGGTGCAAAAAAATCTAAATGTTGAGAAAATCATCTTTAAAGTTGTCCAAATGAAGTTCTTAGCAATGCATATTACTGATCAAACATTAAGTTTTGATATATTTACGGTAGGACATTTACAAAATATCTTCATGGAACATGATCTTTACTTAATATCCTCATGTTTTTGGCATAAAAGAAAAATGTATAATTGTGACCCATACAATGTATTGTTGGCTATTGCTACAAATATACCCCAGCGACTCAACACTGCTTTTGTGCTGCAGGGTCACATTTATTCAAGATAACCTTGGCTTTATATTTCTCAAAATCCATGACTAACAAGCACTACTTTTTCCTAATGTGTCAGTGTTGTTACTGTTGAAAACTGTTATTTAAAATAAAGCTGAAATAAAATAGAAATATTAGGTTAAAAACGTTTTAATTTAGGTAACATTTTCAGTTAAGAATTTGTATGTAAAAAGTACTAAAATTAATAGAAATAAAAGCTAAATAGAAATAAAAGACTACTATTTATAAACAAAATATTACTAACACTCATGTGTTACTTTTATATTTATTCAGAACTTTGCTGACAAATACATTTGAAAAACTTTAGAAGATAACCTTGGCTTTATATTTCTCAAAATCCATGACTAACAAGCACTATTTTTTCCTAATGTGTCAGTGTTGTTACTGTTGAAAACTGTTATTTAAAATAAAGCTGAAATAAAATAGAAATATTAGGTTAAAAACGTTTTAATTTAGGTAACATTTTCAGTTAAGAATTTGTATGTAAAAAGTACTAAAATTAATAGAAATAAAAGCTAAATAGAAATAAAAGACTACTATTTATAAACAAAATATTACTAACACTCATGTGTTACTTTTATATTTATTCAGAACTTTGCTGACAAATACATTTGAAAAACTTTAGGTTTTATAGTCACTATGGTCAGACAGGTAATATTTGTATTAATCTGTATTATCTGACACAAAGCATCGATGAGATAATAAAAAGTGTCTCTATATGAAAGTTATTTCAGATGTGTCCGAACTTTTTACATCATGATGAAAGATTAAGACTTTAATTTTCTTTTCAATAAACATCACTGATGATGAACATGAATTGAAGAGTATATATAGGGTTAAATGAGTTCATGTTCACTTAAAAATGTTAAAATGCAGAATGTTTGTGAAAATATAGAAAATATAATGTGGATTGTGTGTGTGTGTAGTACCGTATGTTTTAGCCAGTGCTCTCTGAATATCGGCCGTAGCTTCTTATGCACAACGACGTCCTGCATGTCCTCCAGAGACGGATGAAGACCTGCCTCCTCCTCAAACGGCAGACAGAACTCATCCACGGGCCCTGAGACACACACACACACGGATCAGTCCCGGTTTATCCCATGACTTCACCTGAGTGTGAGTGAATGGGTGTTTGTTACCGTCGGCTGCTGTGCAGCGAGAGGCCAGTTCCCACAGCACCAGACCCGCGGCGTACATGTCGATCCTCAGAAACGCGTCGCGCTGGAAACTGATCGCTCCCTCCAGCACCTCCGGAGCCATGTAACGCCGCGTTCCCACCTTCACACAACAATAAAACCTCAGCAATGAATAATTAGCACTTGAAATCTGTCACAGTTAAGCACTGGTCAGTGAAGTTTGGAGCACATGCAAAAATCATACCTGTCCGTGTGTGTCACCTGTAGATTTCCCTGCTTCAAACTTCAGTGCCAGGCCAAAGTCAGCAATACATGCTGTTAAATCACGCTTCACTAACACATTCTTACTCTTGATATCTCTGAGAGAGAGAGAGAGAGAGAGAGAGAGAGAGAGGTTAAGTTACAAAGTAGGTTTCAAAGTAGGGACTGGGTTTGTGAAAAAGTTTAGAGAAAAATGGTGTAAAAATAAAGAATATATATATAAAAATAATACACCTAAATGTACATTACGATAATGAGTAGAGAAAAAAACATTTATGATGATAATAATAATAATGTAACTTAACTGAAACTAAATATTTTCCAAACCATATAAATTGGATCTTTATACAAGAGAAACTAAATAAAATTTTAGGATGAGGGGCCCTCACAACAAAAATTAATTAATAATAATAAAAATAAATAAATAAATTAATTAATCAAATTATTAATTAATTAATTCATTATTAATAATTAAATAAATATATTTTATTTATTAAAATAAAAAATAAGTATATAAATAAATAAAAAACATTTAACATAAAAAAAAAAAAAATCAATGTGCTAGAAAAATACATCAATAAATAAACAAAGTATAAAAATAAATAAATACCCCAAACAAATCTAACAGTAAATTACTGTAATGAGTAGAAAAAAAAATTAAACAATATTTTCCAAAGAAACTGTACACATTTTATTATGCAATTTTTATTATACATTTTTTTAAAAAAAAAAAAAAATCAATGTGCTAGAAAAATACATCAATAAATAAACAAAGAATAAAAATAAATAAATACCCCAAACAAATCTAACAGTAAATTACTGTAATGAGTAGAAAAAAAAATTAAACAATATTTTCCAAAGAAACTGTACACATTTTATTATGCAATTTTTATTATACATTTTTTTACAGTATAAACTGGGTCTTTTTACAAGAAACTATATAGATGGCTGTTAATTTTAGGATGGGGGTCCCTCACACAAGGAAATTTGAGGGTCCTTTGCATCTAAAAGACATTTTGTACCTGTGTGCAATGGCAGGCTTGTGTCCGTCCTTCAGGTTGGGGATGTCCTCGTGTAAATACGCCAAACCGCGCACAAACGTCTGCGCTATCAGACACAACTCATTCCACGACACAACATTCGCCTTCAGGAAATCTGTCAGCGAGCCCTGAGAACAAACACACATGCAGATGATATCAAACATGTGACACAGTGAGGTCATGTGACAATAATTTACCATAATACTGTTTCAAACATTTACCGCCGCATATTACATATTTTGTAAATATTCAGGATTTTACATTGACTGTAGTGAACCTTATGCATATTCTGAATAAAGCCGATGACAAACACTTCTGTACCTGTGTGTGTGTGTGTGTGAGTGTGTGTGTGAGTGTGAGTGTGTGTGTGTGTGAGTGTGAGTGTGAGTGTGTGTGTGTGTGTGTGTGTGAGTGTATGAGTAAGTGTGAGTGTGTGTGTGTGTGTGTGTGTGAGTGTATGAGTAAGTGTGAGTGTGTGTGTGTGTGTGTGTGTGAGTGTATGAGTAAGTGTGAGTGTGTGTGTGTGTGTGTGTGTGAGTGTATGAGTAAGTGTGAGTGTGTGTGTGTGTGTGTGTGTGAGTGTATGAGTAAGTGTGAGTGTGTGTGTGTGTGTGTGTGTGAGTGTATGAGTAAGTGTGAGTGTGTGTGTGTGTGTGTGTGTGAGTGTATGAGTAAGTGTGAGTGTGTGTGTGTGTGTGTGTGTGAGTGTATGAGTAAGTGTGAGTGTGTGTGTGTGTGTGTGTGTGAGTGTATGAGTAAGTGTGAGTGTGTGTGTGTGTGTGTGTGTGAGTGTATGAGTAAGTGTGAGTGTGTGTGTGTGTGTGTGTGTGAGTGTATGAGTAAGTGTGAGTGTGTGTGTGTGTGTGTGTGTGAGTGTATGAGTAAGTGTGAGTGTGTGTGTGTGTGTGTGTGTGAGTGTATGAGTAAGTGTGAGTGTGTGTGTGTGTGTGTGTGTGAGTGTATGAGTAAGTGTGAGTGTGTGTGTGTGTGTGTGTGTGAGTGTATGAGTAAGTGTGAGTGTGTGTGTGTGTGTGTGTGTGAGTGTATGAGTAAGTGTGAGTGTGTGTGTGTGTGTGTGTGTGAGTGTATGAGTAAGTGTGAGTGTGTGTGTGTGTGTGTGTGTGAGTGTATGAGTAAGTGTGAGTGTGTGTGTGTGTGTGTGTGTGAGTGTATGAGTAAGTGTGAGTGTGTGTGTGTGTGTGTGTGTGAGTGTATGAGTAAGTGTGAGTGTGTGTGTGTGTGTGTGTGTGAGTGTATGAGTAAGTGTGAGTGTGTGTGTGTGTGTGTGTGTGAGTGTATGAGTAAGTGTGAGTGTGTGTGTGTGTGTGTGTGTGAGTGTATGAGTAAGTGTGAGTGTGTGTGTGTGTGTGTGTGTGAGTGTATGAGTAAGTGTGAGTGTGTGTGTGTGTGTGTGTGTGAGTGTATGAGTAAGTGTGAGTGTGTGTGTGTGTGTGTGTGTGAGTGTATGAGTAAGTGTGAGTGTGTGTGTGTGTGTGTGTGTGAGTGTATGAGTAAGTGTGAGTGTGTGTGTGTGTGTGTGTGTGAGTGTATGAGTAAGTGTGAGTGTGTGTGTGTGTGTGTGTGTGAGTGTATGAGTAAGTGTGAGTGTGTGTGTGTGTGTGTGTGTGAGTGTATGAGTAAGTGTGAGTGTGTGTGTGTGTGTGTGTGTGTGTGTGTGTGTGTGTATGAGTAAGTGTGTGTGTGTGTGTGTGTGTTTACACCTTCTCATGGTAAGCTGTGATGAGCCAGAGCTCGATATCGACTCCATTTCCTCGTTTTTCCGCTCCGATGAAGTGAAGGATATTTTCATGTTTCATTCCGCTCAAGCTATAAATCTCATATTCACTCTGCCATGACTGTTTATTCTGAGAGAGATCACAGACAAACACATGCAAAATCAACAACATTCAAAGTCTTTGTAAGTTTGTCCATTTACAAATAATTCTGATGCACATCAATATTTTTTTAAACATGACATTTTGAAGTAGAAAGACTTAAGTTGTATTTTCTTGTAAAACATCCAATAATCTTTGTTTTATTTACAATTCAGGCATTTTTAAGTGTGACTTAAGTGTCCAAGTACATTTTGGCACCACTGTATATACAGTATAGGTGCATTAGTTGATTTCTGTATTCATGTGCTGAGGTGTAAACAGACTGATGAACTATATTACTTGAAGGATAGGTGCTTTGTTATGACTATTGTTATTAATTATTTGTTGAACATTGGGGTGCTTTATCACTGCTGTTGCTGTTGTTTTATAAAAGCAACTAGATTTACATTTCCAGTGTTTGCCATGTAAATAGGTGCAAAAGTTGCAATTCAGTATGTAAATATTACAATGACTTTATCGCTGTTGAATGCTGAACATTGCATCACTTTACCAATGTGAATTTTATAAACATTTAAACAACAGTTTACAAAAGCAACGACTAAAACTACACTGTACATTTTTTTCATTGTATGCATTTTGAACTGTAAAAAACTACATTATGACTTTTTGATGCAAGAAACCATGACTAACATAGATGGACCTCTAGGGAATAAAAAAACTGTACAAAGGTGTAGATTATGATTCATTCAATCATTTTTGAGATTGTAGAGTTTTGTAACATTTTAAATTACAGTACAGTGAAATGTATTTTCAAGCTGAATTAATGGCAGAAGCTTAATATTCTGGGTTAGAGGTTTATAACAAACACTAACCATGATTTTTTAAGTATATCAATGCAGAGATTTAGAGCACAATAATAAACCACTGTATTGAGTTACTTTATGGCAGCAGTATGTATTGGTCTTTTATGCTGAGGCTGAAGAGGCAAAAATGCACAAACAGTAATGAGATGAAATGTGTCAGATACCTGCACAGGGAAGATTTTGACAGCCACGTGTTCGTTGAGCAGCTGAGCTTTCCAGACGCAGCCGAAGCGTCCGCGAGCCTTCAGCTCCAGCAGCTGCAGCGGCTTCTGACCCAACAACGGTGACGGAGGCGTCAGACCCGGGTCCTGCAGACACAAACACAACCCACTGAACACATGATTCACTCACACACATCAACACACACACACACACACACACACACACACACGCACATCAACACACGCACATCAACACGCGCACACACACACACACACACACACACACACACACACACACGCACACCAACACACGCACATCAACACGCGCACACACACACACACACACACACACACACACACACACACGCACATCAACACACGCACATCAACACGCGCACACACACACACACACACACACACACACACACACACGCACATCAACAACACACGCACATCAACACGCGCACACACACACACACACACACACACACGCACACAAACACGCGCCCACACACACACACACACACACAACCACACACGCACTCAC
>NW_015505222.1:32281-33241 GCF_001515645.1 Sinocyclocheilus grahami | reverse complement strand
ACACACACACACACACACACACACACACACACACACAGCGTCTGATGCAGGAGAACACAAATAATAATCCATGCACACTGGAAAGAAAGAAATAAAGAGCCCATATGCAGACCACAGTGACTGCATCACAAACTCATGACGGGATGAGAACTAAAGCATCAGCAGGGCATGATGGGAGACCGTGAGAGTGAAAGAAGCTCTTACCTCTATCATGATATGAAAGGCGTGCTAGCAAGAGAGGAACATAGGGGTTTTACTGTTTCTAGCACACACACAAGCGCTGGGATGTGAGGAAGAATGAGCTCTAAACACTGATGACAACATATGATGGATTCTCATGGGCCACAATGAGACACTCACATGGAAATGGTACGTTACAACCAATCAAATCTCAGCGCTGGTTTATATGGACCAATCACAATGCTTTGACTCGGTACACAACATGAAGATTGTTAAAAATGTATTTTATAGAGATTTCTGGGATGGCATGAATCATTCAGATTAACAGATTTATTCTTTCTGGTGTATAAATGTCTGTAATATGACAATAATAATAAAAAGTACTGAGATTTGAATGTTGCTCGATCAATCCCTCTGGAGTAAGAAAATGTGGGTAGAAACAAGCTAGCGAAACACTGTGACAAATATTTCCTTATTTTGTCATTTTGTCTTGTTTTCCAGTACAAACATCGAAACTTTCTCAAAACAAGATTACTTGAGTTAAAACTAAAACCATAAAAACATCTTTATTACTTAAATGAAATAAACATTATCTGACATAAAAGTAAAAAATATATGTATAAAAACCTCTAAACTTTTTTATTTTAACTAGTTGCCAAGGCAACATTTCTCATTTTCATTTAAAGTTGAATCACTAAAATAACTAAAACTTAATAAACTAAAACTAAAAACTAAAACTCAATATATATATATATATATATATATATATATATATATATA
>NW_015505222.1:25830-31010 GCF_001515645.1 Sinocyclocheilus grahami | reverse complement strand
AAAAAACTAAAACTCAATATATATATATATATATATATATATATATATATATATATATATGGACACATAAAAACATCTTAAAAATGATAAAAACACACAACAAAATTACTAAAACTTTTTAGTAAAATTAAAATGAAACAAAATAAAACTGATTTCAAAATATTTAAAAAAGGTATACTTAACACTTGGGATGCAAAATGCAAAAAAGACAAGATATTAAGACTGGTTTTTCATATCTGCCAATGAGGTCAGAAAAAAGTAAGTTAATTTTTCTAACCCCACTGGCAGAAAAAATACAAAATACAGTCAAAAAAATACAGTGAGAAAATCACCCTGCAGTGAAACATTTGCCGCCCAATGGTAGATTAATTGATAGTTATTATGAATGAGTAGCACAAAAACACATGGATACTCATTAATAACTGCACTGTTATGTGAAAGATTCCCAAACTCTGCTGTTCTCCAGAAAACATCTTCAGATATTTGTCTTGAGTATAAAGATGACATTGAGATGAGGTACAGTACCTGTGACGGCACGAGCAGCGGCGGGTACGACAGCTTCAGACGCCGGTACATCCAGAACGAGATGACGAGAATAACGGCGACAGCCATGGCGGGAATCAGAGCGTACAGCAACGTGGGAAACAAGTCCGGCTTCGGGGGGACGGGGTTAGACGTGGCTGAGAGAGAGAGAAATTCACAAAAAATTACTCAAAAATTTGGCTCAATAAGACTTTTCTTCTTTTTTTTAAAGAAATTAATACTTTCATTGAGCAAGGACTCATTAAATTGATCAAAAGTGACAGTAAAGATATTTATAATGTTACAAAAGATTTCTATTTCAAATAAATGTTGCTCTTTTGAACTTTCTATTCATCTGCGAATCCTGAAAAATTAAATGTATCGTGGTTTTCACAAAAATATCGTGCAGCACAACTGTTTTCAACATTGATAATAATCAGAAATGTTTCTTGAGCAGCAGATCAGCATATTATACTGATTTCTGAAGATCATGTGACACTGAAGACTGGAGGAATGATGCTGAAAATACAGCTGTGCATCACAGAAATACATTACACTTCAACAGAGATTCACACAGAAAACATTTATTTTAAATTGCAATAATATTTCACAATTTTACTGCTTTTTTCTGTATTTTTTGGTTTGATTTCAGAGAAATGAAAAGAAACGTGCGATATTGCCATCACAATTTTTGTGCATCTTAAAGTGACAAGCAGTGATTCAGAAATGTTTCTTGAGCAGCAGATCAGCATATTATACTGATTTCTGAAGATCATGTGACACTGAAGACTGGAGGAATGATGCTGAAAATACAGCTGTGCATCACAGAAATACATTACACTTCAACAGAGATTCACACAGAAAACATTTATTTTAAATTGCAATAATATTTCACAATTTTACTGCTTTTTTCTGTATTTTTTGGTTTGATTTCAGAGAAATGAAAAGAAACGTGCGATATTGCCATCACAATTTTTGTGCATCTTAAAGTGACAAGCAGTGATTATTTATATTAGAAATAATAGGATCAAATTTCCATGAATATATAAGTGAAAGTGTATATTTTAGATTCTCTATCCGGTCCTTTTTTAACACTCTGGAAGTGTCACAATCGTGAGACACGTTTCACTGCTGCTAGTCTTTGAAATCAGTCTTGAAGTGTGCACACTGTCCAGATATCTTCTTTACGGCGAACACTGTGTCCTGCTCTTCTGAACTGATGCTTTGTTCCTGCTGAGCAGCCGCTTTTCTGCCCAGAGAAGCGTGCTTATTTTATTTTAGCTCCAGTCCCAGCAGCCTCACACTGGATATCTGAGTGTGTGTTTGTGTCTGAGCGGTGTGAAGTGTGTGTTACTCACTCTGAATCATCTCTGGACTGTAGTGAAACTTCTCGTTGCACATGTTTCCCTCGCAGCAGCAGAAGAAGACGTCGGGATTCTCCTTACGCTCCACACACTCGCTGCTGCACACACACAGATAACATGTGTCATCCTCGGTTCACTACAAAACAGAGTCATCTGAGCATGCATCTGCTCGTACCTGTCGTAGCAGTTAACATCGTCCAGCCAGCAGCCCTGCTTCACCATCTCGATGGCTCCTGAGAGGTTCTTCCAGGTGGAGAAACAGTGTTGTCGCTTGTCTTTCTCTCCGTAGCATGACTCGACTCCGCTCTGGTTCGTCCCGTCCTTCTCCCAGCTCACATTATAAAACGCACACTCCTGCGTCTCCGAGCGCCCGAGAATCGCACCTGAAGCACACGGAATAAAGCAATAGGCCCCAAGCAGCCGTGGTTTATTTGTCTGTTTAGGCTCATTGCATATCAAATCTTAAAAGTACAGTACACTGTAAAAAAAAATGATCGTTCATAGTTGTACATAAAACAGGTAATTGGAGTACATTTTCAAGAAAATACTATTTCAAAGTTTCACATTTAATTCAGTGTCACTTGTCATTTCTGTGTAATTATTTGTAACATGTACAAGTGATTTCTGAGGGATCACTAGTATTTATTTTACAGTGTTTCAACTCATGCATTAAACCATGAGTAACATTATCAGTGAACCTTTACACTAAAAAATGGTACTAAATAGCACTAAAAGTGCTTCTTTGGCTCTTAACCATAGGGGAACCACTTTAAGGGCTACATAGCACATACATCTTTAAAGATGGTGTTATATAGCACTTTAACCACCCCAAAGAACCACTGAAGAACCAGTTTTGTGTGTGTGTGTGTGTGCGTATATACAGTACATAAAAAAACACTAAAAAAGTGAAGATTATGATTCATTTTTAGCATATTTAGAGCTTGCAGAGTTCAAACATTTCAGATACTATCTAATGAATCATGCTTTTTTCAGTGCAGAGCTGAACATGTTGAATAGAGGTCCTCATGTTTGATTTCAGTAGTTGGATGTTGCTGAACAACTAACACGCCATACTCTAATAAGCATAAAAACACACAAGACACAGACAGTGGGTCAAATGTTTAAAAATGAGTTTTTTATTGCGTTTGTTACAGTGCAATGCTGGCTAAATCGAGGTGTCTTAAAAGGCAGCATAATCATGAATGTCTTATATTTTGTATTTTGAAGATCTTCTGCAATGACATTATAAGTTTGTGAGGAACAGAGTGAATTTTAAGATATTACTCACTGATAAGACATTCTAAAATTTGGGTGAATTATTGCTTTAAGAGCTAATAAAATCTTTAATGATGAAAGTCTGCTCACCAAGGCTTCATATGTTTGATCAAAAATACAGTAAAAACTGTAAACATTATTACAATTTAAAACAGCTGTAAAATGTAATTTATTTAAAAGTGTTAAGTTGTACATTAATCTTACTGACTCCAAACTTCTGAACAATACTATACATGTGCAGGAATGCCTGAGTGTGTGTGTGTGTGTGTTTGTCAGGGAAGGGCTTGTATTTCATCCACAACAGCTCACTGAAGGGAAGGAATGCTAGAAAGGCGAGACGTGGAGCAATCGGACATTTCTGCTGACAGACGTCTTTGACCTCTCAATAATTCAACACGCTGAACAGATTTCTATTCACTTCAGCCCACTGAACATTCACCGAATTCCACGCAAGCGTCTCTGAGACACAAACATGAAAAGCCTTCATCAGGCTGCAGGGCAGAGACGCGTGGTTATGAAATAATTATGAGCTTTCAGAGTAATAGTCGACTTACTTTCATAAATCACAGGATTAAAAGGCCGACAGGCACTGATCTCTCTCACGATGTTATCGAGCTAGCTCAGTTTTCAGCCGGTGGAAATATTTCTGTGCTGCATCATTTCTTTCCTAAATGTCACTTTCATTCTTCTGGAGTCACGTGTGAGTTTCTGAATGGTGTGTTTGTGCCCGAGGAACCTTCTGATGTCTGCCTTCTCATTAAGAGTCCTATATCTTCTCTTAATCATCTGAATTAAGATAAAATCATCAGTCTGACATATTCCACTGAAGTCAATGCAAAGCTTTTATCAATCCCTTTAATGTTTTCTTTTTGAAATCTGAACATGAACATTATATCATCTGCATTACCACACAAGAACACTGCCTTATAGTTGTCTCTGTCTATTTAACTGGGAGTATTTAAATAATAATAATCACACACACACACACACACACACACAAACTATTACCAGCAGAGGGCAATGACGCTCAACCACGCAGTAATTACACACTTTGTGTGGTCTACAATAAATCATTAAAGTGCAAAGATTATTACACTAAGACAGACCTGCTGCAATAAAATATCCAGAAACTCCTGCCTTAATTAGATAAACTTTAGATGAATTAGACAAAATAGACAATGCTTCAAGGAAATAAACAATGAGCTTTCTGACAGTTCACTTAAAAAACGTTGTATTCTCTTTCTCTCGGCAAATGATCCTGAATCAAGACCCATTTAACATGATCTGTTTTTCTTGAAATAAAGTTCCTGTTTGATCACTTTCCGCATTTAATAAAAATCTGAACTTTTATTGACATGAATGTCATTTCCAGCACAGAAGCACAGAGCACTTCCTCATGAAAGATCTTTTTTTATTAAATAAAGAGAAGTCAATATATATATGTGTGTTGTTGGCAGCACACACACACACACACACACACACACACACACCCTTTAAGAGCTTTGCTTTGCTTGGTCGTAAAATTAACGTTAAAAAAGGCCAAACTGAAACATCTATCTAATATCTAACATTTAATCTAATAAGCAAATGCACAAATATCTAGCTAATCAGCTATGTGTGGCTTGGCATGTCATGTCTCCTAATTAATATTTGTTTAAATGTTTAAATGTAAATGTAAGTCAGCATTAGTATTTCTATCACAATCTCACAAACACCCTACTCAACCCCGTTTGGTGAACGCTACCCTAACTTTTAGCAGACGCTTTTATCCACAGTGACTTACAAATGAGGAACTTCCAAGAAATGTGTCATGCAAGTCAGTAATAGCTCACAATGCCAAGTTAAAAGCATAAACTAGATTAGCTCAGAAAACAGGAAACTTTCCAAGAAACGCAGTGCATATAAACTCTGAACTTTACATGTATTCATTAAAAAAAAATTATATTATATTTATATATATATATATATATATATATATTCATTCTTTACTTAAAATAAAATAAACATTTATTAAAATAT
>NW_015505222.1:24720-25694 GCF_001515645.1 Sinocyclocheilus grahami | reverse complement strand
TATATATATATATATATATATATATATATATATATATATATATATATATATATATATATATATAAACATAAAAATGGCAAACACAAAAATACTGAAAAATAAAAATGGAAAATATAAAAAACCTGATTCAAAATATGAATAAAAACTGTAATAGTATATGATCACTTTCCGCATTTAATAAAAATCTGAACTTTTATTGACATGAATGTCATTTCCAGCACAGAAGCACAGAGCACTTCCTCATGAAAGATCTTTTTTTTAAAAAGGGAAGTCAATATATATATGTGTGTTGTTGGCAGCACACACACACACACACACACACACACACGTGCCATATACTCTGGCAAGACCTTTTTTTTTACCACATAATCTGCTCAAATTTACCCACAATGCAGTTCTTCAGCCAACAGCAATCAATCAAACACACCTGGACCTGATGAGATACACTATATTTACATGTATAACATAAAAATTTAAAAATAAAATAAAATTGTGAATATTTTATGGAAATATTGCCCGAATTGAATAACTAAAAATATAATATAAAAAACAAATGTGAAATTAAAATATAAAAAATAAAATTGCATATATATATATATAATACAAATAAAATATAATTTTTAAAAAGATACAACATTTCTTCATAAAATGGTCAGATGTCAAAAGTCAATGTCATGCAGATTTTTCATGCACTACAGGAATAATGAATTTAAATGATTACAGCATGTTTACATGAGCATGCATACACTACAGTTTAAACGTTTGGAGTGGAGGTCAGTACTTTTTAAATTAAAATAAAGTCATTTACAATGTTATAAAAGATTTCAGTTTCAAATAAATGCTGTTCTTTCGAACTTTCTATGCATCTGCGAATCCTGAAAAATAAAATGTATCAAGATTTCCACAAAAATATCGTGCAGCACGACTGCTTTCAACATTGATGATAATCAGAAATGTTTCTCGAGCAGCAGATC
>NW_015505222.1:22819-23314 GCF_001515645.1 Sinocyclocheilus grahami | reverse complement strand
GTTTCTCTCTAAACACACACACACACACACGCTTGTGAGCTTCTGAATCTCTCTCTCACGCTCTCTCGGTTGGTCTGTCTTCTCTAGTTTCTCTGCAGATTCATCATGAAATGCTTTCAGAGTCTGCAACTCCTCCGTCTGCCAGAGTAGCGTTCCCAGAGTTTGGCCTCCTGCTCCGGACGCACTGGAGCCAGAGAGGCACATCTGTCTGAAACACAACCACCAACGCCACCCACACGCTGGGAGACCGGCGGAGAGACAGCTGCCCATCTGCTGCAGATGAGCCTCTACACTCACAGAAACAACTACCACTAAACCACAGACAGAGGATAAAAGAGACTGTGTGCTGTTCCTCGTCATCAACAGTCTGTTAAACATCATCACCGCATGACTGCACATTTACTCTCAAACCCTCATTAATGCAATGTGAAAAAATGAGCATTTTAACTGCATTTCATTTATGCTGATTGTAATAATAAACAATAGCATTTTTTT
>NW_015505222.1:19393-20255 GCF_001515645.1 Sinocyclocheilus grahami | reverse complement strand
TGGAAAGTTTCCAAAATTTCTGGAATGTTTCTGAAATTTACTGGACATTTTCCACCTTTTTGCAACCCTATATACCACTAATATCTCAATCAGTTTCAGCTACTGAAAAACACATCAGCTGACCACTGATTCTATATATATTAAAAAAATTACACACTTCACCTTAAAAAAAAAAGGAATTCCTCAAGTTATACGCCATAGTAAAACACACATTGGTGAAGCTCTCTAATGCAGCACGTCAGATAGACACAGCATACTGGTCTTTAATGGCATTAGTGTTATTCTGGCATCAGACTCTGTAACCTTGAGCAGTGAAGCGTTCGGACATCTTTAAAAAGATCACAGTGTCTAATCTGAACGAGCATCTGACCAAATCCATGCCCTCATCTGTGACCCCACCAAACTGTGTTCTTCTCATTATCTATCTCTTTATCCATCTATCCGTCTCTACACACACAACAGCAAACACTAAAGCTCTCCAGGGTTTGGTCTGAGGTGTTTCAGATGTGGGCGGATGAGCTGATCACAACAAAAGCTCCTCCTACTTTGTTATAAAAGCCAATTACAATCAAGATTCCAACAATCCAGCCACAAAATCATGATGCATTACTTGGAGGAAAAAGGAAAGATTTTCAGAATAAATACGATTTCCAAGCTAATAACACAACGTGTTTACTGTACTCTTAAGCAAATTCATGAAATAATCTTTACAGAAGAGTGAAAACATCACTTGCAGGATTGATTTGAGTAGATCATGCCTGGCACCTAAAATAATTAATTATTATTACATGATTAAAGAAGCAATGCATGATAACTCTGCACCTTTAATTTTACAAATCTACCCAAGGAGAACCGTTCATTC
>NW_015505222.1:17708-19101 GCF_001515645.1 Sinocyclocheilus grahami | reverse complement strand
CAGTTATTTTAAATTGTATTAATATTTCACAATTTAGCTGTTTTTACTGTATTTTGTTCAAATAAATGCAGACGTTAATGAGTATAAAAAAGGCTTGCAAAAACAGCAAAAAACTTCTGAACAGTAAATGTATATATAGATGCTTTCTGATATCGACACGTGTAACCTATCACGAATCTGATTCAATAGCACAAAATAAAACTTCTTTAGAACATTCTCAAATTCCTACTGAATATAAAACTGTAAAAATCGTGCTCAGGTATGGGAACGGTCTATAGAATATGCCGAGGCCTTCGTCTTTGTTCTGCACAATCATACTGGAGCTCAGTTATTATGAGCAGAGCCCTTCAGTGCAACACCAGACAAGCAGTGGTTACTCTTTGTTACTCTGTGTCCTTGTTACAGTGTAATTATACATCTAAGTACTGAGTAATATTAATTAACTACATGCACGGGTTTGGGTTGCTTGCATGTAATTATGCATAATCCATTGTTATTATAATAGCAAGCACATGCAAGATGTGTAACAAGGACACCTTATTAAAATAAAGTGTTACCACATCCGTTACATGTAACGCAGGTCAACACACGGCTGTAACAAGCAGCTCTTTGTGTCACTGGCCAAAGCTTTAGATTAATCCGACACAGCCGGAGTTGCTCTCAATCTATGAGCAATGCTGGGGTCAACAGGCTGCAGTTTATAAATCATATAATGCACATGCATATGCATGGATATATAATGCAGAAACATGTACCCACCTGATGAACAGGACACGAGGAATATGGCCAAGGCCAGTTTGGTGTCTGTCCTCATTTTCAATGCAGATTCTTGCACTGCAATAAATCCCAGCTGATAATCCGCTCCCTCTGAAATTAATGTTTGAATATTGCCAAAAGCATTTATTTGTGAGCAAACAGGTCCGGATCAATGTGTAAGTCTGTAAGAGAGGTTTAGTGTTTGAGAGATTTCACAAATCCTCAGTGTGGAGGTCAGTGCGCGTGTTTCTGTTTGCATAGATGAAATATCAAACATTAATGCAATCATACTGTATTAGATAGAGGCAGCAGCCTGTGCTGAAGCTTATGCATTATTATTGATCGACATCGATAAAGAAACAGCGATTATTTTGAGTGCATGGTGAAAATTCCTATTCATGGTTCAGTCGGGTTCAAAACCATCCTGGCTCTTTAAATGCTTTGAATAAATCTGATTTATATAATCAGAGTCGTGATCTTCATTCCAGAACGCACGAATATAAATCCAGCTCAGGGTTTAAATACACCGAGATCCGAAGAAGCAGCATCTAAAACAAATCAAATAAACAGTGTCGGATAAAATGCATTCCTCCGTGAAATCCTGATGCGCCTCTGAGACGCCTTTTTCGTCGGAATG
>NW_015505222.1:16267-17299 GCF_001515645.1 Sinocyclocheilus grahami | reverse complement strand
AACGACTCTGATTGGTTCAACCGTATCCGCGCGGAGAAAAGTAACAGATGTCGTGTGACAGCGCTGTCCGCGTCAGCAGGGTTATGGTAATAATGATTCTGATAATCCTTAAGAGCAAGTGCATTTAAAACAGATATTATTTACACCAAGCTAGTCCCCGCCCAGTTTTAATAACAACTGTTTCGTGCCATTCTACTCGTTTACTCTATTTCTAAGCTATTGATACAAGCCCCGCCCTCAGCCCGATGACTGTCGTTATTGACGGCTCAGCTGTCCAATGGAAGAACGCTTGTAAATAGCTCCCACCAATCAGAGCAAAGAGAGATCAGGTGACCCGGGACTTGTCAGGGGGGTGGGGTCATTGTAGAGCAGTTTTAAACAAGCCAACACTTTACTTTGAAATGTAAGGAGTCTCTTATGCTACAAATGGAAACATTATAGCTGCTAATAGTGTTTATTTCACATATTTATGTATTTTTAAACTTGGTAGGCTAATAATTCTGAATAAACATCAAACTGGACACTGTGGAGTACTGATTTTATTTGATTTATAAACCCATTATCAATCAAATTAATCATAATTCATGTTTATTTAATCATTAATTCAATAACAAATGTATTAATAAATAATTTGCTTCCAGTGATGGTTCCAAGGCTCAAAAGTACGATTTTTATCAATAAATATTCAATTATTATTATTATAGGATACAAATTTGAGGTTAATTCTGACAAAAGCTGCTGACGCACTTGCAAAATATATTTTCTTTTGCTGAGTATAACAAGTGATGGTCAACAGAGAGCATTTGACAACAGATATTTATTCAGTACTGACAAAAATTGGGAAAGAGCGATTGCCTTTAAAGGTTCGCCCAGAATAATAATCCTTCAGTTCACACAAACTGAAGAGAAATGCCTGGGCTCCATCCAGCATAAGGCAAGTGAATGAGGGCTGAAGCTGTCAAGCTTAAATACATAAATAAATAACACCGTTCAAGCATTAAAGTAGTCCTTACAACTCGTGCATTACAACAT
>NW_015505222.1:13875-14668 GCF_001515645.1 Sinocyclocheilus grahami | reverse complement strand
CATGAATCTATCCATCTCTGCAGGATTAAACGGCTGAAACGTGAACAATGGACCGCATGCAATACTGTACATGTCTGCTGCGTGTTTACTGTTCACTCATAAATCTAGCAGACTGGTCAACACTGCTATAAACCTAACAATACACACATGGAAAACAAGTAGACCGGGTGAAAAGTCCCGAAGATATCAGTTCAGATCAGTTTAAGTGGCCAAATGTTTTGTTTTCTTAGAGCAGAATATATGAAATGATAGGACAACTAATAACTAATTCTAATGAAATTATGTTCAACCAGTAAACTACAGTGAGTTAGAGGAACTTAATGCAGTAATTTGTAGCATAAACGCAAACTTTAAAGTTGATTACTCAAAAAAAAAGGTTTCTTTCTGAAACGCATTGATCATAGGTCTTATTAATCTGAATTTATGCACCTCAGGTTTTCAGTGAAAAATGAATTATTTGAGGATAATTTTGGCAATGTTCACTGTGAAACTGAGGTGAATAAGCTCAGATCAATGAGGCCTACGATCAGTCAGTTCCAGAAAGAAATACAAAACCTGCGCTGATCAAGAGAAAATAAGTTGCAAAAAAAAATTGCAATAATAACAAAAAAATCACTAACTAGTATTTTCAAGACAAAAAGCTCTCCTGGTCAAAATGACCAAAACGCAACATAAAAGTACATATCAATACCTTCTGAAAGTTTTGTATGTTTTTGAGTGTAATTAACCCCATGTATTTCAGTTAAAATCACATGTAAATGTAATTT
Organism: Sinocyclocheilus grahami; assembly: GCF_001515645.1. Classification (NCBI taxonomy): domain Eukaryota; kingdom Metazoa; phylum Chordata; class Actinopteri; order Cypriniformes; family Cyprinidae; genus Sinocyclocheilus; species Sinocyclocheilus grahami. Next base: position 13,901 of record NW_015505222.1, on the reverse strand, counting down.
ATTTAGCATTTAAATTGAATGGCCAA
>NW_015505222.1:11632-12570 GCF_001515645.1 Sinocyclocheilus grahami | reverse complement strand
TTCAGTCTCTGTCCTGTCTAGGAGAAACAAGCAAGTGTCCAAATTATGCTCATTTAAGCTTATAATTTTATATCTGCTAGAATATACTAAATAAATACATGTTGTAAACAGTGAAGCTCAAAGAATATGTTTTTGAATACAAAAAAAGATTTAGGTTCAACTTCCATATACAAAATATATTTCAAAATGCAATTCATGGAAAAAAAAGAAAAAGAAAAAAAAAATAAACATTTCGATTGTTAATGCAAATGTGGTTAGCCTACTAGAAATCAGAACTGGATTTATAATGATTTAATAATGTTATTATTTATTTATTTTTTTGCAATTTTTTTGGGAACAATGTAAAGTATGTCCCTTGCTGAATTTAATTCAAAAGTGTTTTATATCTTCACATATGTTACAGATATGAATGTATACTCTTGGATTAAAACATATAAGGCTAAATACATTTTTATATATGCTTTTAAAAATATTAAATATTAAAAAAATCTAAAGTTACATAAATATATTTTGAAACATATTTTAGCAAATATATTTTTGGGCTTTTTATGCATTTTGAAAATATATTTTTCTTTATGGGTTGGCCTGGACTTTGCAGATGTTTTCATGCACATACTATATTACACACTTAAGGGAAGGTAAAATAAAATGTAAAAAACAAAACATAATTTAAAGAGATTTTGACATTGAACTCAAATAAGCTTGGTGTTGTCCTATATTATGAGATTGTTTAAAATGCAGAGTTTTGAGGTCCTGTGAGTGTGAACTGTGAATGCAGGTTCAGCAGATGTACTGGTCTGACACAAGCCTGCAGACTCATGTTTGGAGGTCTGTACTGTGGCCATAATTAGCTTCACTCTTTAGATTAATGTGCCAGCTGGGCTGAATGCCAGCGCCTGCACCAGCCTGGCACACACACACACACACACACACACACA
>NW_015505222.1:9535-10375 GCF_001515645.1 Sinocyclocheilus grahami | reverse complement strand
ACGCTGGTAGGTCATGTAATAATGACAACAGGGCGAATATAGTACATTGCAGTACAGTACAGTTACCGTAAGAATCATGACGAGGAATTAAAACATGCTGTTTTTCTCTCTCTGTCTCTCTAAAATCATTCAGCCATGACTCTTACAATTGCTTATACTTGAACAACCTCTAACACTAAGTAATAAACCTCTGCACATAATTCATTCTGCATGTGTTACTGACATGCATGATTCATTAAATCCCACAGCTTGTTGAGAAGAGGTGTGTGTTACCAGAATATCATCTCATCAGGCTTGGCGTTGGGCCTGTTTGACTTGGACTAGAAAGACACCTACTTTAGCAACCATCCAGAACTCCCTAGCAACCAGGGCCATGCTACAAGTCTAATATAGTATTTATACTACAGATAGTACACAGGCGCATTTTGTGCTTTACAGTGCAAAGCATCATTTGGCATCGTTCCCGACTGCACACAGGAATTCACCCTCAGGTTTAATGGTAATTCTGGACTGGATACACATTCGGGAAATTAGGAAACTGTCCTGCAGGCACTGAACTGACAGACTCAATGACAGATATCTTTTACTGTTACTGCATGTTCTGCACTTGCAAATCTTTATGAGGGCCAAAATACAAACATGTAAGACACATTAACACATCTTCTGACTGAACCTGTTCACTCTCAGAAACTTTGTTTTTCTTGAACACGGATCTAAATGTAATATTGTTTAATCGTATACAGATCCAGACTTTCATCAAGAATAGACAGAAACAGTGAATAGAAATGACACGATTGACTCTAGTACTGCTAACGGAGCCTGAACTCTGTTCAAGTCATT
>NW_015505222.1:4857-5311 GCF_001515645.1 Sinocyclocheilus grahami | reverse complement strand
AAAAAAACCCTGGATCAGGGAGTTGCCCCGTGGCCCGCTGCCATCACTTCTGCTGCCTGGGGATTTTATTTGCTGCTCAGACCTGTGCTGCACGCCAGAGACACTTTACAGATTGTCTTCAACTTTATTAGTGGTGTTTGCGAAGTTAGGCATCACTATTAATATTGCTCTAACAGAGAGGCAGTGTTTTGAACAAACCCTGAGTACCTAACTCCCTGCAACATTCATCTGGCTGCAGTTTTCAGACTGAAGTCATCAGACTAATGATTTTACACTGAAGGAGGGTCTCGAGCCATACGTACTGCAGAGAGCAGGAGGAAACGGCTTAGAACACACTAACAACCACATAGTAACACCCTAGCAACAGCATAGAAACGATCTAGAACCTAGAACCGCATCTGGATAGCAACACCCTGGCAACCGCACACAACAACCTAGGACTATGGTTTTTAAA
>NW_015505222.1:0-3765 GCF_001515645.1 Sinocyclocheilus grahami | reverse complement strand
TCATTGTAACAGACCTGGAATCTCTCCAGATGAATTATGCACAGACGGATGTGACCACAGCCAGCCAACAAACATCATTCTCCAGCTAACAGCTCCCACTTCATCAATCAGCAGCAGCTCTGCTCCACACCGAGAGCCGTCACGCTCTTCATGCTCGGACCAAATGTGTCGTGCAACTCGCACTTTTTCTATACAAACTCCATAGTTTGCATGGGGGGTCAGAGCAAAGAAAACTAGATGTTTAAAAGAAACTCAGCCATGCAAAACTCATTGTAAAATAAAAATTAGTAATCAGTATTATTACTGATTCAACTGCACTGACACTATTGGATGAGGACACACTGAACTGAGATGGATAACGACAGTATTGTCTTCTCTAGCATTGCTTTACAGCTGAAATTCAATTTGATTTATAATTGAAGAATTTTACAAGATTAACACTGTTATTTTCCTGTTTATTAATGTGAAGCTGCCTTGAACAATCTGTATTGTATAAAACACTTTAAAAATAAATATATTTTGACACTGTAAAAAAACTAGTAAAAGTTCTAACAGTTGTTGTCTAACAAATGTAAATAAAGTAGCTTGAACAAAGTGTTTTTTTAGTAAAAGGAGTCGGATTATTATATTGTGTGAACTGAACAAGAATACTCTAGTCTAAGATACTCAGGCATTTGTTCAAAACGTGTCCAAATGTTGTCCCAACTTTCCAAACTGAGTCATCTGAACAAACTATTTCACATTGCACAATGTTGTGCAAGTTCCCATCATGCATTGCAGCTTGAAAAAAAAATCATTGCTTTACATTTTACTACTTAATTTATGCTGAAGCTGCTGCTGTTGGGACTCTTAGTTAGATGTCACATGGTTCAGAGTTTGTATTTTTAATGCATTTGCAGTATATGTTAAGTATACGTGCATCTCTTTGCGACTGTTGGATTGAATATATTCCTGTATTGGTGTAAAATCTTTGCCTATAGTTTTTATTTGCTATGGCAGGGCATTGCTAAGCGGTTGCTATCTGGTTCAAGGTGGGTTTTATGCATTGCTATGGATTGCTGAGTGTTTTCTTACTGTCTCATGTGAGATGTACAGAATGTCAGTGAGATCTTTTTACCTGTTTTACCATTTGATTGCTTAGAAAGGTAATAGCTTACCTCTATTCGACAAACTGTGATTAACAGCTTGGGTTTTCCAGGTTGCTCCACAATCAAATGTCTGCCAGGCTCCAGTTTGTGGACTATATAAGACACCATAAAAATGGAAGCATGCAGAAAAGTAAAAGATAATATGCATTGTGGTAATATAATGTGGTGGCGCTTTTGCATAAAATCCGGTAACACTATAGTAATGCTAAGCTACATTAGTGTACTTCCCATCCAAATTCTGCAGGACAAGCGTCAACCCCGAAACTGTCTGCACGGAACTGAAGATATGATCAAAGTAATCTTTCTGTTGTCTTCACTGGACAGACCATTGAGAGCAATCAGTCGGCAATTATTGTGCACACACAAACACATGCATACACAAACACAGCGTATTTCAGTCGTCTAAAGTGCTTCTATGGTTCCAGACAGGCGCTCTGTATTAAATTACTGCTAATTTGTGTCAGGTTTTGGCTGGGTGAAGTTTATCTCGTGTGGATCAAAGATCATTAATTCCTGGTTTATACTCTAAAGTGTTCATTCCCAGAAGTCATAAAGAATCCCACAATACATCTGCAGTTCCTCATTATGGATATGACTGAATTCATCAAACTCATGTCTGGATGCAGAACGGGTCAAGACCTCCTGATTCTGAGAGCTTCTGATATCATCTGCTGTGATGACTCAACTCAACTTGTCCTTAATTAGACTCTTGGGACTGTTTAATTGTGGACAGCATGTCAAATGGCTCATAGCTGATGTACAGTATACGATGTTTTGATAAATGAATATGCATGTGTTGTAATTAAAGGAAGCATTTCAATAAAAGCATAAAACTGACGTTCAGAATACTACTCTGACATTTTAACAGTATTTATTTGTTTATTAACACAATGACAACAAAATGAACAGGACATTCATCAAGAGCTAAAGTCAACTTGAAGTTAATTAATCAACATATTTTGTCATGACATGAGAATGCATTATTTCAGAATAAGCTCAATTCACAGCACATGTGCAGAGACATACTGTATAAATTCAGGAATAGATTTGACCAAAGTGACAGATGAACAGAGAAATGAAACTGGTGTATACTGACCCCCAGTGGACACAGAGAGTTCAGCACGACACACACAACTGATACAGCCTACCACAATATATTGAGGAACAAACAGAGACCATAAATGTAAAGAAACGTCAGTCAGGTTTTCCTAAAAAGCAACCACATTTTTAAAAATAATCCCCCCCAAAAAACCGCGACCGGTAGAAGAAAAAAAAGAAAAAAAGCCCAAAGTCGCTTTGAGATTCCAGCTATTATGTGACGCTCGTGAAAGTAAACATTTGTCGTTTTGTTTTGCATAATTTTAATGAAGTGGTAAAGGCCTGGAGAAAGCCTGGCATACGTTTTATTGGCATATTAAAAATTTTAACATTGGCAAAGAATATGTCCTAATTATTTTCAAATGTACATGTGGTAAACAAAAGCTTTAGAATAATATGAAAATGTTGTGTATAATAATATGAAATAAAAAAGGGTTATGACATTCGTTTGTGATGTTATGTGATATTTATTGTGCATTGCGTGCTGCTGTCTTCTTATAACAGCAAGATCACAGCGCATCTCAATTCTACAGAAATTTATCAAGGTTATCATAGTTTTTTTTTTTTTTTTTAGTTTTTACAGGTAAATTCACTTCATGTCCATCTTTTAACTGTTTCTACTTATAAATACTTTTCAACTTGTGAAAATATTTTACTGAACAAGCATTATATTTACAGTAAAAATATGTAATCATTTAGATTTTAAAAACTGAAAAACAAATGATAAAAAAAGCAGCATATAATGTTTCCAGATTTTTAATCATAAAATTAATTTTAATCTTGCATTTGATAATTGAGTAAATTCATTTATTATAACTGACAGGTGTGATGATCAGTGGGTTGGAGTTTTTACCTCCATAGTTTAAGGATGGGTTAAAAAATGGATAGAGTTTTTCAGTGAAAGACTGAGCAGTGAAAGAGTAGATATGAGAGCTGGACTCCACATCATAAAAGCAGGCCAGACCCTCCTCATAATCCACAAACACACCGACCCGCTGCGGCTTCACTCTCAGAGACAGAGAGACAGAAGGATCATCACAGGCTTCATATTCATCTCCATTCCTCAGAGCCACAGTCCAGTATCCATCACTGGGTCTCAGTGTGATCGTTCCCTTCCTGTTAATGGATTCTCTGGCCACTCCTAAATCCCATTCAGTCTTTCCCTTCACCTGCACCTCAAAATAAAATCTCCCTGACGAGAATCCCTCCTTTCCCAAGACACCGGTACATGGATCAAATCTCTCTGGTTTGTCTGGGAGTTTCTGTCTAATGTCTCCACATCTCACTTGTTAATGTCTCCATCTCTCACTCGTTTTCCATCATCAGACAGAATGAGATTAGGATGAGCTGTATCAGGATCCAGAGTCACATCCACTGAGAAAACACAGAATATCCAACGTGATCTCATGATAATTCGTATGTATTTTACGTAACGTGGTTCTATAAAACTTACATTTACTTACGTTTTAACAGGCATTAAAACGTACAATACTGACGTATTTCAGCATTTAAACGTACA
>NW_015505221.1:2433088-2435853 GCF_001515645.1 Sinocyclocheilus grahami | reverse complement strand
TAGTCATGTGGCATCACGCGGTATCTCCTGTGCTTGCCTGAGGGCACCGTTTAATTCTTTTCCTGTTCTGGACACAATGGCTCCATCCATTGGTGTGTCCCAAGACATGGGGGCTCCATAGGTTGTGAATGAACTCTTTCAGTTCTTGAGACCAAGAAAGCTTTGTCGTCTCCTGATCGAATTAGTTTCGATCTCATGAGTAGATGAGTTTACCATACTGACAGGAAATCAACCGAGAATATGGGATTCATGTGCTGGGTGATCAGCAAACTTAATTGAATGCTGATATCAGGGTCTGTTTGTGTAAGAAATCCCTACACTTAGTTAAAATTCATTTACCCATCAAAGTGTGGTGATAAATGCCAGTACTAGTACAATTCAGTATGATGTAGCTAATAGTAGAATTATGTGCACATGTTGCATGTGGGAAGCATTTTACCTGAAATAATGTGTATTGTTCATGTTATTTGTATGACTGGATATTTAAAAATATAATCAAATAAGTTTAAATGAAAACTTAAGCAGAGGAATTGTGATTGTACACTTTTTTATTGCTGAAAACAAGAACATTCACAACAGTACAAAATACAAAATATCAACAGTAGTGACACTTGAAAAGCCAACAACAAAAAGTAAAACAGTAAAAACTATGAATAAATAAAAGCAACAGAAGGCCATTAGCCTATTTTACATGAGATCCCTTACACAAAGACCTTAAATGCGGAGCAATAGCGTTCTTATTAGTAGACACTCTCTTAAAAAGACCACAAAGACAGGTTTACAATTTGAGAATTTGCATTTGTGAATGTAAAATTTGCTTAAGAAAAGAATTACATTTATAACAAAACCAATATGGTCTTTTCTGGGGTCTTAGTCAAAATACCCAAATACAACCCGAATTCCGGAAATGTTGGGACGTTTTTTTTTTTTTTTTGAATAAAATGAAAACTAAAAGACTTTTTAAATCACATGAGCCAATATTTTATTCACAATAGAACATAGATAACATAACAAATGTTTAAACTGAGAAATTTTACAGTTTTATGCACAAAATGAGCTCATTTCAAATGTGATGCCTGCTGCAGGTCTCAGAATAGTTGGGACGGGGGCAACAAAGGGCTGAAGAAGCAAGACATTTTGAAAAGATTCAGCTGGGAGAACATCTAGCAACTAATTAAGTTAATTGACATCAGGTCTGTAACATGATTAGCTATAAAAGGGATGTCTTAGAGATGCAGAGTCTCTCAGAAGTAATATATATTAGCAATAGCAATATACATTGCTGGAAGAGATGCAGATACATAGAAAATGAACAGTTCATGACAGGGACGTGCAGAGAGTTCCTCGGGGCAGGGGCCCAAATGTTAAATAGGGGCAACATAAAAAAAAAAAAAATGATAGGTCAAAAGTTTGGATACATTATTATTTTATATTTTTGTGAGAAGTCACTTATGGTCATCAAGCCTGTATTTATTTGATCAAATTTTAATATACATTAAAATAAATTTTTTTGCAATGTTGATTTATTATCAATCAAACTTGTGATACTTTTTCACCTGTGATTATTTGATGAATAAAAAGTTAAAAAAGAACAGCATTTATTTCAAATATAACTTTTGTAACAATATACACTACTGTGCAAAAGTACTCTGAGGTCAGTATTTTTTTTTTTTAAAGAAATTAGTCTTTATTCAGCAAGGATTTGTTAAACTGAAAGAAACAGTGATAGTAAAGATTGATATTGTTAGAAAACGTCTCTATTTTGAATAAATGCTATTCTTTTTCACTTTTCATTTATCAATGAACCCCCAAAAAAGTAGCCTATCACAGGTTACAAAAAACTACAAAATTAAAAAAATTAAACAGCACAACTATTTCCAACACCGATAATAAATCAGCATATTAGAATGATTTCTGAAGGATCACGTGACAATGAAGACTGGAGTAATGATGCTGAAAATTCAGCTTTGCATCACAGAAATAAATGATATTTCAAAGTATATTAAAATAGAAAAACATTATTTTAATTTGAGTACAATTTAATTGTTCTTTTTAAATACAGTTTTTATTTTCTGTATTTTTGATCAAATAAATGCAGGCATGATGAGCATAAGACACTTTCATAATAGACTTGTTCGGTGTCGCGTCATCGTCACCGGGCGGGGTCGGCGTGGGGGAAAACAGTCCTTTCCCCCTCATTGGAAAAGTGTAGCAGGTGTGTATTTAGGAAAAGATTTTGTGATTCCACTTGCCATGACCATATTTGGGGTGTCCTGCCGCCATGCTGACTTTGGGGGGTTGGTGCACTTTGCTGCTTCTCAGTCTGCATGAGACGTCACAGCGGTAGGTCGCACAAGTTTTTGCAGTGATTCAATTAGGGCCATATTTCATGTAACAGATGAATTCACATGATATATCTGTATGATTGTGATCTAAAGACCCTATGTGATGCACACTCAGATGTTTATTTGATTATTTTTCTTTACTTAAGTTTCTTTTTAATATCTGTAATCTTCTCTTTCTCAGTGTCGTGCATTGCTGCCGCACGCTGGTTTATATGCTGCACGAGTCCTCATATATATTCGTTTGTGTTATCCAGAATAAATGAGGACCTGATGGAAAGAATCATACCAAGTTCTTAGACATTGTTCAAATAAGTACAAGCTAGAAAGAGAAGGAATAAATAAAGAGAGTTTTTATTTTATTTATTTATTTATTTATTTATTTTTTTTTATTTTTTTTTTTATGATGAAGTCAAGTAGCTT
>NW_015505221.1:2428643-2429130 GCF_001515645.1 Sinocyclocheilus grahami | reverse complement strand
TCAGAACTTTATGAGCATGCTGTGTTATCTCGATGACATCCTCGTCTTCGCCTCCGATGAACAGCTTGCTTTGGAACGACTAGACATGGTTTTCCAGAGACTTCAGGCTCACAATTTGAAACTGTCTCAAAAGAAGTGTCATTTTATGAAACCTTCCATTAAGTTTCTTGGACACATTGTGAGTAGTGAAGGCGTAGCTACAGATCCTGATAAGGTCAGAGCTATTGTTGACATCACAGAACAGGATCTTATGGAAGATGGCTCTGATATTCCATCACAGACAAAAATAAGGTCATTCTTGGGGATGGTGGTTTTCTACCAGCAGTATATTGAAGGCTGTTCTCGCGTTGGTAAACCCCTTTTTGCATTAACATCAGGCATGAAGAAACCGAGGCATAGAAAAGGACAAAGATGTGCGATGGCAGGCAGAAAACTTACATCTTCAGACTGGACACAGGAATGTAGAGATGCCTTTAATGCCCTGAAA
>NW_015505221.1:2425787-2426085 GCF_001515645.1 Sinocyclocheilus grahami | reverse complement strand
TTATATTTGTGTATCTTTTTTTTTTTTTTTTCTTGGGTGACTTTGTAGCATTTTGATGTTTTTATTTTGTGCTCTTTTATTTTGTCATGTGCAAGTGGAATTCAGCAGGGGGGAATGTAGCAGGTGTGTATTTAGGAAGTGATTTTGTGATTCCACTTGCCATGACCATATTTGGGGTTTCCTGCCGCCATGCTGACTTGGGGGGTTGGTGCACTTTGCTGCTTCCCAGTCTGCATGAGACGTCACAGCGATAGGTCGCGCAAGTTTTTGCAGTGATTCAATTAGGGTAGTATTTCAT
>NW_015505221.1:2412121-2425648 GCF_001515645.1 Sinocyclocheilus grahami | reverse complement strand
GCACGCTGGTTTATATGCTGCACGAGTCCTCATATATATTTGTTTGTGTTATCCAGGTACATGTTTTTTATTGTTATGTTCTTAAAATGGGTTTTTGTGAAAGTATATTGCCCCAGTCTGCACGAGATGTCACAGCGCGTCGTGCATTGCTGCCGCACGCTGGTTTATATGCTGCACGAGTCCTCATATATATATTTGTTTGTGTTATCCAGAATAAATGATGACCTGATGGAAAGAATTTTCACAGTCTGTCTTTCGTTTCGACACAACGCAGAAAACACACCGCTACAACTGGTGCCGTGACCCGGATGGGAGTGAGGTTTAGGGGGGTGAGTGTAACGGAGGCCAGCGAGTAGGTGCTGTGCAGGTAAACTTCACTCCCCTGATCTCAAGAGACGCACTAGCGACTGACGCTAGAGGCTGCAGTCTTTAGTCTCCTTGTCCAAGTCTATGCTGCATAATTATCAAAAATGGTAATATAATAGAAGAATAGAATGTAAAAGTCCTTTCACATCACCATTTCGCCAGCCTACACTTCACATAATAGGCCTGTATGTGGCACTTGGGCTTCATTAACTATGATAGTTTCATGAAATAGTAAACGGTGTACCATACATAAATAAAAGTGAATTGAATACTGATTACTATTATTGCGACTTTTGGCGCTGCACGGTTTTGTAGTCATTTAGCATCCATTTTCTCAGCGATGTAATTTGATTTATAAAATGAGACAATCCGCAGATCCAGATCGCTCCACAAATGTGAGCTCATCTGTCCATGTAATTTTCAATTGATTTATGAATAAGAACGGAAAATGACCGCTCCACTGCACATTATTGTCCAATGAAATTTGAACTTCTTGTGCCAGATCATGATTGGTTGGTGTATTATACATGGCAAACGGGCAATGATGAATTATAGTATTCTAAAATAATTAAATCGACACACTAGCTGTGATTATTGATGAAAAAAAGTGTAAAATATTGTTAAGTTTGTTTTTCCTTCCGGCGACCCATAGGCATTCTCTGAAAGAAGGTTTCCGAACAGACAGTGTAATATCAGTCAGTCAAGCAAAACGTACGCAACCCATAGCAACGCCTCAGATTGACAGATATGTAAAAATAAACAGGAATTTTCCGACTTTTGAGCGATTAATTACTGTTTTGTACACATTGTCATGTTAATTATAATTCATTTTGTTTTATTGACCACAATATCATTGCTATTTGTCTGAGAGTGGCACTTTTGAATAATTTTGAAAAAGGGCTGGGGCTTGAGCCCCCAAAGCCACGCCGCCCCCAAAATTTGAGCCAAGCTCATTCTTCTGAGAACAGAGCACAGTCTTTGATAACTTTTTTTTATTTTTATTATTATTATTTAAAAATGCTTTTGACAAAGGCCAGCAGTGAAGCTGTTTTGTGTAGCGCAGAAGTCAAACAATGATTTTCATATGAGCAGGAATGTAAAAAAATAAAAATAAACCACACACTATTTACACCTCAGACACGCATAAACTGACATCAACCACAAACATCCAGTAATAGCCTGATGCAGAAGATGTTTCTCCACCCAACGGATCAAACCACATGTCTGTACAGAGGTAAATTAATGAGTTTTATAGATAAACATATTATGCTTTGAATTTGTTTTGAGGCTTAAAGGGTCAAACAACAATGCTAAAGTGGGATGTATGATCCTGAATGTAGATAACTGGTAAAGTCTTTGTTACAAAGCAACTTTTTTCAAGATTTTTTAAGGACCATTTCATTAATCTATCTCTGAATATCACACTGTTAAAAAGTTTTCACCTCATATCATCTGCTTTTTTTTTTTTTGGAGCCAACATACAGGTATATGTGGTGATTCTCACCAATCCTAAAACTCAACCATAGACTTAGAATCTGCAGTTGTCGCAGGAGATTCCTGGTGAAGACGAGGATACTAGAAAAGGTTTAAGATCACCTTCTCATACAGTGACAGGAGCATACACCACATGAACATCCTCTTCAAGTTTCTATACAAAACACAAAACACATAAGATAAGCTAACTTGAAGCAGGTTGAGACTGGGTTGTCAGTGTTTTTAATTCAGGGTCCATATGTTACATTAGGCATCAAGTAATAACGTCACAGTGGCAAAATTGTAATTATTCAAAAGTAAAAATCACATATTGATAAGAATAATGAAATTGACAAATTTGTAAATGCATAAATAACAACAGCGTTGACAGTTGTGGACGCGGTGTCAAAACAGACCTGTGACCCATTTCTTTAGTTTTCACACTGCCTTTGACTTCCTGACTTCAGTTCACACAAAGAATTTCACACGAGTCAGAACCTCTTTGTGCAATCTTAATAAATATGTTGGTGTATTTTGATGTGAGGACATTTTCATTGGAAGAACTGTTATTATGGATTATGGACTTGTGTTAATGCCACTTAATGGCTTGATGGATTGGTTTCTTCCAAACATGATGTTATTTGATGGACTGGAGTGGTGTGGACTACTTATGGATTATTATGATGCTTTTCAGCTGTTTGGACTCTCATTCTGAAGGCACTCATTCACCTTAATGATGTTATCTGATATTATTAGATATGAACATATTTCATATAGAGCTGTATAAATGTAATATGTTAATGTAATCAGTTGACAGGAAATACTTCATCAGTGGCTCATATTTAGCTTTGGAAATATCTAATTCTTTAAATGAAACCGTTAATCTGTTACTTTCTTAAATTACTACAGTTTACAATGAATTTCATGAGTATTATTGGATATGAGTCAGTGTTTCTCATACTGAATGAAGATCTTATGGCTTCTATACATATCTGACGTGTGTAATTGTGTGTGATAGGCCAGCATACAGAAGAAAACACAAATGCGCACATCTAAATCTGTCTCACAGATGAAATCATACAGAGATGCACAACATAAATTAGAAATGAATTATCTTACCGATTTATGTGCATTTCTTTCATAGGATGTTGGATAATGTAACATAACAGCAAAAGTGATCGTGTCTTCACAAGTCTGAACTGTTTGAACAACATCAGATTAAAACAACAATCTCAGTCTTATTTTTTTACAACATATTTTACTAGGGCTGTCAAAGTTAATACATAAACTTAAGTAGGTTTAACACTGCACTTTTTAAAAACTGCGTTACCAAATTTAATATCACATTTAAATAGTTTCCACACATACACATAAAAAGACCCCAACACATTATGCTAAAAAAATATTATTTGTTTTTCGTGTGAGTGATATGAATTTTAAAGCGCTGACCAGTATTATTATAATTGTCGAACCCAGTATGTACACATATTATTTTGTTCTTTCTATAAAAAGGAGATAAATGCTAAACATTAATTAATTTAAGTAGAAATTATTTTTAAAGTATACTATTATTTGTTTTAATACTTGTTAAAAGGAGTAGGTAATACTTGCCTTTTTGATCAGTTTTTCTGTGTTTCCAGCAAATGCAGCACATCCCGACTGCAGCTACAATCAACAGAGATCCAGCAGCAGAAATCAACACTATCAGAGAGCCTGAGCCTTCTGGAAGACCTGAAGCAGTGTTTTGATGATGAAGAGAGATATTAATGTAAGTGAATGTGAACATAAAAGCAGCGCTGTTGTACCTGAACATGTGTGACAGAGTTGTCTGATGTCCAGATGTGTGGTCTGGTTGCTGATGGGATTGTTGAGCACACAGCTGTAAGTGTTGTTATCCTGATATTCCACCTCCAGAGGTAGAGAGAGACTGATGCTGAGATCAGACACACTGATGCTGGACAATAAACTGTTTCCTTTGTACCAGGAGAGAGTCACATGACCCACATTCACCACTGAACACACCAATGAACAATATGATGATGATGAAGATGATGAAGAACATTGTGAAGAGTCTCTGCTGATGACAGGAACAGGCAGACGAGCTGAAAACATGAGATAATAAACTAAAATGTGGTTAAATCTATACAGTGATCTTATTTTCAGCATTGTATGTTGACGGTCAGTGAGTGTTTCTGTCATCTCAAACTATAAAATGATAATTTTATACAAGTATATTACATTTTAATGGGTAAATAAACTGTTAATGTTAATATTTTCACCCGTTCCTCCAGAAAAAAAAAAATTACAGGTTAAAGTGAGGCACTAGAAGTGTGAATATGGCTGATTCATAAACATTAAAGTTCCCAGTGTTTCAATACTAAGGCCATAAGACATGAACAATGGGTGTTCATATTTTATATGGTTAAGGATTTTATTAACACATCATAAACCCTACAGCCTTGTAAAAATGATGGTTTAAACATGTGTTCAACTCAAATAATGAACACATTTGAACAGAAAAATGCTGTCAAAAATAATGACAGGACGAGTGATTTTTCTGCTCACCATAGACAGAAACACTGTATGTTTTTGTTGACCGTCTTGCTCCAATAATCTTTACTTCATAGAGTCCAGCATGTTGAGTTGTGATGTTTGTGATGATCAGAGATCCAGTCTGATGATCCAGCTTCAGTCTGTCTCTGAATGTCCCATTAACGATTTGTTTCTCTCTCTTGATTATAGCTATGAGAGCCTTTTCAGCTCCAAATTTCCACACTATGTCTTCATTTTGATGTATTTCAGTAATATTAGTGTTCAGAGTGACAGAATCTCCCTCCATCACTGACACTGACTCAGCAAACACACCTACAACATGAACAGGTTTTTGCACAGATAAAGACTCTTGATGGTTTATAAAACCTAAAATCATTTAGTTTGTATTTTTTTTACTATGAACCGAGAGACATCCAGAACAGCAGCAGACGCACCGAAGCAAATGAAAGATGAAATATATGAACAGACAGATATGTGTCAACCAAACATTTAATCTTTCATTTGTTTGAAGGTTATCTGCTAGTCCAAAATCAATCTGTAAAATTGCATGATTTATTTTTAAAAATACATGCTGAAAATTTCAGCTTCATTTTTTTTTATCATTAGATAAAACACGCTCACTGAATCTCACTATTTGTGTTCACACATTTTGGTCATTGTTACTGAAGATTGATTGATTGATTGGTTGATTGATTGAAAAATGTAGCTGTGGTGGATTTGTATCCAAATTAACAAAAGTTAATTACAAAAGTAGCCTATATACATTTATTATAGTAATATCCATTATTTTCCAAGACTTTTCCAGATTTTATTTTCATGACATTTCCATGCCTGGAAATTTCGATTTAGCATTCAGAACGGAGACCTGAATTCAAAGTAAGTAGATCTCGCAATGATAATAATTAACCTGAAAAATGAAACAAAGCCATAAAAATGCTTTTGGTACTTACCAATTTGGCGCCACCAGCACAAACAAAACAACCCAAGTGAGCGAAACATTTTTTACAAGTTCAGTGTCTGATTTAAAAAGACTGTCTGCTAAAAACAGCTCTGTGTATCCTCCCCTAACAGAGTTTGACCCTCCTAGTTCACACACCACGTTTGTATATGATATAGTGTTATAGTGCTTCTGAAACTTTAAGACTTTAACTGTTCTTGATGGGTGAAATATCCTTTATTTGTATCATTTAACTTCCTTTTGAAATGTAACTATGTGTAAATATATGACTGGGTTGACTAAACGTTTTTACATATTGTGTGAATTGTGGATGAACTATATTTCATGGTAAAATAGAGTCTAACCCTCATGATTTTAAAAATGTTGTATTAATACATTTTATAACAAAACAAATATGGTCTTTTCTGGGGTCTGAGTCAAAATACCCAAATACAACCCGAATTCCAGAAATGTTGGGACGTTTTTTTTAAAATTTGAATAAAATGAAAACATCCAAATCCCTCCTAAAATCTCTATGACTGCAAAAATTCTTCCGATCTCTGTGCATACTCAGTTAGATTAAGTTTAAGCATGGTGATGTGGTCATTAACATTATTATTTTCTTCACCTGTAGCCTTAATATATACATACACACACACAGTATATATATACTTTTTATGAAGAAAAAAAGTGCCTTAAAGCACAATTAAATAAATACCATTTGCCTTAAAGCAAATATATATTTTGCCTTTTTTAAGAAATAACTTGAAAGATATTTGTATCATTAAAGGTAGTCTTGTGTGCGGTCTAGACTATGGTTTGAGTCCCAGCTCCTGGTGCTTACCAGCAATGGCCAGTTCCTGAATAAATCCCTCATTAGAGTTGGTTCTTTACATTGAGTTGGTCAGATGGATTAGCAATATTCATGTGGTTCGCATTAAAGTGTTGATGATCTATTTCAGTTACAACCTGTGTATTTCAGTGAGAGCAACCATACATTTCTTTTTTTCATACAAGCAATTTTTATGTGATTTATCATTTGGCTTATTTCATTTATTATTTAATTGTGTCGTTTTTTTATATTTTTATATTTTTCTAATACCTTTTTCCTTGCTCTTGTTTAGTCTTATGGTTGTGGAGTTTCATGGAACGTTTGTGTTAAAGAGAGAATATTGTAGTTTCAAGGCTTTATGGGATGTGAAGCAATCTGGTATAACAATATTTGTGAGCCCTGAAACATACAAGTTTATTCTGTAAACTCTGCTCATTTTTTTTTATCATCACTTTGCCTCCTGCTTCTTCTCTTCTCTGGCTTTCAACTTTTTTTCCCTTTCAACTCAGTCAGATTCTTGGTTGATAGAAGACTGTTAATAGTTTTGGGTACCAGAAATACTGTTTTTTAGGTACCAGACATGACTTGCTGTTAATGGGTTTTCCAGACAGGACACATTCACAAGGGCAAACCATGAAGTAACGTAAATGAACGAAACAAACCGCTGCATCTTGAAACAGGTACTTTTAAAATGACCATTAGATACCTTAAAACTGTGACAGAGAGTCCTGAACTCCGGCCAGTGGCGGCAAAACTGTGTGCGCGTTTATAATGATGATTACGGTAATTCTGACAGAGGAAATTGTTTTGTTTTGTTTTTCTTTCGGTCAGAAATCCTCGGCAATACTCGCCACACAATTTTAACAACAAAGGGAAAAGACGAATGATGCTTCGAGTTGAATGTGAAATGTTATTTTTGACATATGTCTAAGCTTTAGTTAGCCTACTTGTCTTGGAAATATTACTTTCACTTTCATTGTTTATGTTTTTTGAGGGACAACAGCATAGGGACAAAACACTTATTTCCATAGAAACTGCGTTCATTTTGTCGTGGAAAAGTGTTGAAAATGACGGCCTGTATTTCGATCACATTGTGTGCATTCTTCGTGGCTGGTAAGACATTTCAATTGTTCAACTCTCTCTTCCATAGCCGTAACGATGAAACCAAAGAATGTGCTATGCAAATACTACAGGCTACATACATGCACAATCATATGCATTGTAATAATAATAATAATACAGTGTCCAAAAATCGATTTCAATAATAGCAAAAAGCAGTGTTGGGGAAAGTTACTTTTAAAAGTATACAACAGTGTTCCTCAAATCTTGCCGTGGAGTGCCTGTGCGTTCAGTTTTAATCCTGATAACCAGTAGCCAGAATTAATTTTCAGTGTAACTGATCACTGGCTAATTTTGTTCTTCAAACAAGTTAGTGGATTAAATTGAAATATCTGGATTAAGTTGTCTGAGATTACTCCGTGTTGACATGTTCATTGGAAAAGGCACGTATACCGATACTCAAAACCATGATCAGCAATGCAGTGATTGGCTGGCGGCAAGACAGCAACGTAATGACATTGTATAATTAAAATCAAGAAAACAGCCCAGCAAGCAAAATTATTATTTCTTTATAAAAAAATGTTTTCCTGGGTTAATAAGGTACTTTTGTAAGAAAGCAGCAGTGGCTGGGACAGACTTTCAGTATCACTTTCATTTTAAACGATACAATCTAATCCTGTTTACATGAAATAAGATGCTCCCGAGCA
Organism: Sinocyclocheilus grahami; assembly: GCF_001515645.1. NCBI lineage: Eukaryota > Metazoa > Chordata > Actinopteri > Cypriniformes > Cyprinidae > Sinocyclocheilus > Sinocyclocheilus grahami. The sequence continues at coordinate 2,417,721 of NW_015505221.1, read as the reverse complement.
GGTTTAAGCTAATGGACCCGTTACTATGACATCAACTCCAGGATGAGCATTGAAGAACCTAACAATCCTGGATTATGTCAAATCATCAACAATAAAATCTGCATAATCCATGTATGAAGAATGGACCACACACCTTTTCCCTTTGTTTGTTTTGGTCATGTGCTCCTCTTGTCCTGCCTCCTCATTTTCCCTTGCCACACACCCTCTCGTTTAGTCCTTGCCCAGTCCTCATTCTGTTAAATTCTCTTTCTGTTTACACTTTTGTCAGTTTGTAATTTTGAACTTTCTTTTTCTTGTCACTTTTCTATTAAAATTTTGGGTACGTGTGACGTCACACAGCCAAGAATCTGTGAATGGCTTGATTTGAGAAAGGGGTTATCATTTATCGGGATTGGGAAAAAAAACAAAAAAAACTATGATTTTTATCATTGTCTGTTGTGTACACACACTGCCAAGACACATTTCAAACAACATGTAAAAGTGAATTTTGCATCCGATGACCCCTTTAAAATATATATTTTTGAGTAAATAAGAATAATTAGAAGCAGATAGAACAGAAATAGAATAGAGCGTGCTAATGTTAGAGCGTCACTTTTTCAGAGGACTTTTATGAAGAACAGTGAGCATTTTAAATGCTCAGGGACTCATGAACAACTAGCACAAAACAAAGAACATCCATCCAGATAATGACATGCAGTATTAAGAATCAAGCGTATGTGAACTTTTTCATTTGTGTTCAATCTTGTCTTGTGATCAATATGTGAACATTTATTATGTGAGGTCGATTAGTCAGGGCAGTGCTATAAATAATATAAAAAAGATGCCTTTACTTTATTAAATTATTAAAATTTTGCATATTTTGCAAAGGGTATGTAAACATATGAGCAGAACTGTGTTATGAATCATGATGTGTGTTGCGTGTTGTTCATTTAGTGAAGGCAATCCGTGAGACTCTTGTCTAATGAGTAAATGTGTGAATCAATGTTCTTCTGCTGTTTGTTAGCATGTGTTACATTATGAATCCAGACATATTTCTTTACCTACTATCTGTAGAAGAACATTTTCACAGCACTTTGCTGTTGTGTAATTTTGTTTAACTAATAATAACTGTTAATTTATTTTTCAGGTGTGCCTGGTGTTTGTACATATTATGGAGTGTCACAGTCTGTGATGGAGGGAGAATCGGTGACTTTACCCTCTGGTGTTGAAACGAACAAACAAAAAAAGTTGAGATGGTATTTTAATGACATTCTCATTGCTGAAATCAGTGGAGATCTCGGTTATCGTTGTACAGATGTTCAGTGTAAAGATTCTGATAAGAGATTTAGAAACAGATTGAAGCTGGATCATCAGACTGGATCTCTGACCATCAAAGACACCAGAACCACCGACTCTGGAGTTTATAAACTAAAGACGATAAGAAACAGCGGAGACAGTGTAAAGATCTTCATTGTTACTGTGCATGGTGAGTCATTACGTTTATGCTGCTGCGCATCTGTGTTGCTTGGTAGCCTCTCTTCTAAACATCCCTGAACTATATTGCTGTACAAAATGTAAATTATTTAAATTATGAAATTATAATATTCTTGTTTTATGACATCTTGCCAGGTATATGAAGTAATTATTTTATGAAAGCAATTAGCCCTGTGAAGTTTGAGGCACTCGGCTCTGCGTTGTGCTTAGCGACGCACTTGGCTGTTTTAAAATCACTGTAAGCCATGGCCTAACAGACTTATTGCTTTAATTTAGTTCAGTAAGATTTAAAGTTGATTTGTTTTTAGTCTTAGCAGTTAGTTTTGGTTCATAAAGAGCTGCATTTGTATTTTGGTCTAAATTAAAGGGATAGTTCCCCCAAAAATGAAAATTTAATTACTCGCCCTCATGTCGATCCAAACCCGTAAGACCTTCATTCATCTTCGGAACACAAATTAAGATATTTTTGATGAATCAGAGAGCTTTCTGTCCCTGCATAGACAGCAACACAACTACCAAGGCCCAGAAAGTTAGTAAGGACATCGTTAAAATAGTCCATGTGACATCAGTGATTAAACCATAATGTTATGAAGCTACGAGTAATGACTTTATTAAACAATTTATACTCTTCCATGTCAGTCTGCAACACACGTTCACCAAAGTACCAAGATGCATATGTGTGCATTCCTCTGCTTGCAAACAAGGCTGTGTCAGCAGCACCACATGCATGCATTGTGTACTCTCGTGAACATGTGAATTCCTTTTATCTATTCCTTTTATTAAACTAAAAATGTCTTTGGGGGGTCAACTCGCATCTACTTTCAAGGTGAAGCATTTGGCATTTTTCACAGCATGTTCCTGTCATTTTGATCGGCTTATAATAACTGTTCATTTCTTCTTCAGGTTTTTTCAGTATTAATACAGAAGAAGAGTCAGCATTTGTGATGGAGGGAGATTCAGTCACTCTACACACTGATGTTAAAACAAATCAACAAGAAAAGATTAGATGGTATTTTAATGATGCTCGTATAGCTCAAATCACTGGAGATCTCAGTTTTATCTGTACAGATGTTCAGTGTGAAGAAGGTACTGAGAGATTCAGAGACAGACTGAAGCTGGATCATCAGACTGGATCTCTGACCATCAGAGACATCAGAACCACAGACTCTGGACTTTATCGTCTACGTATCATCAGCAGCAACAGCATCAGTGAAAAGATCTCCATTCTTGCTGTATATGGTAAGTCATTATGTGTAAAAACAAGTCATGTACATTAAAATGTTGCCGTGACATTGTGGTTTTCTCTTTATCTGTATATTAGTTCATATACAGGTAATTTTGTCAAACGCACATTTACTGTTGAAGTGGAATTTGTATATTTAAATATATCTTTATTTCAGTATGATTCAAAACATTGCTTTTTTGCTTTTCCTTTATTAATGGGATAATTTAGTCTTCTGATGAAGATGAAAGTTATATTATTGTCTGTTTAAATGCATCTGTGCATCTGTTAATTTTTCTTAGTTCATCAGGAATCCAAAGTGCAGAGGATTTGATAAAAAAATGCTTATTAGCAAAATTTAGGATACATTTTGGTTTTTAGACAAAGTAAAGAGGATTCCACAGTTCACTCATATACTGTGTTCTCCTCAAAAAGATCTTCCAGCAGCTGTTGGTTTGTGTTTCAGATGCTCCTGAGCAAGATCAAATGAAGAGAAAGTCAGTGAAGGAGGGAGAATCTGTTACTTTAGGTCCTGGTGAAGTTAAAAACCTGAATTATTTTATGAAATGGTATTTTAATGACACTCTCATCGCTGAAATCACAGGAGATCCCAATAAAACCTGTACAGATGGTCAGTGTGAAGATCCTGATGGAAGATTCAGAGACAGACTGGAGGTTAGTCAGTCTGGATCTCTGACCGTCAGAAACACCACAATCACAGACTCTGGGCTTTATAAACTACAGATCAACAGCAGCAACAGAATCAGTATCATCAAGATATTCAGCGTTATTGTCACTGGTGAGTATCATTAGCCATTCCTTGCACATTCCTTTGCAGTTTTAGAAAACCGTTTGAAATATGTAAATCAACCCAGTGAAGGATTTCATTGTGGGCTGTTAGAAAGAGTGAGCTTTGGTTCAGTGTTAAAATATAACTGAGATCATCTCAGTCACCTTCACATGCTTATCACATTGAGTTTTGTTACATTATGAATTTGACCATTTTCAAGTCTATTGTTGGTAATGACAGAAAGGCATAATATTAGTTAGCTGTCCTGTAAACGCTGCTGTCTCTTGTTGCGGTTTTACCTGCTGTTCATCAAAAATCCACCAGATTTATGAAATAAATCAATATCATACTGGTGACCTAGAAAAGTGTAATCTGCAACACACGTTCACCAAAGTACCAAGATGCATATGTGTGCATTCCTCTGCTTGCAAACAAGGCTGTGTCAGCAGCACCACATGCATGCATTGTGTACTCTCGTGAACATGTGAATTCCTTTTATCTATTCCTTTTATTAAACTAAAAATGTCTTTGGGGGGTCAACTCGCATCTACTTTCAAGGTGAAGCATTTGGCATTTTTCACAGCATGTTCCTGTCATTTTGATCGGCTTATAATAACTGTTCATTTCTTCTTCAGGTTTTTTCAGTATTAATACAGAAGAAGAGTCAGCATTTGTGATGGAGGGAGATTCAGTCACTCTACACACTGATGTTAAAACAAATCAACAAGAAAAGATTAGATGGTATTTTAATGATGCTCGTATAGCTCAAATCACTGGAGATCTCAGTTTTATCTGTACAGATGTTCAGTGTGAAGAAGGTACTGAGAGATTCAGAGAGAGACTGAAGCTGGATCATCAGACTGGATCTCTGACCATCAGAGACATCAGAACCACAGACTCTGGACTTTATCGTCTACGTATCATCAGCAGCAACAGCATCAGTGAAAAGATCTCCATTCTTGCTGTATATGGTAAGTCATTATGTGTAAAAACAAGTCATGTACATTAAAATGTTGCCGTGACATTGTGGTTTTCTCTTTATCTGTATATTAGTTCATATACAGGTAATTTTGTCAAACGCACATTTACTGTTGAAGTGGAATTTGTATATTTAAATATATCTTTATTTCAGTATGATTCAAAACATTGCTTTTCCATTGATTATTTATTAATGGGATAATTTAGTCTTCTGATGAAGATGAAAGTTATATTATTGTCTGTTTAAATGCATCTGTTACTCAGTTTATTTTTCTTAGTTCATCAGGAATCCAAAGTGCAGAGGATTTGATAAAAAAATGCTTATTAGCTAAATTTAGGATACATTTTGGTTTTTAGACAAAGTAAAGAGGATTCCACAGTTCACTCATATACTGTGTTCTCCTCAAAAAGATCTTCCAGCAGCTGTTGGCTTGTGTTTCAGATGCTCCTGAGCAAGATCAAATGAAGAGAAAGTCAGTGAAGGAGGGAGAATCTGTTACTTTAGGTCCTGGTGAAGTTAAAAACCTGAATTATTTTATGAAATGGTATTTTAATGACACTCTCATCGCTGAAATCACAGGAGATCCCAATAAAACCTGTACAGATGGTCAGTGTGAAGATCCTGATGGAAGATTCAGAGACAGACTGGAGGTTAGTCAGTCTGGATCTCTGACCGTCAGAAACACCACAATCACAGACTCTGGGCTTTATAAACTACAGATCAACAGCAGCAACAGAATCAGTATCATCAAGATATTCAGCGTTATTGTCACTGGTGAGTATCATTAGCCATTCCTTGCACATTCCTTTGCAGTTTTAGAAAACCGTTTGAAATATGTAAATCAACCCAGTGAAGGATTTCATTGTGGGCTGTTAGAAAGAGTGAGCTTTGGTTCAGTGTTAAAATATAACTGAGATCATCTCAGTCACCTTCACATGCTTATCACATTGAGTTTTGTTACATTATGAATTTGACCATTTTCAAGTCTATTGTTGGTAATGACAGAAAGGCATAATATTAGTTAGCTGTCCTGTAAACGCTGCTGTCTCTTGTTGCGGTTTTACCTGCTGTTCATCAAAAATCCACCAGATTTATGAAATAAATCAATATCATACTGGTGACCTAGAAAAGTGTAA
>NW_015505221.1:2395553-2411678 GCF_001515645.1 Sinocyclocheilus grahami | reverse complement strand
TAAAATTTTGGGTACGTGTGACGTCACACAGCCAAGAATCTGTGAATGGCTTGATTTGAGGAAGGGGTTATCATTTATCGGGATTGGAAAAAAAAAAAAAAAAAACTCTGGGGGGATTTTTATCATTGTCTGTTGTGTACACACACTGCCAAGACACATTTCAAACAACATGTAAAAGTGAATTTTGCATCCGATGACCCCTTTAAAATATATATTTTTGAGTAAATAAGAATAATTAAAAGCAGATAGAACAGAAATAGAATAGAGCGTGCTAATGTTAGAGCGTCACTTTTTCAGAGGACTTTTATGAAGAACAGTGAGCATTTTAAATGCTCAGGGACTCATGAACAACTAGCACAAAACAAAGAACATCCATCCAGATAATGACATGCAGTATTAAGAATCAAGCGTATGCACATTTTTTTCATTTGTGTTCAATCTTGTCTTGTGATCAATATGTGAACATTTATTATGTGAGGTCGATTAGTCAGGGCAGTGCTATAAATAATATAAAAAGATGCCTTTACTTGATTAAATGATTAAAATGTTGCATATTTTGCAAAGGGTATGTAAACATATGAGCAGAACTGTGTTATGAATCATGATGTGTGTTGCGTGTTGTTCATTTAGTGAAGGCAATCCGTGAGACTCTTGTCTAATGAGTAAATGTGTGAATCAATGTTCTTCTGCTGTTTGTTAGCATGTGTTACATTATGAATCCAGACATATTTCTTTACCTACTATCTGTAGAAGAACATTTTCACAGCACTTTGCTGTTGTGTAATTTTGTTTAACTAATAATAACTTAATTTATTTTTCAGGTGTGCCTGGTGTTTGTACATATTATGGAGTGTCACAGTCTGTGATGGAGGGAGAATCGGTGACTTTACCCTCTGGTGTTGAAACGAACAAACAAAAAAAGTTGAGATGGTATTTTAATGACATTCTCATTGCTGAAATCAGTGGAGATCTCGGTTATCGTTGTACAGATGTTCAGTGTAAAGATTCTGATAAGAGATTTAGAAACAGACTGAAGCTGAATCCTCAGACTGGATCTCTGACCATCAAAGACAGCACAACCACCGACTCTGGAGTTTATAAACTAAAGACGATAAGAAACAGCGGAGACAGTGTAAAGATCTTCATTGTTACTGTGCATGGTGAGTCATTACGTTTATGCTGCTGCGCATCTGTGTTGCTTGGTAGCCTCTCTTCTAAACATTCCTGAACTATATTGCTATACAAAATTTAAATTATGAAATTATAATATTCTTGTTTTATGACATCTTGCCAGGTATATGAAGTAATTATTTTATGAAAGCAATTAGCCCTGTGAAGTTTGAGGCACTCGGCTCTGCGTTGTGCTTAGCGACACACTTGGCTGCTTTAAAATCACTGTAAGCCATGGCCTAACAGACTTATTGCTTTAATTTAGTTCAGTAAGATTTAAAGTTGATTTGTTTTTAGTCTTAGCAGTTAGTTTTGGTTCATAAAGAGCTGCATTTGTGTTTTGGTCTAAATTAAAGGGAAAGTCCCCCCAAAAATGAACATTTAATTACTCACCCTCATGTCGATCCAAACCCGTAAGACCTTCATTCATCTTCGGAACACAAATTAAGATATTTTTGATGAATCAGAGAGCTTTCTGTCCCTGCATAGACAGCAACACAACTACCAAGGCCCAGAAAGTTAGTAAGGACATCGTTAAAATAGTCCATGTGACATCAGTGATTAAACCATAATGTTATGAAGCTACGAGTAATGTCTTTATTAAACAATTTATTCTCTTCCATGTCAGTCTGCAACACACGTTCACCAAAGTACCAAGATGCATATGTGTGCATTCCTCTGCTTGCAAACAAGGCTGTGTCAGCAGCACCACATGCATGCATTGTGTACTCTCGTGAACATGTGAATTCCTTTTATCTATTCCTTTTATTAAACTAAAAATGTCTTTGGGGGGTCAACTCGCATCTACTTTCAAGGTGAAGCATTTGGCATTTTTCACAGCATGTTCCTGTCATTTTGATCGGCTTATAATAACTGTTCATTTCTTCTTCAGGTTTTTTCAGTATTAATACAGAAGAAGAGTCAGCATTTGTGATGGAGGGAGATTCAGTCACTCTACACACTGATGTTAAAACAAATCAACAAGAAAAGATTAGATGGTATTTTAATGATGCTCGTATAGCTCAAATCACTGGAGATCTCAGTTTTATCTGTACAGATGTTCAGTGTGAAGAAGGTACTGAGAGATTCAGAGAGAGACTGAAGCTGGATCATCAGACTGGATCTCTGACCATCAGAGACATCAGAACCACAGACTCTGGACTTTATCGTCTACGTATCATCAGCAGCAACAGCATCAGTGAAAAGATCTCCATTCTTGCTGTATATGGTAAGTCATTATGTGTAAAAACAAGTCATGTACATTAAAATGTTGCCGTGACATTGTGGTTTTCTCTTTATCTGTATATTAGTTCATATACAGGTAATTTTGTCAAACGCACATTTACTGTTGAAGTGGAATTTGTATATTTAAATATATCTTTATTTCAGTATGATTCAAAACATTGCTTTTCCATTGATTATTTATTAATGGGATAATTTAGTCTTCTGATGAAGATGAAAGTTATATTATTGTCTGTTTAAATGCATCTGTTACTCAGTTTATTTTTCTTAGTTCATCAGGAATCCAAAGTGCAGAGGATTTGATAAAAAAATGCTTATTAGCAAAATTTAGGATACATTTTGGTTTTTAGACAAAGTAAAGAGGATTCCACAGTTCACTCATATACTGTGTTCTCCTCAAAAAGATCTTCCAGCAGCTGTTGGTTTGTGTTTCAGATGCTCCTGAGCAAGATCAAATGAAGAGAAAGTCAGTGAAGGAGGGAGAATCTGTTACTTTAGGTCCTGGTGAAGTTAAAAACCTGAATTATTTTATGAAATGGTATTTTAATGACACTCTCATCGCTGAAATCACAGGAGATCCCAATAAAACCTGTACAGATGGTCAGTGTGAAGATCCTGATGGAAGATTCAGAGACAGACTGGAGGTTAGTCAGTCTGGATCTCTGACCGTCAGAAACACCACAATCACAGACTCTGGGCTTTATAAACTACAGATCAACAGCAGCAACAGAATCAGTATCATCAAGATATTCAGCGTTATTGTCACTGGTGAGTATCATTAGCCATTCCTTGCACATTCCTTTGCAGTTTTAGAAAACCGTTTGAAATATGTAAATCAACCCAGTGAAGGATTTCATTGTGGGCTGTTAGAAAGAGTGAGCTTTGGTTCAGTGTTAAAATATAACTGAGATCATCTCAGTCACCTTCACATGCTTATCACATTGAGTTTTGTTACATTATGAATTTGACCATTTTCAAGTCTATTGTTGGTAATGACAGAAAGGCATAATATTAGTTAGCTGTCCTGTAAACGCTGCTGTCTCTTGTTGCGGTTTTACCTGCTGTTCATCAAAAATCCACCAGATTTATGAAATAAATCAATATCATACTGGTGACCTAGAAAAGTGTAAATATCAGTCAAAGCTATTGGTAAAATTGATATTAGTCAATCTCTAGAAGTAATGCTTGTCTGTCTTTAGCTGTTCCAGATTCAATAGTGTCTTCAGCTGCTAAAGAAGGAATATATGCTGTTGTTGTTGTTGTTCTGCTGTTTACGGCTGCTGCAGCAGCTGCTGCTGTGATTTACTATCGCCACAGGAAATCTACACAAGCAGGACGAAATGGCAAGCATTGCATACAGCTAATTTGACAAGATTAGATTTATTCCAATTAACCTAATTATTGTGTTTAATTTAATTTGTTGTTGTTGAAACAGGCATCATTAGGCTGCACAGTTACAATGAGGTGAGATACTATATGTGCACTGTCTTTCTTTTTGCAAAAAAAAACAAAACTGAATTTTCATATTGATTTCTGTGAGATCTGCAAATCTCACAATTATAAGTCTGTCTGAGATTTCAGAGTGTATGTAGTTTCATTCAGAAATTATTACATAGAAACAGCAATTAAAAACATACTGTTAAAAGAATATGGTGGAATTCTCTTTTAAATGTATATGTCATATCATGTTATTGTATTAGTAAACAAAAATATTATGACGTTTTTGGATCTCTAGATTAATTTATGGTGTGATCAGCCATGATTAGAAGCTTTAGGCAATCAGACTATTGTGCATTAATTTCCAATGGATTCAACATTTTGTAAATATTATGAAATGCACTTGTTTCTATTTCATAAAAAGTGTGTTTTATCAGCAAGCAAGTCATGGTTAAACATAAAAGGCTTCACCATATGATGAGGCACAACAAAAAAAGGAGCACCAAGACATTTACTAAAATATGTATTAATAAAACACATAAATATTTGTTGTTGGACTTCAAATTATTTCCCTGAAGAACATTAACTTATAATGAGATACATTTACAGAAAAAAAAATATTTACAGTAACATGTTATTGTGTTCAGAAGACTGAATGTCCATTCTACCTCTAGCCAGATTACATTTTTGTTTTTGTTTCTATTATCTGTTTATAATCTATAATTTGTGATTTTACCAGCTACTTTCACTATTTTGATTTGAATCATCAATTCTGATCATTTGTTTTCTTACAGGAGAATGGTGTAAAACACTCAACTCCCTTATCAGAATGCGTTTTAACTGATGACTGCTGATAATGGGACATCACATAGCATTAATTATTATTTGGGTAACCTAGATGGGAAATGAAAGAGAGGAGTGGAAAAAGAGAAACTTAAATTGTCGTCACACTCACAGAGAGGTGGTTCTACTCGGTACCAATTCTGATGTTTGCTGGTTTGTACTAAATGTTTTATAGTTGAAAAGTGTAAAAATGCATTATTCCGTCTATTTTGTTTCAACATATGTTGCAAATTGGAAAGTATTATACTTTAAGCATTTGGAATGCTACACTTTCTTTTTTTTTACTGCCAAGTTTGTGCATTAACTTTCTTTGTTCAGTTCCTGTTGCCTTAAGGTAAAGCTCACTACTTTATTACTTCACATTATCTGTCCATTATATATATTTCAATTATAAGTTGTGTGTGTGTGTTTGTATTTTAGAATATAATCACTGTGTGATTGAAATAATCACCTTCCCTTGAATGTTCTGCATGCTCAGTCTGGACTCTTTCACCACATTCCAGGACAGGAAAAGAACAGCAAATAATTATATATTATGTATGTTTGACCCCAGTTTTAAACAGCATCTGTTTGGCTGAACAATGGAAGAAGGCTTCTAATTGTGCAAACATCTGTTTCTTTCTCAGGTTTATCCTGTTTGATGTAGATTATGAGATCTGTTCCCAGAGTCACTTATTCAGATTTTTTTATTTTTTGTATTATCCAAGGAAAACAATCTGTAAAGTTCAGCCCATATAACAACTGTTTTGTAATGGAAATTAATTTGAACAATGTTTGTTTGCACATATGACAAATGCTATTAAATATACTGTAATAACTGAGTTTGTAATTGAAATCTGTGTTTGTCATTAAATGAGTCTGTTATAGAAAAAAAACTTAAATAAGCAAACATTAATTCATTTATATTGTTAATTTGTCTACTTTTTGGAATGTGATTTCAATTCGTGGGTTTAACTTTCATCATTTACATTTTAGGATTCAACTTTGACCCAAGCAGCAACTTAATCAACTTGATCCTTAGCAATATGAACACCATATCTAATCAGTTGTCATTTTAAAAGTTTTTTTGTGTATTTATATATTGGATGAGGGTGAAGGCTAATTTTGGAAAGATGAATTCTCAGTTATGGCACTAGATGGTGCTCTAGTAAAGTAGGTTATACATTCTTGTCTTGTATACTTTTAAAGGGTTAGTTCACCCAAAAAATTAAACTTCTGTCATTAATTACTCAGCTTCATGTTGTTCCAAATCTGTAAGACCTTTGTTCGTCTTCGGAACACAAATTATTATATTTTTCATGAAATCCAAGAGCTTTCTGACCCTGCATGGACAGCAACACAACTGACATGTTCAAGGCCCAGAAGGGTAGTAAGGACATCGTTAAAATAGTCCATGTTACATCAGTGGTTCAACCGTAATGTTATAAAACTACGAGAAGTACAGTGTACATCATGTCAAAGACCAAAAAACGAATTATCAAAACCTATTGGGGACATCCCATACTATATGTACACCTCGTATGAAACTATTCCACTGCAGCGTTGTGGATATGTGTGACATTACACCTCTACAGACCTTATTTCTAATAAATGGAAAAAAGAATGGCTTTATAGGGGATGTCCAATACGGCATCTCTTATATGAAACCATGTCATTGTTGTCATCAATTTGTCATTATAGTGTTAATCATTGGGTCTTAGTACCTGCTGGAAGGAGTTTAGTTTAGATCATAGAGGGATCATTATGACTTTGGTGTAATGCTACAAGCCTACAAAGACATTGCAGTAACAATGGCAAAATCAGAAAAATGGGAATTTAAAATGCAGCTAAATATAACTGTCGGATTTGGTATTTTATGTAGTGAAGCTCCTTTTTCTAAAGCAGAAGTCAAATGGTTTCATACGAGCCGGAATGGAAAAACTTTCAACCACACACGCCATTGACACCTCAAACACACTTTCACACTGACTCTCACACAAACAAAGATCTAGCAGATACAAGCTCATGCAGTACCTGTTTGTCCAACAGATAAAACCATATATCTGTACAGATGTGAATCAATGAGACCACAGCAGGGTCTCCACTGCTTTTGGTGAGCATTTTGCATCTACGTTTTGCAGTTTTTTGAAATGATATTTACACACATGGTGTCTTTAAGACTAACATGAGAATTCTCCAAAGGGCCATATGATTTAGATCTGTTAAAAGTCTTTGTACTACAAAACAAATACATTGGAGGAGACCATTTCATGTATCCATCTTTAATTCCCATGCTTCAGCATGATCCTGCTGCAACGTGGTGATCCACATAATCCCAAAACTCTGAAACTGAGGTTGTTGCAGGAGGTTTCAGAGTTCTTGTATTTAGAGAAGGATTTAAGTTTGATCATCTTCTCATGGCAATAGGTGCATACTCAACATGATCTTCCTTTTTAACATTCTGTGAAAAAACACACACACAATAAGAGATGAGAGTATATAATACTGATAAAAGTGTAACCCTTTGAGCAGACAGAGATACAAAAAAAGCTGTGCTGTTATAAAGCAGGTTTGACTGATTTTAAAAAATGCATTTGCTTTTGGACTGCCGTGCAAACCAGAAGAAACGTGCATCATTGTGACTTTCACTTCATGAAGGCTTCAGTTTCCTGTGAGACATTTTAACATAAACGAACAAACACTGTTCACCGCTCAAAACAAACATGATCAGTCCACTTAAATTTGTAAAATGCAACACAATCTTTTTGTATTTGCACTACATGAAGCATGTGCATCAGTAAAAAAAATGATAATTTAAGTTAAGTTTCTGCGTTGTTGAGTTTTTGTGGTCACCATTGTGCTGAAGAGTTGCACTTGTTCTTTTTGTTCATTCCAATAATAAATTCTATTTCATACACTAATATGTGATATTTCTACTGAGTGAAGATTTCGTAACATATAAGTTGAAGTGTAGTGTTGATGAAGTTTAGAAATCCTTCACTCTTTCAGAGTTACTGTTTTTAGAGTGTTTCTGGCATTGAATGATGATCTTATGACTTTTATAAAAATTGGATATGGTGTTGTGTGTAAAAAAACCCAAAAAAACAGTCACACACATCTAATTCGGACTCACTGCTGAATTTATACAGAGACGCATAACATAAATTCTCTTACCGATTTCTGTGCTTTTCTTTTGTGGAATGTGGGGTCAGCATAAGTGATCTCTTCATCACAAGTCTCAACTGTTTTAGTAATAGCAATACCAATAGATGCATTAAAACAACAAAACTCAATCTTAGCTGGATTCATTTCTTCATAACGTACAGTATGTGGTGTTAATATTAGGGCTGTCAAAATTAAATCATTAATGTATGCAATGAAATATTTAAAAGTGCAACTTCGTCAAAAAGCATTAACAACTTTAATTTTAACTGTTCCAGTTGTGTTAATTTTTAAACTTATAGAGACATTCCTTAGATTATTAATAAATCAAATGCAGACATGATGTTCAAAGCATTTGCATTCTTTGCAATTGTCATAAAAACTATTCATTTGTACTCCAACAGAGCTGCATCTTTACACGTGTATGATTATTACCATAAAATGTAGTTTAATTGTTGAGATAATGTAGATTTGCAGTACTGTTTGTATTTTCATTGTGTTTTGATGCAGTCTAAGTAGTGAAGAATCAGGTTTTTTGCATGACTGAGATAAGTAAAGTGCTGTGTTCTGTGTCAAATAGATATAGACATTTATGAGTTGAATCTACAGAAATGGCAAAAAAGCACATTAGTTTATATATGAGTATGAGAATAATTGTCATTTAAATTATGATTATGATAATTATCAAAAAAAATTATATTTATTAGTGTTTGTTAGAATACTTCTGAAAGGCAGTAAGTAACACTTGCCTTCTTGATCAGTTGTTCTGTGTTTCCTGCAGATGCAGAAGATCCCGACTGCAGCAACAATCAACAGAGATCCAGCAGCAGCAGCAGAAACCAACACTATCAGAGACACAGAGTCTGTAACAATAATCATTAATGTAAGTCAATGTGTCAATATAATCTACAACAAAAGACAGAGATCGACTCAGGGAATAAACTGCTGACATACCTGCACATGTGTGACAGAGTTTGCTGATGTCCAGATGTGTGGTCTGGTTGCTGATGGGATTGTTGAGCACACAGCTGTAGCTGTTTTTATCCTGATATTCCACCTCCAGAGGTAGAGAGAGACTGATGCTGAGATCAGACACACTGATGCTGGACAATAAACTGTTTCCTTTGTACCAGGAGAGAGTCACATGACCCACATTCAACACTGAACACACCAATGAACAATATGATGAAGAAAGATTTTGTGAAGAGTCTCTGGTAACATTAGGAACAGGCAGATGAGCTGCAAAACATGAGAATATACAGAAATCTGAATAAAGCAACGCAATAGTCTTATTTTCAGTTCTGAGTGCAGAGATAAATGATTTTATAGCTTACCAGTCGGACTCCACCAGCAAAAACAGAACAAAACAAACAAGTGAGACATTTCAGTTGTTCAGTGTCTGATCAAATCAAACTATTCACTAAAAACCCTCAACCTATAAGTGAATCCACCCACGACTGAGTTTGACCCTCCTAGTTCTTATGCTGTTTTTGCATATGATAATGTTATAGTTCTTCTGGCCCTTATTAAGACTGTTTTTAATTTCATTTTAACTGTTTTTAATGGATGAAATGTTTTATTTTTATCAGTTTCACATACACTTTTTGAAAGATAGTTCTTCTTGGACTGTTAAATGACTAAAAGTAGAAGAATAATGCAGAGTATTAAAAGAACTACATTTCATAGAAAAATTGAGCCTAACCCTTGTGATTTTAAATGGTTGTATATATTTATTAGATTTTTTAATTGCTGTGTGTGGAACCAATGTTAAAACAGTACCAGTTTTACTTAGGCTCAGCTTCTGAGTCAAACTGGAAACTGCTGCGGTGGGCTTTCAGAAATGTGGTTTGATCTGTTGGTGGACAAACATCTTGTAGACGAGAGTGTTTGTTCACTGCATGTGTGTTTAGTTTGTAGGTGAAGAGTTTCTTCCTCTCCTGCTGTTATGAGCTTTTTAAGACCCTTTAATCTAAAAATTACATGATGAGAATATTTTTCTGACAAAGAGGTAGAGAAACAATAGCAACAAAATTATCGTAAGAATGACTTAGGATTCAGAATTTGTTTAAACTTTAGTATTTGTTTATTTGATTTAGAAGTTGTTTTTGATTTCAAAGGTTGTATTTGGTTGGCTTAATAAAGGTAAAACGGTTCCCTTTGTGCACACAGTATTCAATTATATTTCCCAAAAATATTTGTCCCCACCCAAATTTTATTGTAAAATAATTGAATGCTAGCTGTATAATGAGAGGTGTTGTTGGGCAACTCTCATCTGGTGTAAGTAAAGGAAGGTGTGACATTTCCACCCACTAAGCAACCAAGCACAAAAACAAAAAAACTCAGTGGCCTTCAACCCTTTCATCCCGCTGACTGTTTACTGTTTTTATGTTATAGCTACAGTATATAACATAGATTATATAGTTACATTAGACTTATATATTGGAAAAAGAAATTAATCTTCCAGCTTTTAAAATGGCTAATATTCATGAAGAGGGTCTAAGTAAGATGCTACTGTACATGTGAATGAATGTACAGAATCAGGAAGTTGGTTGTATGATGTTCATTAGGCTGTTCAAGATCATCCATGAGAAATGCAGTCATCTTACATATAACTGAGATCATCACAATCACCTTCACATGCAGTCACACAATTTTCACCTTGAGTTTTATTTCACTTTATGAATTGTATGTTAGTAACAGAAAAGGGAAAAAAAATGCATAAAATAATTTGTCTGTGTTTTCTGTCTTGCTCATAGTACTGAGCTGTTATACCTGCTGTTTAAACTCCATAAAACCATAAAACTCTGTCTGCATTTGTGATCGGAGAAATGACAAACAACAAGTGCTACTCTACACTGCTCAAAACTCGCGTTTGAATCGTCAGTGGCAAATTCTTTAAATATATAAAAAACTTACTTACAGTCAAGTCAAGTCAAGTCACCATTATTTATATAGCGCTTTTAACAATACAGATTGTGACAAAGCAACTGAACAGCATTAATTAGGAAAATAGTGTCAATAATGCAAAATGACAATAGTAAACACTAATTTTTCAGTTAAAGACAGTTCATCATTGAATTCAGTGATGTCAACATCCAGCTCAGTTTAAATAATATCTTTGCAATCATGTCAACGATATCGCTGGAAATGAAGTGTCCCCAACGAAGCAAGCCAGAGGCGACAGCGGCAAGGAACCAAAACTCCAAAGTTTTCACCTCATATCATCTGCATTATTTTTGTTGGAGCCAACATACAGGTATATGTGGTGATTCTCACCAATCCTAAAACTCAACCATAGACTTAGAATCTGCAGTTGTCGCAGGAGATTCCTGGTGAAGACGAGGATACTAGAAAAGGTTTAATTAAGATCACCTTCTCATATAGTGACAGGAGCATACACCACATGAACATCCTCTTCAAGTTTCTATACAAAGCACAAAACACATAAGATAAGCTAACTTGAAGCAGGTTGAGACTGGGTTGTCAGTGTTTTTAATTCAGGGTCCATATGTTACATTAGGCATCAAGTAATAACGTCACAGTGGCAAAATTGTAATTATTCAAAAGTAAAAATCACATATTGATAAGAATAATGAAATTGACAATTTTGTAAATGCATAAATAACAACAGTGTTTACAGTTGTGGACGCGGTGTCAAAACAGACCTGTGACCCATTTCTTTAGTTTTCACACTGAATTTGACTTCCTGACTTCAGTTCACACAAAGAATTTCACACGAGTCAGAACCTCTTTGTGCAAGTTATTTGGTCAGTGTTATGACAAGTGATTAAGGAGAGTATGTTGAAATTAAATGTTATTTGTGGTTTTGGGTGAAAGGAAAGGTTTACAAGTGTTTAATGTTCAGTTATGTTGGAGATTTAGAAGAGTTTCTGTTATATTTGAGTTTTTGTGTGGCTGTCATTGCACTAAAGAGTGGTACTCTTAAAGGAAAAGATGCAATTTTGTAATAAACAAATCCATCAAGACGTTTTTAACTTCAAACCATTGTTTGTGGCCTATAGGAGTTCTCTATTTATACTGGTTCTTCAGTAAAAAAAAAAAGTAATCTTGCCTGAATCACAAAAGAAATCTGCACAGATCAAGCACTGTTTACAAGCCAAAGCGCCCTAAAACAGCTCTTAACAAATATCTTGGTCAATTTTGATTCGAGAGGATAGCACTTTTTTACTGGAAGAACCGTTTTTATGGATTATGGACTTGTATTTTGTTTAAACTTACTGTTGTGATGGATGGATTTATTTCTTACCAACATGCAGCTTTTTGCTTCACAAGATGTTAAATTATGGACTAGAGTGGTGTAAATTACTTATGGATTGTTGTGATGGTTTTTCAGCTGTTTGGACTCTCATTTTTGGCGGCACCCATTCACTGCCACCTCAGTGAAGTTATGAGATATTACTGGATATGGACATATTTTATATAGAGCTGTATAAATGCAATATGTTAATGTCATCAGCTGACAGGAAATACTTCATCAGTGGCTCATATTTAGCTTTGGAAATATCTAATTATTTAAATGAAACCGTTAATCTGTTACTTTCTTAAATTACTACAGTTTACAATGAGCTTCATGAGTATTATTGGATATGAGTCAGTGTTTCGCATACTATATGAAGATCTTATGGCTTCTATACATACTGTATCTGATGTGTGTAATTGTGTGCGATAGGTCAGTATACAGAAGAAAACACAAATGCATAATATAAATCTGTCACAGATGAAATGTTACAGAGATGTACAAAATACATTTAGAATGAATTTTCTTACCGATTTATGTGCATTTCTTTCATAGGATGTTGGATAATGTAACATAACAGCAAAAGTGATCGTGTCTTCACAAGTCTGAACTGTTTGAACAACAGTAAGAGATTAAAACAACAATCTCAGTCTTATTCTGTCTCCCCTTGGGGTTTTTAATAAATGGTCTTCTTCCTTTATTCCTTAAGCTCAGTCAGGTAGATAGGGGTGGCCCCCCCTTTCTAGGGTTTTTTTTAAGTGGGCGGTCCCCCTGGACCCTGCATTCTGCTTTGGCTCATTGTAACATAGCCTTCTGAGGAAAGCTGTGTTCTTAGTTTTGTTAATTGGATGTCCCTCCTGATTGGCTGGGTTCCCCATTTTGAGGGAAGGTTCGGTATATGTCTATCGCTTCCTTTATTGCTCTCTCACCAGGTGAACAGGCATGCACCGTTGCATGGCTGAGAGGACATTATGTTCCCCAAAGTGTCTGCTAGAGCATGGAGCACAAGCTCCCTAGAAGGGGAACGTCGAGGTTCCCCAAGAGGGAACGAGACACTGCGTCCCCTCGCCATGCCTAAGGCTTGCCTGTTTTCACATCTCCTTAGGACAACAAAGTTGGTGATGTGTTTGGCAGGTGCCCTCTTATACTTCAGACACGGTCCTGCTGTCGGCATTCTTCAAAGTGTCTACTAGAGGACACAGTGAGAGTTCCCTCTCGGGGAACCATGGTTGCATGCATAACCCAAGACGTTAAACAAAACAAAACAAAACAAAACAAAACAAAACAAAAACTTTACATTAAATAAACTTTATAAAATAAACTTTAACTTAAATAATAATAACTAATAAACTTTAACTATATATATATATATATATATATATATATATATATAAATAAACTTTTGTATTTTTATATATAAGGCAGCATTTGTTGTTTTCTTACGTACTAAAATAACTAAAAGTTAAATAAAAATGAATAAAAAAGCTATATAGACATATTAAACAAACTACAACTAATAAAATGACAAAAACACTAACCAAAATTACTAAAACTTTAACTAAAAATAAAAATAGAAAAATAAACACTAATTCAAAATGTTAATAAAACTATAATAATATCTCAATACTAAAATAAGATTAATTTATACTTTATAAATGAATATTACAACTTTTATATAAAGCCTTATATTTTCTTATACTTTTCTACCTAAAAATTGCCTTTAAAATAAAATGATTTAATCCATGATATTGGATATCTAATCTACAATGGCAACTTTTTATTTTTGGTTTGGGCTATATGAAACAGTGTTCACACTTACAATGATCTTGAATCGGTACAAAAGAGATGCTGAATCAGCTAGGCAGCCATACTCAAAGTTGTCAGGGTTGTATTTTGGGATGTATCCATCTGCCCCTGTGCACATGAACACCTTCTCAATGTTACAGATGAACGAGTCTCCAAGATTCTGAACAGGATCCACCATTACACGGCCATAGATGACATCTCCTAAAGAATGCAACAACCATAAATAAGGAGAGGTGTCATACTGCAAATACTACAAATCTTTTTTTAAGCCACAGGGGTAAAATACATAAGAATGAAGTGCTGTTTGTAGCATTTTACCCTCTGAGAAAGCTGTATCACTCTCCTGACCAAAGCCCATGGAGCCGTCTGACAGCCAGAGAATTTTCTTTGAAAGCAGGAGCATCTGTGTGTTAAGACTGAACTCTGCTGACACTGGATCACTCACCTAAAATCAACAACAAACATTACTTTTCGCTAAAAATATTGGGTATATGTTAGATTTTCTCATCTGTCTTAAAGCTAACACTTAAATTTAGTAGCTTTCGAAGGGGTCATATTTAGCAAATTATATTATATTATTAATATTTATTATATAATTTGAATTTTAGAATTTAGTTTGACAGTGTAGCAGTACAAATATAGTCAGACAATATGAAAGTTTAAAAAAAAATTAGATTTTATAATTTATACAATTTATAATTAATTATAATTATAATAAAACTAGCATTAGAAAAATCAATAAATTAAATACACTACTGTTCAAAAGTTTGGGGTCAGTATGACTTTATTTTAAGAAATTAATATTTTGTATTCAGCAAGAATGCATTAAATTGATGCTGTTCTTTCTATCAATCAAAGAATCCTGAAAATTATTTCCAGAATTAAGCAGCACAGCTGTTTTCAACAATGATAATAATAAGAAATGTTTCTTGAGCACCAAATCAGCATATTAAAAGATTTCTGAAGGATCGTGTGACACTGAAGACTGGAGTAATGATGCTGAAAATTCAGCTTTGCATCACAGAAATAAGTTACATTTTTAAATATATTACAATAGAAAACCGTTATTTTAAATTGTAATAATATATTTATATTATAGTTAATATATACTATTTGTGTTACTTATAGTACAATATGTCACAATAGAACTGTTTTATTGTATTTTAATCTAATAAACACACCCTTAAGAGACTTCTTTAAAAAACAAAAAAACCTAACCAGCCCCAAACCTTTGAGTGGTACTTGATCTTTTATGTAATCCACTAATTTCAGTTTAGCAATTTAAAGATGGATACTATTTTGCTAAACAATCAGAAGAAGAAGATACCATTACAGCAGTTGGTATTTGCATTATTTAATTACATGAGTAAAATGTGTGGGCATTCTGCCAAAGAAATGCTGTTCCTGGCAGTGGAACATCATGTAGGTCTGATTAATTTTAAAATAAGTGTTTTTTTTTAACAAGGTGACTGATCAAATCAGACTGACCTGTTTCAGAGTGGATTGTTTTGTAAACCTGTGAGGCAGGCTTTGCAAAGAGGTATGTAAGATGACTCCTGTAAGCTGTAATGTTAACTCACAGCGTACTAGACAGACAGGAATGCCCTGAGCCCAGCTATACAGCCTTTGCTGTGACCCTTTTGATGAGTGCTTGTGCTTCAGTAATGACCTGTTGGAAGCGTATGTCCAGATCAAAGGTAATCGGCTCTCTGGGGTGGCACACAGGACGGAAGCTGTATTCAATACCAGGAGGAGCTGTGCAGGGAACCAGTTTTACCGTGTAAGTTCCTGAGTAATCCCTCACCTGCAGGAAAGTCAACACTTACTGAATCAGAAGAGACAGTAAAGGGACCCAATAACGACAAATCCAATCATGAACATATAGTATTCAGAGCAGATTTTGCTTTGAACAAAGAAAAATCGCACCGTCAGACACCCTAAAGACTTACAGCAAAGTCAGAGATGAAGGTCCACTGCTGCATTGGCTGGTTGTATGTCGGCTCATTTCTCACCAAGCTAAGGTTAAAGGTCAGCCCGGGATGGTCCGCACACATGACCATGGAAGTCATGGGGGAGGCTGTGTTGACACAAATGTTATTATTCTTTTTGAACACAAGTAAGACCATAATACACTGTCTCCTCATAACGGATTTCAGAAAATTGCTTAAAATGGGCAAATTTCACAAGAAAATGTTTCAATCCAAAATCAATAGAATTTTTTTTTTTTT